>NW_006921620.1:3803441-3824837 GCF_000298275.1 Orycteropus afer afer | reverse complement strand
ACCACCACAGGAATCCGCGAGAGCACTGTCTCTTTAAAAAAAAAATCAAGCCGCTTTTTAAACCTACAAAATGGCAGCTCCCTTCGGGACGTCAAAAATCCACAGCTCAGCCCACCCTTCTCCCCACCCTCTCCGCCCGTTCCCCAGCCACGGTGCACAGTCCACACGGTCCCTGGCTGGCAGGGTGATTTTTCGGTTAATTCCTAGGTCCTCCCACCAGTCGCGCATCTCCGAGCCGCCTGTACTGTCAGGGTCACTCAGCTCGCCGCCAGACCGCAGCTCCGTAGGTCTCCTTCTTTCTTGGTATTTTCACGCAAATTCCTCCGCTAGCTGGGGTCTACTCCAAATCTGCATCCTCTCCTTCAAGGCTCAGGGGTCCAAGATCATCCTCTGCGTCTGCGTCAATTGGTTTCCCCCCTCCCCGTTGAAGAGGGTCCGTGCAATCCCTCCGCCCAGTCCGCCATCCTGCCCCGCCTCCAGTAGTGTTGTTTTTAAATATTTTTTTCTTATGTCTCTTGATTATTTTGGTTCTCCTTAGAGTTCCACTTTCTTTGTTTCACTTAGCTTTTCTTTCTTTCTGCTTTTCTTTCTTGCTGATGGCTTTCCTCATGTGTCTGGTGATCTTTGGTTGTCTCTTCATATTTTAGAAAGAAGGACTGGTTGATTTGTGTGAATTTCCTCTGCTATTTAAAAGGTCATCTACTTTCCAAGTAGATCTGACACCTAAGAGGATGGCTGAGCACTCAGTAGGGCAGGATGCATCAACTGACCTGTTTGATCTAGGGTTTGCAACTTGGCTTCTGGGGCCCTTGTGCCAGAGGAGTACTTTACTTTGTGTGGACAGTGTCCACACCAGAGGCCTTGGCTTTCCCTAGGTTGTTTGTTCCTTTAGCTATCTGGCTTTTTAACTGAGATTTAATGCCAGGCTGCCTGCAATCTCTGCGTGGAGGTGGAAGAAAACAGATGGGGCTGCCAGCCAGCACAGTTCCTGTTACAGACCCTCAATTATCACCCCTGTCTTCAGCTCTGCTTCTCACTCCTGTCCTCCGTTGTTGTACCTGCTGGCTCAAAGCCCAGAGCCATCAGGTGTTGCAGGGGGCAGATTGGCTTTCTAGATTCCACGTAGCATTCCAACAAGGAGCTCGACTTCCACCTCCTTTTAATTCCTTATGGCATGTTCTGGGAGCTCTGTTAGCGTAGTGCCTAAGGCACTTGACTGCTAACCAGAAGCCTGGGGGTTTAAACCCACCAGCCACTCCTCGAAAGGAAGGTTGGGCAATCTACTTCCATAGTGATTATGCCTTGGAAACCCAAGGAGGGGTCGCTATGAGTTGAGTCTGACTCGACAGTATGTGACAACAACAACAACATGGGATGTTCTAGGCTGTGGGTTTCTGTCCTGTCTCATCTGTCAACACAATTCCATCTGCTTTTTGAGTTCTAGAAATTTGCTGAAATCTATCATCCACTGGTGAATTCTCTACTTTTTTTGTGCTGTTGGAGGTATATTGCCTTCTTTGCCTCCCTTATTTTAGTGTGGTTTTGCAAGCTATAAGTAGTAAATATAGGAGCCTTGGTCATGCAGAGGTTAAGCACTTGACTGCTAACTGGAAGGTCAGCAGTTCAAACCCATGAGCCACATTGCAGGCGAAAGATGTGGGAGTCTGCTTCTGTAATGATTTACAGCCTTGGAAACCCTACGGAGCAGTTCTACTCTGTCCTATAGGCATGCTGTGAGTCAGAATCAACTCATTGATAGTGAGTTTGGGTTTTAAGTAGTAAATATATATCCTCAATCTATCATCTTGAACTAAGAGTCCTAATGTGATTTTTTTTCTTGTGGTAAATATATAGGATAACAAAAACATTTGCTATTTCTACAGTCCCTAATAATGATTTTTAAACTACCTATTATCTGAATAGAAGCTCTGGTGTAGTACCTAAGGTGTTTGACTGCTAACCAGAAGGCTGGTGGTTCAAACTGACCAGCCACTCCTCACAAGAAAGATTGGGCAATTTACTTCCATAGTGACACCGCCTCGGAATCCCAACGAGGGGGTCACTGTGAGTCGGATCCGACTCGACGGCAGTGGGTTTATTTTCTGAGTATTTATCTACTCTGTTTATCTTCAAGACTGCAGTGTCTGTTTAAGCATTGCATAATTAATAAATTAATTCAATAAAATAAGGCAAGAAAATTAAGAGCAAATAACTTCAGAGGCATGAAAATATGATAGCACAATTATTTTCAGAAAATATTATACAATAGTAAGTGTTTGTTTTATTTAAAAAAATAGAAAAAAATTACTACTCAAAGATTAGGGTTTTAAGATTTTGAGGCATCAATTTTGAGCCTTATTTCTGTAGGTTATAACTCAACAGTATCCTTTCCACTTTACTTATACTACTACCCATCCTTTGGTTTTGATCATACCTGTGGCCTATAAAATATCTTTATAATAATGTAATGGATTGCTTAAACATTTCATCAGCTTTTAAATAGCACTTTGATGAAATAAAAAGACTCATGAGATAATTTAACCCCCTAGGATTTAGAAGGGATAAACAAGGCTTTTTAGTCTATGATAGCAGAATGGTTTGGTGGATTTAAAGGCCTTAATTATTATGCTTCAAGCAACAACTTAATTTGCTTCAGTCTGATTCTTTCAAGTGGAGCTCTTCCTTTGATATACTGTGTTGCTATTTTGGTTCTTGTCATTTTGCTGTTGCACTTTTCTTCATCAAAAAGCATTTAATGTTCATTTTCATGTGTTTCCTATACTGGTATTGATACTATGGGCTACAGATGCACATTGGCTTTTATTTGTAAACTTGGGTAGGCTTTCTAAGGAATATGGAGCATGCATACTTTTAAAAGGAGCTCTGGTAGCATAGTGCCTAAGGCATTTGACTGCCAACCAGAAGGCTGGCAGTTCAAACCCACCAGCCACTGCTCAGAAGGACAGTTGCGCAATCTACTTCCGTAGAGATGCTGCCTTGGAAACCCGACTCCACGGCACATGACGACGACGACGACAACAACAACAACAACATACTTTTAAAGTAATCACATTTTAAATTTTAAGTTCTCCATGTGTGTTCTTTTAACATTTTTCTTCTGCCTGAAAATGTGGCTGGTATGGAGGTGCTAGATCCTCCTTTCCAGCTTTTTCTTTCACAGTTACCCTTCTTCCACTTTACTGCATATCTATCTCAGATCTGTAAAAACCACCAGGGCTCCAAACAAAGGGCAATTGAAAATATTGGTGTCTGTGTTAATGGAACCTTGGTAGGGCAGTGGTTAAGTGCTTGGCTGCTAACCAAAAGATCTGTGGTTTGAAACTACCCGTGGCTCTTCAGGAGAAAGATGTGGCAGTCTGCTTCTGTAAAGATTACAGCCTTGGAAGCCCTATGGACAGTTCTACTCTGTCCTACAGAGTCACTCTGAGGTAATGGGTTTTGGTGTTAAGATAGTGAATGACTGAGTAACACAGTTTCAGGAGTGCTTGCGTAAGAGTTCCTATTACAAGTCAAACAGTTTCTAATTCTTTGCTCTCAACTAAACTAAAAGAAGAACTAATTGAGTTGTCTGCTACTTCATAAATCATTGAAAGTATTTTTAATGGTAGATTACTGTTATTTTTGCTATATAAGTTAAAAAGATTTCAAGGAATTGAGCAATCTGTCATTCTTATCTCATTTATGTGAAAAAGGTTTCTTGCCACTTTTAGTTGTAAAAACAAAAAAGTTACATTCTGGCAATAAGTAATGGTCACTGCAAGTAATGGCAATAAGTAATGGGAACTAATTGAAGAAGAAAAATGTCACCCATCTTTTTTAAGAGATGCACATACAATAAAGTTTTCCTTCATATGTTACAATTTTTTAAAATAAAAATTGGTAGTATGTTTATATATTAACTGCTTAGATAGTAATAATAATTGTAAATAAAACTCAAACCAGAAGAAATTGTTGTAACACTTGGAGTCTGATACAGAAAATTAAGAGAAATTTATAGACAGACTTTTGTTGAGATAAAATATTATAGAGTGTCAGTAAAGACTTTCAAGCATAAAATATACTACATTACAAATAATTTGTGTGGGAGGAATCACTCTTCCGTAGTTAAGGCTTATTATACAGCTACAGTGGTCAAGACACTATGCTACTGGCAGAGGGCTAGACACATGGATAATGGAATACAATAGGGAACCCAGAAATGTTGTTGTTAGGTGCTGTCGAGTTGGTTTGACCCATAGAGACCCGGTGTACAACAGAATGAAACACTGCCTGGTCCCGCACCATCCTCGCAGTTGTTGCTGTGCTTGGCCCCATTGTGGCGGCCACTGTGCCAGTACATCTATTTGAGGGTCCTCCTCTTTTTCCCTCACCCTCTCCTATACCAAGGATGATGTCCTTTTCCAGGGACTGTTCCTTCCTGATAACATGTCCAAAGTACATAAGATGAAATTTTACCATCCGTGGTTCTAAGTGCATTTTGGCTGTACTTCTTCCAAGACAAATTTGTTTGTTCTGGGCAGTCTTTAGTGTATACAACATTCTTTGCCAACACCGTAATTCAAATGCATCAATTCTTCTTCAGTCTTTCTTATTCAGTGTCCAGCTTTCCCATGCGTAGGAGGTGAATAGGTCAGGTTCAACTAAGTCCTCAAACTGACATTTTTGCATTTTAACACTTTAAAGAGATCTTTTGCAGGTTTGCCCAATGCGCTATGTTGTTTGATTTTTTTTTGACTGCTACTTCCAGGGCATTGATTGTGGATCCATGTAAAATAAAATCTTTGAAAACGTCAATATTTTCTCCATTTATTATAATGTTGCTAAATTCCAGAACCAAGAAATAGAGCCACACAAATATACCTAATTAATTTTTGACAAAGAGCAAAAGCAATCCACTTGTTCTGGGGCAACTGTACATTCATAGGCAAAAAAAAGAACCTTGATTTAAACCTTGTACCTATATAAAAATTAACTCAGAATGGATTATGGATATAAATGTAAGAGTGTAAAACTTCTAGAAAAAAAGGGTGAAAATATTTGGGACCTATAACTTAAAAAAGAATTCCTATCCAAAGAATTGATAACAAAAACATGATCTATAACAGGAGGAAACTGATAGATTGGACCTTATCAAAATTGAAACCTATGCTCTGTGAAAAGTCCTGTTAAAGAGGATGAAAGAAAAGCTACAGAGTGAAAGAAAGTATTTGCAGACCGCATATCTGACAAAGGACTAGTATCTAGAACATATAAAGAGCTCTCAAAACTTACTTGTGAAAAACAATACAATTAGAAAACAGAAAAAAGACATACACAGACATTTCACTGAAGTGGATATACAGATAGATGGTAAATAAACACATAAAATATGTTCAGCCTTGTTAAGCATTGTTAGGTGCCATCAAGTTGTTTCAGCTTACAGCTAACCTGTGTACAACAAAATGAAACACTGTCTGGTCACAGTCCTTGCTTATGCTTGAGCTCATGGTTGTAGCCACTGTGTCAATTCATCTTGTTGAGGGTCTTCACTATTACACTGACCCTCAAGTTTACCAAGCATATCCTTCTCAGGGACTGGTCCCTTCTGACAACATAACCAAAGTGAGGCAGGGTCTGGCCATTCTCCTTCTAAGGAGCATTTCCCCTGTACTTCTTCTGGCAGTCCATAGTATTTTCAGTATTCTTCTTCAACATCACAAATTAAAGACATCAATTCTTCTTAGGTCTTCCTTATTCATTGTCAGCTTTCACACGTGTATGAGGCTACTGAAAAGACAATGGCTTGGGTCAGACCCACTTTAGTTCTCTAATCGATATCTTTGCTTTTTTAGCCCTTCAAAGAAGCCTTTTGCAGCAGGTTTGCCCAGTGCAACACATCATTTGACTTCTTGACTACTTCCATGAGCATTGATTGTGGGTCCAAGTCAGATGAAATCCTTGACAACTTCAGTCTTTTCTCTGTTTATCATAATGTTGCTTATTGGTCCAGTTGTGAGGATTTTTATTTTCTTTATGTTGAGGTGTAATTCATACTGAAGACTGTAGTCTTTGATCTTCATCAGTAAGTGCTTCATGCCCTCTTCACTTTCAGTAAGCAAGGTTGTGTCATCTGCATATTGCAGGTTGTTAATGAGTCCTCCTTCAATCCTGATGTCAGGGTCTTCTTCATAAACCCCCTCTTTTCAGATTATTTGCTCACCATACGGATTGAATAAGTATGGTGAAAGGATATAGCCCTGATGTACACCTCTCCTGATTTTAACCATGCAGAATCCCCTTGTTCTGTTTGAATAGCTGCCTCTTGGTCTATGTACAAGTTCCTAATGAACACAATTAAGTGTTCTGGAATTTTCATTCATTGTAATGTTATCCATAGTGTGTTATGATGCACACGGTCTAATGCCTTTGCATAGTTAATAAAACACTTAAACATCTTTCTGTTATTCTTTGCTTTCAGCCAAGATCCGTCTGACGTCAGCAATAACGTCCTCATTCCATGTCCTCTTCTGATTCTAGCTTGACTTTCTGATAGTTCCCTGTCAATATATTGCTGCAACCTTTTTTTCTTTTAAATGTATTTTATTGAAATATAATTTATGTACAGTGAAATACACAAAACTAAAGTGACATTGGTCAATCCATTCTTCTTTTTTTTTCTTTTTGCAGTGTTCCCTTCCCTCCCCCACCACCCCTGGCAACCAACAAAGAAAGTTTCCTTCCATATGTAAACTTTTTCTTGACTCTTCACAACAACGAAATAATAGTGTATTTGTCTATCTGTGATTGACTATTTCACTCTGCATAATGTCCTCCAAGTTCATCCATGTTATGCAGTGTTTTGCTGACTGTACATTATTCTTTAGTGTTGCATGGTATTCCATTGTTTGTATGTACCAAAGTTTGGTTACCCATTCTTGTGTTGATGGGCACGTAGGTTGTTTCCATCTTTTGGCTATTGTAAATAGTGCTACAGTGAACATGGGTGTACATATATCTGTTTTCTGTCCCGGCTCTCACTTCTCTAGGATACATACCTAGTAATGGGATTGTTGGGTCAAATGGTATCTCCAATTCCAGCTTTCTAAGGAATTGACATACTGCTTTCTGCCATGGTTGTATCACTTCACCATCCCACCAGCAGTGTAGGTCTCAATCTCCCCACGTCCCTGCAAGCATTTGTTATTTTCTGTCTTGTGAACCTTGCCGTCAGTGCTGGGGTGAGATAGTATCTCGTTGTTTTGATTTGCATCTCTCTGATGGCCAGTGATCATGAGCATCTCTTCATGTATTTGCTGGCTGCCTGAATATCCTCCTTGGTGAAGTGTCTATTCATGTCTTCTGCTCATTTTTCAATTGGATTGTTAATCCCTTTGCTGTTGAGTCGTTGGTGTTTTCTATAAATCTTAGAGATAAGTCCCTTGCCAGATATGTAATTATCAACAAGTAAGAATTTGTTGCTGTCATTTTTTTTATGTGCTTTTTGGTGGTGTTGATTTCTTTGTTCCATATAATTTTCTTTGCTGAGTTCGTTTTGTTTATGAATCGTGTTACCATTTCCTTCGTTGCTATTTTTTTTTTTTGTTGTTGTTGTTGTTATGTGCTGTCGAGTTGGATCCGACTCATAGTGACCCCTCCTTGGGTTTCTGAGGCAGTATCACTACGGAAGTAGATTGCCCCATCTTCCTTCCGAGGAGTGGCTGGTGCGTTTGAACCGCCAGCCTTCTGGTTAGCAGTCAGGTGCCTTAGGCACTATGTTTTAGTATTTGTTAAATATTTGTGCTGGTCCTCTTTTTCATTTTGATGTGAAGGTTTATCATTTTTCTTTGAGGTTACCCTTTGATTTATCATTTTCTCCCCAAGTTTAAAACTATCTTGTCCATTCATCTTGCAACCCTCTTGACTTCCTCACCTTTAGAAGTTCTGTAACTACACAGTTTTTTCCCTCTTTTTGGTTTGTAGTTGTCCTCATTTGTCAATTGATGTCTCTCGTTCCCTGTTTACAATCCTGTATGCTTATTTACTTTGGGTACTTCTATAACTGGGTTGGTTTCTGGGTTATGTCATCATGTGTGTTAATGGTCAGTTCTTGTTTGCTATTGTTGTTCTCTGTCCAAAGGACTCCCTTTAGCATCTCTTGTAAGGTTGGTCTTGGTTTTAACAAATTCCCTTAATTTCTGCTTATCAGGAAATGTCCTAATTTCACCATATTTGTGGGATAATTTTGGTGGGTATATTATTCTTGGTTGGAAATTGTTTTCTTTCAGGGGTTTATATATACCATCCCATTGTCTTCTTGCCTGCATAGTTTCTGCTGAGAAGTCCAAGCTTAGTCTTATTGGTTGCCTCTTGTAAGTAACTTCTTGTGTTTCCTGTGCTGCTTTCAGGATTCTTTCTTTGTCTTTGGTTTTGGTGAGTTTGATGATATGTCTTGGTGATTTTCTTTTGGGGTCTGTCCTGTTTGGGGTTCATTGGACTTCCTGAATGGATATATTCTCATCTTTCATCATATCAGGGAAGTTCTCTTCCAACAAATCTTGGACGATTTTCTCAATTATTTTCTTTTTCTCTTCCTGTTCTGGAGTTCTGATTACACATAGGTTATTCCTTTTGTTGGTATCCCACATGAACCTTAGACTTTCTTCATTTTGTTTTGATCTTTTTTCTGATTGATCCCTTTCCAAAGAAGTATTCAGGTATTTGCCGTCCATCTCACTAATTCTGTCTTCCATAGATTCAGTTCTCCTTTGCCCGATGGATGTGTTGTCTATTTCTGAAAATTTAGTGTTAATCTTCTGGATTTCTGTGTGTAGATTTTGTATCATTTCTAATTCTTCATTTATTTTGTCATTTTGTTCTTGTATTGTCTTTCAAAATTGTTCTAGGGTCTTCCCTGTGTTTTCCTCAATTTTGTTAGTGTTTTCCTTGATCTGTCTCTCAGTCTGTTGAAGGTACCTAAATATAATTCTTTTGAATTCCTTATGAGGGAGTTCCACTGCTGCTTCTTCAGGAATGTGTTTTGGGTCTGTATCCTGGTTCCTTGTTTCTCCTGCTTTATCTTGCTTCTTTGTGTGGACTGTGATGCTCTGTGTCTGAGGCATTGTGACATTTTTGTGTTTATATTTAATTGGTGATTGTATGTTGGATTGATTTGCCCACAATTTTTGTTTTTTTTGTTTTGTTTGTATGTTATCTATGTAAGCAGGGTACTGTGCTGTGTTCTTCTGTTTGCTAGTTGGCAGCACTTATACATTCACAACCTGTCTCCTTTCTGATTGTCAGCCTCCCATATGTCCCTGCTGTCCTTGGCAAAAGGAGCCTATTGTTAGGTCCTGTTTGCGTTCAAGTTTTTCTGCTAGTTGGTGCTCTCCAAGGAGTATATCTACCTAAGGTAAATGTTCAGCTCATATGCCTATCTTTTGTTTGGCTGGAAGCCACAGGCATGGGTTCAGTTGCAGACCTGAAGAGTAGCTAAGGGCAATAGTTTCAGTGGTTCCATTGGGCTGTATCAGACCAGCAAACCTGGTCCTTTTTTATTTTTTTTTTTAAATGATTTTGAGTTTTGTTCCACGTTGTTCTCCCACTCTATCCAGGATTTCCTACAGAAATCCCCCTCTGAGTGGTTGACAGTGGTAGCCAGGAACCATCTAGTTCTTCTGGTCTCATAGTCATATAGGCTGAGGATTGCATGGTGTACCTGTCACTTGGACTCATTGATTCCATGTGTCTTTTGTTTTCTTCATTTTTCTTTGCTCTGGACTAGGAGGGACCCATCATTGCATCTAAATGGACACTTGCAAGCTTTTAAGATCCCAGTCGCTACTCACCAAAGTAGCATGTGGAACAATGTTTTGGGTACTGTGTTATGCCAATTGAGCTTGATTTCCCCTGTGACTATGGTCCTGAGCCCACAGGTCCAACTACTCACTCCCTCTGGGTAACTGGCTGTGACCAAGAAGTGACTACAACCTGTCCGTTGTCAGTTCTACTATACACCTGAGAATTCTTACAGAATGTACAAATGCACTTGTAGAAACATTGTCCACCAACCCTATACATGGTCTTGGGCACACTCCCCGCTGCATAGAGATAACTAATAGTTCAGCTTATGCACCTGTCTGTCCACCCATATATCAGTGTTTGCCTACACCGACAACGCAGTACTATATGTGCAACAACCATTTTTGAATTGTTTTCAGCAAAATTTTATTTGCATGTGATATTAATGATATTGTTTGGTATTTTCCACATTCTTTTGGATTACTTTCTTTGGAATGGCCACAAATATGGATCTTTTCCAGTCAGTTGGCCAGGTAGCTGTATTCCAAATTTCTTGGCATAAGTGAATGAGCGCCTCCAGTGTTGCACCCCTTTGTTGAAACATTTCAGTGGATATTCCATCAATTCCTGGACCTTGTTTTTGCCAGTTCCTTTAGTGTGTCTTGGACTTCTTTCCTCATCACCATTGACTCTTGATCATATGCTACCTCCTGAAATGTTTGAATGTTGACCAGTTCTTTTTGGTCCCGTGACTCCGTGTATTCTTTCCATCTTCTTTTGATGCTTCCTGCATTGTTAAAATTTTTTCTCATAGAACCTTTGAATACTGCAACTTGAGACTGATTTTTTTCTTCATTTCTTTCATCTTGGGAAATGCTGAGTGTATGCTTCTCTTTTGGTTTTCTAACTCCAGGTCTTTGCACATTTCATTATAATATTTTACTTTGTCTTCTTGAGCTACTCTTTGAAATCTATTCAGCTCTTTTATCACGTCATGTCTTCTATTCACTTTAGCTACTGTGTGTTCAAGAGTAAGTTTCATAGTCTCTTCTGACATCCATTTTGGTCTTTTCTTTCTTTCCTGTCTTTAAAATGACCTTTTTCTTTCATCTTGGGAAATGCTGAGTATATGCTTCTCTTTTGGTTTTCTAACTCCAGGTCTTTGCACATTTCATTATATTTTACTTTGTCTTCTTGAGTTCATCCCACAACTCATCTGGTTTTTGGTCATTTGTGTTCACTGTGTCAAATCTATTATTGAGGTGGTCTTTTATTCAGATGGGTATACTCAAGTGGTAGTTTGGCTTTCTTGGACTGGTTTTAATTTTCTTCAGCTTGAAGTTAAACTTGCATGTGAGTGATTAATAGTCTGTTCCACAGTCAGCCACTGGCCTTCTTCTAATTGATGAGCTTCTCTATCATCTCTTTCCATAGATATAGTTGATTTGATTCCTGTGTTTTCCATCTGGTGAAGTCCATGTGTATAGTCATCATTTATGTTGCTGAAGAAAGGTATTTGCAAGTTGTTGATCTTGCAAAATTTTATCATGCCATCTCTGGCATCATTTCTATCACCAAGGCCATATTTTTCAAATTACCAATGCTTTTTCTTTGATTCCACCTTTGCATCCAGTCACCATTAATCATCAGTGCATCTTGATTGCATGTTTGGTCAATTCCAGACTGCAGAAGTTTGTTAAAAAACAAAACAAAAACAAAAATTTTTATTTCTTTATCTTTGGCTTTAGTGATTGGTGCATAAATTTTAACGACAGTATTGTTAACTGGTCTTCCTTGCAGGCATATGGTTATTATCCTGTCACTGACAACATTGTGTTTCAGGATTTTTTTTTTTTTTTAATTGTGATTTGGATGAAAATTTACAGCACAAATTCACCTTCCATACAGTAGTTCACATACACTTTGTCTCATGACATTGAGATATCTCAGGATGGATCTTGAAATGTTTTTTGTGTTAATGAATGTGATGCAATTCCTCTTCTGTTTGTTATTCCCAGCATAGTGGACCATATGATTGTCTGATTCAGAATGACCAGTAGCTGTCCATTTTAGCTCACTAATGCCTAGGATATTGATCTTTATGCATTCCATTTCATTTTTGACATCTTCCAACTTCCTAGATTCATACTTCGTACATTCCGTACTTATTAATGCATGTTTGCAGCTATTTCTTCTCATTTTGAGTTGTGCAACATCAGCAAATGAAGATCCCAAAAGCTTTACTCCATCCACATCATTAAGGTTGACTTTACTTTGAGGAGGCAGCTCTTACCCAGTTGTACTTTTAGTACCTTCCAACATGAGGAGCTCATCTCTTGGCACTATATCAGTGTTTCACTGCTAGTAATAAGGTTTTCAGTGGCAGATAATTCAGAAGTAGATTGCCATGTCCTTCTTCCTTGTCTATCTCAGCCTGAAAACTGCCCGCCGTAGGTGACTCTACTGGCATATGAAATACCAGTGACATTGCTTCCAGGATCACAGTAACACACAAACCACTATAGTACGATAAACTGACAGACAAGTGGTGGTGTTAACCATTTGTTGTTGTTGTTGTTATGTGCCGTTGAGTCGGCCCCGACTCATAGCGACCTCTCCTTGGGTTTCCGAGGCAGTATCACTACGGAAGTAGGATTGCCCAACCTTCCTTCCAAGGAGTGGCTGGTGGGTCTGAACCGCCAGCCTTCTGGTTAGCAGTCAAGTGCTTTTAGCCACTATGCTACCAGAGCTCCTGTGTTAACCATTAGGGATATCCAAATTAAAATATATCATTAGAATAGCTAAAATAAAAACTAATGAAAACACCAAATGCTGGCTTGTTTGCAGAGAATCTAAATCATCTCATATAATAATGATGAAATGTAAAATTATTCAGCTACTCTAGAAAACAGTTTATCAGTTTCTTAAAAACTAAACATGTAACCACCATACCACCCAGCAATTAAATTCCTGGGCATTTATTCTGAGAAATGAAAATTTATGTTCACACAAACCTGTACATGAATGTTCATGCAGCTGTATTTGAAATAGCCAAAATTTGGAAACAACCTAGATGTCCTTCAGTAGGTAAATGGTTAAAGTGTTATTTCCATATCAGGGAATAAAAAGGAATGAACTGCTGAAAAACACAACTTGGATAAACCTCAAAGAAACTTTGCTGAGTAAAAAGCCAATCTCAAAAGGATACATATTGTGTGATTTCATATACAAGAATTCCCTCCCTGGGCCACTCATATTTGCCATTTAATGGGGTATAAATTTGTTCTCACTTTGAAACAATTGAACCAACCCTTGCTCACCTCAAATACTTCATCATAATCACTTTCACTTGCTGCACATATAGCTTTTAAATCATTGAAAAGGCTTGGACCCTTTTCTTGCACTGAAACCAAACCATATCAAACCCACTGCCATTGAGTTGATTCTGACTCATAGTGACCCCTTTTGGGTTTCTGAGGCAGTAAATCTTTAGATTGCCCAGTCTTTCTTTTGCACAGTGGCTGGTGGATTTGAACCACTAAACCTCTGGTTAGCAGTCAAGTGCCTTAGGCACTACACCATTAGGCATTTGACTGCTAACCAGAAGGCTGGTGGTTCAAACCCACCAGCCACTCCTTGAAAGGAAGATTCTGTAGTGATACCACCTGGGACCCCAAGAAGGGGTCGCTATGACCCTGATCCGACTCGACAACAGTGAGTTTGGTTTTTCTGGTTTTTAGTTGCGCTCTGGTGGCATAATGCCTAAGGCATTTGACTGCTAACCAGAAGGCTAGCAGTTCAGACCACCAGCCACTCCTTGAAAGGAAGATTGGGCAGTCTACCTCTGTAGAGATACTGCGTCGGAAACCCAAGGAGGGGTTGCTATGAGTCCAAATTGACTCAATGACAGTGAGTTTGATTTTTTCTTTTAAGTTTCTGTTAAAGGTGATGGAACATTTGCTTATGGTAGTAGTAATGGTTGCACAACATGGTGAACATAATGAATGTCACTGAACTGTATGTGTAAAAGTGGTTCAATTGGGAAATGTTGTATTACATATATTTCACTGCAATAAAAATTGTGTACAGTGAAAAAAATTGTGAAGGTAGAAAAACATGAGAAGAATGAGAAAAATTTCTGTTGACCATTTATTTGTTCATCAGGTTTTTGAAATGGATAATGGTGGGTGTCGAACTGCTATAGAGTTTAAATTTCATTTGGTACCTATAAGAGTTATAGAACAACTTAATTTTAAAATGTCAGTATTTACAATATGCTAAAAATCACTCCTTTGTAATTATTTAGACTTAGGGTGAAGAATTTTAGTTGTAGATAACAATTTAAAAATGTGCAATGAGGTATAAAGTTTATGAAATTCTTTTGAGAGTACACAAACAAAAAAACCCCTAGATTTTAATAGCATAATATCCCACTGATTAAGGGGCTACATTATACTTTTAAAATATCAAATTCTTAATTACCAGAGATAGTTGAATGGTGGTTCAAACCCACTAGCCACTCCTGAGAAGGAAGGTTGGGCAATTCTTCCGTAGTGATACTGCCTTGGCAACCCAAGGAGGGGTCTCTATGAGTCGGGTCTGACTTGATGGCACATAACAACAACATTTTAGTACCAAAAAGTCATTAAATTAAAGAATATAAAATATGCTGCTAGAATAAATAGGAAATAGTAAATACTGTATTTTTATACAAAGAACATATACATTATACTGTTTTTTGCAAACTGCACAACCCCTCACACATCAGTTACCTGTAAGCACTATGCGTTTTATATGCATACGATCATTGTTTCCGTTGTGTGTATTGATAGTTGGAGTGGTGTGTCAACTTGGCTGGACCACAGTTCTGAGTGGTTTAAGCAGTTGTGATGTGGGTTATTCCCATGATGCGATCAGATGTATGTTTTGAGCAGCCAGTTGTTTGAAAGGGAGTTTCCCTAGGGGTGTGGCCTGCTTCCAACATATTTATGGACATCCTGTATCTAAAAGTTGAGAAAACATCTGCTAGGTGATACTTTGTTGAATAGAGCACTGATCAAAATTTGAAGTTGACCAGTAATATTTTTTTACCAACCTAAATTTTAATAAAGAATTAATAACATCTGTATGAAATAATTAACACTTACCAGCATAACTGATAAATATTCTCTAATATACTCAAGAGCAAAATTTAAAGAAATGCAGATCTCTATGCACAGTCAACCATAAAAAAACCCAAACTCACTGCCATTGAGTCAATTCTGACTCATAGGAACCCCCTTTGGGTTTCCAAGGTGGTAAATCTTTACAGAGGTAACTTGCCTTTCCTTCTGCAGAGTGGCTTGTGGGTTTGAACTGCTAGCCTTCTGGTTAGCAGTCAGATGCCTTAGACACTACACCACCAGATCTCCTGATGCACAATCAAGAGCCTTTTTAATGATCTTCTTTTTAACTCTGTTTCTTTCTCTGTGACCTAAGTAAAAACACCGTGAATTGTTGCTTCATTTGAGACTGTTACCCAGTTTCTCATTTAGGTAGTTGTTAAAAGCTGTCAAATGTTTTTATTGTAGGACTTCTGGTGACATGGACTTTCTGACTTGGCTTGTTAATGCCCAACTTTCTCTCCTAAATAGTCCAGTCCCTTTGTGAATCTCCATAAAAAAAAGATGAGACATGGGGGAGATAGAAATGTTCTGTTCTGATCTGGCTTTCTAAAGTGACTGGGCATCCAGGATGACGTTGAGGCAGTAGAGTGATGGTTAAGAGTGTGAGTTTGGAAGTTGGACAAATGAGGATTCAGATCCTGGATCTATCACATACATGCTGTATGCCTTCAGACAATTTACTCAACCTAAATTTCTTTGCTTATAAAATTATGATAATAATACAACACAAATTGTGAACCGTATTGTAAACTATGGACTTTAGTTAATAATAATGTATCAGTATTGGTTCATCAGTTGTAATAAATGTACAACAGGAATGCCAGATGTTAATAATAGGAGAATTTTGGGGTGGTGAGGAGAGGTGGTGTATGTGAACTCTGTACTTTCTGTATAATTTTTCTGTAAAATGCTCTAAAAAATGAAATCTATTGATAATTTATAAATGATTTATGATAACAAAAGTATTACTTTATGGAATAATTATAAGGATTAAATGAAATAATGTATATAGTGGACTTCCCTGTGTATTTTACTTATAATAAAAAAATGTTATGTGGGAAGAGAAAAAATTATTCCTTTTTATTGCATGGAACATTTTTTTTTTTCATTGGAAAAGAGTAATTTCTTACTCCAGACTGCTTCTAGGTCTTCAGTGAATCTGTGAGTGTAGGTAAGAATTATTCTGTAGTTAGCTTAAACTCAGTTTCATTATTAACTTTTATAGCATACTTTAGAGTTTATCCAAGGCTAGGGGCTGGCCTTTTTATGTAAAAGGCCAGAACCTTAATATGAAATGTTTTGTTATGTGCCGTCGAGTCGGACCCGACTCATAGCGACCCCTCCTTGGGTTTCCGAGGCAGTACCACTACAGAAGTAGGTTGCCCAACCTTCCTTCCGAGGAGTGGCTGGTAGGTTTGAACTGTCAGCCTTCTGGTTAGCAGTCAAGTGCCTTAGGCACTATGCTACCAGAAAAAAATGGCGCTCCTTAACTTTTCATTGACGTATAACATGCATACAGAAAAATACCCATATGATCAAGAAATAGAACCTTAAGCACCCTGGAATCCTCACCCCCTGCAGTGTTCTCATGGTAACAAAGATGTTACCACCATCTTTGGCAGTGGTAACCACTATCTTGACTTTTAATAGCATAGATTATTTTTTTATCTGTGTATGTGTGTATATATGTTATATATATCTTTTGGATCTGGCTCAGCATTATGTTTGTGATATTTGTTCATATTTGTCACATGTAGTTATATATCATTTATTCTCATTGCTATATAGTATTCCATTGTATGAACATACCATTTATTTATCATACTGTTAATATTTGGTTGGGTAATTTCCAGTTTTAGATATTAACAGGTATTGAAGCAGTGGATATCCTAGTATCTGTGTTTTGGTGAACATATGTAAGCGTTTATGTTGGAGTAGTATTACTAGTTCATATATATGCAGAGGACCAGGCATTGTTTTGGTCTGTTGTGCATAGGGTTGCTTTGAGTTGGAACTGACTCAACAACACCTAACAACAACAAAATATATGCATATATTCAGTTTTAGTGAATAATGACAATCAATTTTCTAAAATAATTGTACTAGTTAATACCAGAGGCAGAGTATGAGAGTTCCAGTTGCTCCATATCCTTACCAATACTTGCTGTTTTACATCTTCATTTTAGACATTCTGTTGAGTGTAGAGCGTTAATCACATTGTGGCTTTAACTTGCATTTCCTTCATGGAATGAACTTGGACATCTTTTCATGTTTTTTTTCCAATTGGATGTTCTTTCTTGTGAAGTGTCTGTTCTGGTTTTTGCCCATATTTCTCCTGGCTAGTCTATATTTTTATTGGTTTACATGAATTCTCTACATAATCTCTCTCTATAGATTATAGTTTCATATTTATTTATTTATATATATATGTTGTTGTTATGTGCTGTCGAGGCGGCCCCGACTCATAGCGACCCCTCCTTGGGTTTCTGAGGTGGTATCACTACGGAAGTAGATTGCCCAGTCTTCCTTCCGAGGAGTATGAGTTCCAATCCTATACCAAAAGGAGGCTAAAAGAACATTTCAAAGCCTTTTTTTCTTCCCTGATTCAGTTTGATGTCCACCGTAAGAAAGCAGGTAGGGATTTCTATTGAGATACCTACAAACTAAAAGTCATATTTGCTAGAATTAGGAGAAGTATAACATTCAGTAAAGAGTTCTGGTGGCATAGTGGGTAAGGCATTTGGCTGCTAACCAGAAGGTCAGAGTGGTTCAAACCCACCAGCTGCTCTGTGGGAGGAAGATGAGGGAATCTACTTCTGTAAAGATTTACAACTTTGGAAACCCAATGGGGGTCTTTATGAGTCAGAATCAATTCCATGGCAGTGTTTTTTTTTTTTTTTTCCCCCTGTATAACATTCAGTAACTGTGAAGTAATACTTGTAAATTATTCATGATGTGTTATTCACTAGTTATGTGCTAGGAGGAAGTTGGAGTGACTGGAGAAAGATGTATGTCTAACAAAATCCTGTTTTGAACTTCATATAAAAGGTTAAGAATATCAGTGATACCTGAAATTTAGAGAAGAGCTTATAAAGTTCTCTCATTTATTTTATTTTGATCCTTATATTAACTAGCACTGTAAGATTTTCAAGATGAATATTAGTGCCCCAATTTTAACAGAGGAAAAGATACAAAATTCAGATTGGTTAAGTAGCCTTATTAAAAACTTGTTAATACTGATAGCCCAGTAGTCTTACTGCTTTGATCCAGTTGTCCTTATGAGACAGCTCTCGGCAAATTGAAGCAGAGAAACAGAGAGCCACAAAATATGATTTATTCTCTCAATGGAATATAAAACTTCAGTGTGAAATCAAAAATGAAATATTTTAGGTTTCATGAATGAGCTGGAGCTTGGAGGGGTGTTGGTTAATAGAGTTCAATAAATCTCATATTGTCTGTTGATTCATTTTTCACAACTAACCATCAATTGTCTTAGCTTTTGATGATGTCACTTTTTCAAGCACCTTACAAATTTACTTTTCTGTTAATGTCTGTTAACAAGGGATAGAGGATCTAAACACAAGTAAGTTGGACCTGAAAACATCAAACTCTAGATAAAAATTTAATTAAAAAAGTATAACTCAAGAGTTCATCAAATCTGTGTGATCCTACTCAGTAAGCTTCTGGCAGCTGGTGGGTGCAGGTACTGTGTTTATACTTTTTGATTATCCCCAGATTTCTTAACAATGAATTGTGTGTAATGAACATCTATAATATGCACAAATTTACACTTATCTTGAGTAATGGAAGACTGAAAGTAAAAGTTTTTTCTATTAATGGTAGATATTTTTCTCAAAAGATCTTAATGACCTTTTCATTGTTGTTGTTAGGTGCCATTGAGTCTGTTTCAAGTCACAGCAACCTCATATACAACAGAACAAACCCTGCCTGGGCCTACACCATTGTCAGAATTGTTGCTGTGCCTGAATCTGTTGTGGCAGCCACTATGTCAGTCCATCTTTTTGAGAGTCTTCCTCTTTTGCAATGACCTCTACTTTACCAAGCATGATATCCTTCTCCAGGGACTGATCACCTCCTGACAACATGACCAAAATATGAAAGGCCAAGTCTTGCCATTCTTGTTTCTAAAGAACATTCTGGATGTACTACATCCAAGACAGATTTGTTTGTTTCTGGCAGTCCATGGTATATTCATTATTCTTTGCCAACACCATAATGTAGATATATTGGATCTTTACTCTTTCTTATTCATTGTCCAGCTTTCACATGCATATGAGGCAATTGAAAATACCATGGCTTGGGTCAGGTATACCTTAGTCTCTGCATCTTTGCTCTTCAGCACTCTAAAGAGGTCTTTTGCAGCAGATTTGTCCAATGCATTATGTCTTTTGATTTCTTGACTGCAGCTTCTGTGGGCATTGATTGTGGATTCAAGTAAAATTAAATCCTTGACAACTTCAGTTTTTTCTCTGTTGCTCAGAATGTTGCTTATTGGTCCAGGTGTGAGGATTTTTGTTTTCTTTATGTTGAAGTGTAATCCATATCGAAGGCTGTAGTCTTTAAGCTTCATCGGTAAGTGCTCCAAGTCATCCTCACTTTCAGTAAGCAAAGTTGCATCCTCTGCTTATCTCAGGTTGTTAATGAGTCTTCCTCCAATCCTGATGCCACATTCTTCTTCATATAGTGCAGCTTCTCGGATTATTTGCTCACCATACAGATTTATAAGTATGGTAAAAGGATACAGCCCAGATGCATACCTTTCCTGATTCTAAATCATTCAGTAAGTATCTTCTTACTCTGTTTGAACAACGGCCTTTTAGTCTACGTACAGGTTCTTCATGAGCACAAATAAGTGTTCTGGACCTATTCTTTGCAGTGTTACCCGTAATAGTTTATGATGCACACAGTCAAATGCATTTACTAAGTCAATAAAACACAGGTAAACATCTTTCTGGTATTCATTTATTTCAGCCAAGATCCATCCAACATCAGCAATGATATCCCTTGTTCCATGTCCTCTTCTGAATCCAGCTTGAATTTCTGGCAGTTCCCAGTGAATATATTGCTGCAACCATTTTTGAATTATCGTCAGCATAATTTTACTTGCATGTGAGATTTACGATATTGTGTGATAATTTCTGCATCCTCTTGGATCACCTTTCTTTGGAAAGGGCACAAATATGGATCCGTTATAGTCATTTGGCATTTCATGTTTGTTTGTTGAAACATGTCAATGGGTATTTCATCAATTCTTGGAACCTTGTTTTTCACCAGTTCCTTCAGTGCAGCTTGGACTTCTTCATTCAGTACCATCAGTTCTCTATCATACACTATCTCCTGAAATGGTTGAATTGACTAATTCTTTTTGGTACAGTGACTCTGTGTATACCTTCTATCTTCTTTTGATGTTTCCTGCAACCTTCACTGTTATGCCCATGAATCCTTAAATATTGCAACTCAAGCCTTGAATTTTTTCTTTAGTTCTTTTAGCTTGAGAAATGCTGAACATGTTCTTTCCTGTTGATTTCTAACTCCAGGTCTTTGCATGTTTCATTATACTTTATTTTTGTCTTCTTGAGCCACCCTTTGAAATTTCAGTTAGGTCTTTACTTCATCATTTCTTCCATTTGCTTTAGTTCCTCTCCATTCAAGAGCAAGTTTTAGAGTCTCCTGACATCCATTTAAAATCATCCAGGGCCATATAACACTCAGTAAAGCAATAAATAAAGATTGTTGGTATCTGATGGAGGTGATTATATTGCTGTGGTGGCTCTGATAGAAGTTGACTGAAACAGCCATCCTGTTTGTTTTCAAAACCATTTTCTTAGGATAATAAATACAGAAAGATATGATCTAAGTTACCATAACTTCAAATTTGTACATATTTTTCTGACGATATCATTCTTCTCTCTTACTCTATGCAGAGCCAAATCTGCAGCTTTCTTTATAGTAGTGGTGCTCTTACTTGTATTTTAACATGCTTAATCAGAGGAGTTCTTGTGACATAATCCCTAAAGCATTTGACTGCTAACCAGAGGGCTTGTGGTTCAAACCCATCAGCCACTCCTCAGAAGGAAGATCAGGCAATCTACTTCCAAGTGATACTGCCTCGGAAACCCAAGGAGGGATCACTGTGAGTTGGCTCTGACTTGATGGCAGTGAGTTTTAATCAAGTATGGAACAATACGTTTATATCTTTGCTCTATTGCTTAAATAAGTTACAAAACAGTAGGGTACAGATAAGAAAGACCTTTACCTAAGAGTTATCCAGTCTGTTAATTTTACAGATTTTTTTTTTCTGTGATCCTGATCCATCCTGCTCATTTTCTAGATAAGGAGATAACAGACTCAAGTAAAAAGGTAGTCAGTAGCAGAAATAAGCCTTAAATAGCGTTCTTTTTTTTTTTTTTTT
>NW_006921620.1:3795330-3799191 GCF_000298275.1 Orycteropus afer afer | reverse complement strand
TGCTGAACTCGTTTTGTTTATGAATTGTGTTATCATTCCCGTTATTGCTGTTGTTTTAGTATATGCTGAGTATTTGTGCTTGTCCTCTTTTCTTTAAATAGCGTTCTTATGACTCTAATTTTAGCTCTCCCCCCCTTTTATATACACGCTGTTTCTTGGGCCACAGTCTTAAAAGAATTTCTTAATTGTGCTTTAGTAGTTTTTAATCCAACTCTGACCTCTCTTCTTTCTTTTCCATTTTATTTTGTTCTTGTTGTTGAGAATATGCACAGCAAAACATACACCAATTCAGCTGTCTCTACATGTATAGTACTGTGACACCTGTTACATTCTTTGAGCTGTGCAACCATTCTCACCCTCCTTTTCTGAGTTGTTCCTCTCCATTAACATAAATTCACAGTCCAGTAAGATCCCTTTCTAATCTTTTGAGTTGCTTTTGTCATTCTGATCCCGTATAGGTAGTTGTTAAAAGAGTGTAAAGCTCTAGCAGACCTTTTTAACTACTTAAGCTAAAATATTATTTGATTTTAAGAAGACTTCAGGGGATAATTTTGGATTAAGTTTTAAAGATTATCTCAGGGCCATAGTTTTAGGGGTTAATTCAGCCCCCTTGGCTCCAGAAAATCTGGAGTCCATGAGAATTTGCTAACTTCATTTTCTTTGGTGACTCTGGGACTTAAAATACACAGTTCTTTTAAAAACTATTATGTATAGGGTCACACAAAATGAAAATATGCCATCTCTAGAAAAATTCCCAGTGGGAAAGAGCCTATTTTCAAGTTTTTGAAATTATAGAGATGAAGAGAGATTAACATAAACAACTTGTTCTTTTTAATATTATTTTAGGAGCTTTAATATTATTTTAGGCATTCTCTAGCGTAGTGCCTAAGGCATTTGACTGCTAACCAGAAGGCTGGCGGTTCAAACCCATTATCCACTCCTTGGAAGGAAGGTTGGGCAATCTACTTCTGTGGTGATACTGCTTCAGAAACCCAAGGAGGGATCGCTGTGAGTTGGATCTGACTCGATGGCAGTGAGGTTTTTTTTTTTTTAAGTACTACTCAATAGAGAGGTTGGAAGATTATTGTAACGGGACTCCTGAGACCTGCATTTTGTCCTGCCCCCGCTAGCTCTGTAAATTTTGGGCAAATAACCTTCCTTCTTTGGGCTTCAGTTTGCTCATGTGCATAACAAGGGAATAGGACTAGAATTATGACTGTCTCTTTTGTAACTGATCATCATCATTGCTGAATGTGAAAAGTTAGGCAGAGCAAGTTTGTTGTCAGGAATCTTTGACATGAAAATGATTTGTGCCTAATATTCCTCATCTTGACACCACTAAGTAACCACAGATCAGCCAGCGAGCAATCAATCTCCATCTCTAGAACAGCCACTGCTGGCCATGTATAGCAGTCTGGAGAAGGACCAGGTTTTATTTTTACCAGAAACACTCTTGGCAAATATGAATCCCTAGAGCTGCCTGTTTAATTTTGTGGTACAGTCCATAGTTTAGTGAAAAAGAAAAGGAATGCTGAGGTATTTGATTCTTAATGCTCTCAGAGTTAACTCATGTTCATTGTTTCTATATTATCTATGCTTCATGATGTTTCAAAGGTGGAGGTGAGCCAAAATTAAATGAAAAGAGAAAGGTATGAAGCCTTCCATAGTATATGCTGAGTCTGGAAATGAATGTGAACTGTGTGACTTATATGTCTACTTATGTTGAAATACTTATGATATATGTATATAATATTGGATATCTTGGCAAATTTATCCTTTGTAGACTTTGTGTGTGTGTGGTTAACTTTTTATTCCAAAGTAATCTCCTGTTTTAAATTGCTAAGGAACAACAACAATAACAACAAACCTTTATTTCATGAAAATTTGGCCTATCATACAGATTTTTCAAAACTGTCCCATTATTTTGCCTTCTAGAAATAAAAATAAAAGTATTTGAATTTGGATAAATTCTCCAGTATTTTATAATTAATTTCTAGACTAAAAATCCCAAATGACATCTGGATTTAAAATTATTTGTTCTAGAAAGTTTATTGTGGGACTGAAAATAACATGCCAAAAATTAAATATCTGAATTTCTTAAGATGTATGGGTAAGTCGAGTTGAAATTTAATTAAAATGTTACTGTATGTCAAACTACTGATGTTCATTCTTTATTTTCCTAATTTTTTAGTCTTTCAGATAACTTTAACTTCTCTTTCTCCTAACTTTCATATCATTTTATGAACAAGTCCTAATAATTTTGCTTTCATAATGTCTCCCACACTTCACTCTTCGTTTTATTGCAGTTGGCCAATTTTAGTCAAGTCTGGGCCTGAATTTCTGCAATAACTTCCTAACTAGTCTCCCTTCCCTCAGTATTCTCTTTCAAAACTTTAAACTAATATCCAGATTAATCTTTTTTAAGCATCATTTTTTCTAGGCCATATATTTATTTAGAAATCCTAAAATAACTTCATGTTAGTTTAAGTCTCAGTAATGTCAAGCATTTTAAGCCCTCTACATGTGGTTCATTCTTTCCCATCCAACTGAATACAAGGAATAATGTTCTGAGCATCTATGTGTGAGATATTGTGTAAAGGTAAAGCTAAGTAAAACTTGTTGCAGATATATCATGTTAGAGTTAATGGTAACACAACTAGGATATATATTGTTTTCCATTTACAAAGTTGTTCTATTTTATCCCATTCCACTTAAACTGTTCTTGCAAAGTCATCAATGATCTCCTTATTGCCAGATTCATCAGGCACTTTTCCATCCTATTGAACTGAATGATAATGAAAAAGAGACATATCATTAGTATTTGTCATGATGCAGTTAAAACAGTGTTTTGAGGGAAATTTATGGTTTTAATTTTTTTATATTAGAAAGAGAGAAGGGTTTAAACTTTATTTAATTTTCCAGAAGCTAGATAGGATAGGCACAATAAATCTAAGAATTAAATAGAAAAGAGAGACTTTAAAAAGCCAAAATGAGTTCTTTTGATAGATTAATAAAATTGATAAAAGCCTTAGCAAAACTTATCAAGAAAGAAAGGAAAAAACACAAATTACCAATATTGAGAATGAAAGAGGAAATAGCACTTTACATCTACAAACACTAAGAGGATAATAAGGGAATACTAAGAATAACTTTATGCCAGTAAATTTGACAAGTGAAATAAAATGGACATTTCTAGAAAAACACAACTTGCCAAAATTGACACAAAAGGAAATAAAAAATAAAAATAGTCCTATGTATGTCAAAGAAATTAAAAACTCCAAGCTCAGAGAACATTACTGGTAAATCAAACATTTATGGAAGAAACAATAAATATTACAAACTCTTTCAGAAAATAAAAGAAGAAACATTTTCAACCATTTTATAACACTAGTATAATCCTGATACTGAAACTTAGCAAAGATATTACCAGAAATAAACTAAATGCCAATATTCATTATGAACACAGACATAAAAATCCTCAACAAAATGTTTTCTTAATGGAATCTGGCTAAACATAAAAAGAGTAATACAAGAAGACCAAGTAGTCTTTATCCTAGAAAGGAAGGTTGGTTTTGTATTCGAGAACAATTAATGTCATCCAGCAGATTAATAGACCATCAAGAAAAAGTATATGATTGTCTCAGTAGAAAAAGATTTGACAAAGTTCACCATCCATACTTGATTTTTTAAGACAATCGAGCAAACTGGGAATTAGAAGGGCATTTCCTCAGTCTGATAAAGGTAGCCTGCAAAATATCTTCAGCTCATATCACTTTTTTTTCCTAGCTAATATCATTCTTTTTTTTTTTTTTTTTTTATTAGGATTTGGGTGAAGATTTACAGAGTAAATTCACTTTTCAT
>NW_006921620.1:3781338-3791120 GCF_000298275.1 Orycteropus afer afer | reverse complement strand
GGTTTTTGTCTTAAAGTCAATTTGATCAGAAATTAGTATTGCCACTCCTGCTCTCTTACAGGTGCCATTTGCTTGATATATCTTTTTCCAACCTTTGGCTAATATCATTCTTAATAGTAAAACCCTAGCACTTTTCTTTTAAGATAGAGATCAAGGCAAGGATGCCTTCTCACCACTTCTATTCAACATTTTTCTGAATGTTCTTATAAATGCAGTAAGACAAGGAAAAGAAGTAAAAAGAATAATGATTAGAAAAAAAAGTAAAAACTGTCTCTGTTGCAGATGATGTAATTATTTAAACAGTAGAAAATGCTAAGGAATCAGCAACAAACTGCTAGAATCAATAAATGAATTTAGCAAAGATACAAGGCCAATAACGTCAATTCTGTATGTATAAACCAATTATATGAGACGCATTATTCACTGCCATTGAGTCGGGTTCAACTCATAGCAACCCCTCCGTGGGTTTCTGAGGTGGTATCACAGTGGAAATAGATTGCCCAGCCTTCCTTCTGGGGAGTGGCTGGTGGGTTTGAACTGCCATTAGCAGTCAAATGCTTTAGGCACTACACCACCAGAGCTCCCAATTATATGAGATTATATGAAATTTAAAAACTATTATTTTCAGTAGCATAAAAAATAAGATATTGAAGAATAAATTTATCAAACATGCACACTTCTACACTGAAAAGTACAAAATACCACTAGAGATGGAAAAATATGTAAGTACATGGAGAGATATATCATGTTCATGGACCAGAAGATTCAATAGTATTAGGATATCACTTTCCCTAAATTAATCTGTAGGTTTAATGCATTGCCAATCATAATCCCAGCCAATTTTTTTTTTTCAGTTGTAGTAATAATAGCTAAAACATTTGTCATTTCAACATTTTTATTTGTGTAACTCAGTCACATAAATTACATTCATCATGTTGTACAATCACTATTTGTTTCCAAATTTTTCTATAACCTCTAACAGAAACTCTGTGATCCTTAAGCAATGACCCTCTTTTCCTCTTGCTCTCGCCCATGTTAACCACTAATAAATGTTGGCTTCTGTGCATTTCCTATTCTAGCGATTTTGTATAAATTAGAGTGTACAATATTTGCCCTATTGTGATTGACTTATTTCACTCAGTATAATATTTTCAAAGTTCATCAGTGTTGTAGCATGTGTCAGAACTTTGTTTCTCATTATGGCTCAGTAATATTTAATATTATGTATATGACACATTTTGTTCATATGTAACTGGACATTTGTTTCCACCTTTTGACTACCGTGAATAATACTGCAATTAAATTGGTATATCTGTGTTCATGCTTTCAGTTCTTTTGAGTATATGCCTAAGAGTGGAATCGCTGGGTTGTATGGCAGTTCTATGTTTACCTTTTTGAGAATCTACCAAACTATTTTCCACAATAGCTGTACCATTTTACAGTCCCACCAGGAATGAATGAGGGTACAATTTCTCCACATCTTTGCCAACACTTGTTTTTTGTTTTTCTGATCATAGCCATTCTAGTAGGAGTGAAGTGACATCTCATTGTGGTTTTGATTTACATTTGCCTAATGATCGACGGCAAATAACAACAACAACAAATGATTGGAGAGGAGCTCTGGTAGCACAGTGCCTAAGGCACTTGACTGCTACCAGAAGGCTGGCGGTTCAAACCCACCAGCCACTCCTCGGAAGGAAGGTTGGGCAATCTATTTCCGTAGTGACACTGCCTTGGTAACCCAAGGAGGGGTCACTATGAGTCAGGGCTGACTCGACGGCATATAGCAACAACAACAACAATGATTGGAGACTACAGTCTGCAGTGTGGATTATACCTCAATATTAAAGAAAACAAAAATCCTCACAACTGGACCAATGAGCAGCGTCATGATAAATGGAGAAAAGATTGAAGTTGTCAAAGATTTCATGTTATTTGGTTCTACAGTGAACACCAATGAAAGCAGCAGTCAAAACATAGGACAATGTACTGCATTGGGCAAATCTGCTGTAAAAGACCTCTTACAAGTGCTGAAAAGCAAAGATGTCTCCTAAGGTATGGCTAACCCAAGCCGTGGTATTTTCAGTCACCTCATATGCATGTGAGAGCTGGACAATGAATACAGAAGACCAGAGAAGAGTTAATGCTTTTGAGTTGTGGTGTTGGCAAAGAATACTGAAAGTACCATAGACTGCTAAAAGAACTAACAAATCTATCCTGGAAGAAGTGCACCTGGAATGCTCCTTGGAAGTGAGAATGGCCAGACTTGGTCTCACCTACTTTGGTCATGTTGTCAGAAGGGACCATTCGCTGGAGAAGGATATCATGCTTGGAAACATGGAGGGTCGATGAAAAAGAGGAAGGCCCTCAACAAGATGGACTGACACAGTGGCTGCAGTGATGGGTTCAGGTGTAGCAAAGACCAAGTTCTGTTGTACATAGGATTGCTATGAGTCAGAGATGATTCTACAGCACCTAACAACAGCAACAACAAATCACTAATGACTTTAAGCATCTTTTCATGTGCTTGTTAGCCATTTGTATATCTTCTTTGATGAAATGTCTATTCAAGTCCTTTTCCCATTTTTTGATTGGGCTGTGTGGTTGCTAAGGTTGTGTGCCAACTCCACTGGACCGTGATTTTGAGTGGCTTGGCAGCTGGATGTAGTTATTCCCCAGGATGAGATTGGGCTGGTGTAATCACCTCTATGGTAGAATCTACTGTGAGCAGGTAATTAATTGAAGGGGAGTTTGTCTTTGGAGTGTAGCCTGTTTTCCAGTATATACAGAGAAGCTTTGGGAAAGGTCTCTAGCGTTTTGCTCATTTTGGATCCTGCATTTGGCTTGCCATCATCTTCAGTTCCTGGACTTAAACCAGTGACG
Source organism: Orycteropus afer afer (assembly GCF_000298275.1). Taxonomy (NCBI): domain Eukaryota; kingdom Metazoa; phylum Chordata; class Mammalia; order Tubulidentata; family Orycteropodidae; genus Orycteropus; species Orycteropus afer. The sequence goes on along the minus strand of NW_006921620.1, from coordinate 3,788,237 downwards.
TGCTGTGTTGTCTGCCGATCTAGGGATTGTTACCTTTGCATCCTGTGAGCCAACAATCTGCCATTTTGCCTTCTGATCTTGGATTTGTGAGCCTCAGCAGCCAGTAGCCATGTGAGTCAGGAGAAACCTCCAGCTTGCCCCAGTATGCCTGGAAAGCAGAGCCGATGCCCAAAGTCAAGGGGCCTCTATCCAGCCCCTAGAGCCAGCAACTCTGAACTCAGACATTTAGACGCCTAAACTGTAAGAGAATAAATTTCTGTTTCTTAAAGCCATCTTCTTGTGGTATTTAGGTTATAGCAGCACTAGAGAACTAAGGCAGGCTGTTTGTCTTTTTGTTGTTAAGTTGTAACCAGCCAACTTGTTTTTCAATAAAAATAGACAATTTGATTGTAAATTTATGTGGAAATGCCAAGGACCTAGAACAGGTTTTTTAAAAGAAGAAGAAGAGCAATACTGAAGGACTTATTCTGTCTGACTTCAAGGATTAGCTATAAAGGGGCATGTTCTGGTTACCTAGTGCCACTTTGACAATATACCACAAATGGGATGGCCTCAATAAACAGGAGTTTATTCTTATAATTTGGAGGCTTTAAGTCCAAGTTCAAGTGCCAGGCTCTAGGGGCTGGGTAAAAGCCCTTCAACCTTGAGATCCAGTTCTGCATCCTGCTCCTGGCCCACTGGAACTACAGGCATTTCTTCACTCAGACAGCTGCTGGCTGCTGAGGCTGAGAAGCCCCAAGGTTGACAAGTAAAAAGGCACAGTCCCGATGTTACCAAACCACACATGGCATTAACTTAAGTCCATTGTAAGTCCCAAGGTCAGCAGAGCATAGCAAGCTACTGAACAACGACACGGCTAAATGCAGGGTCCAAACGCGCCGTAGGCTAGAGACCATTCCCAAAGCTTCTCCTTATATACAGGAAGCAGACCGCATCCCAAAGGCAGTTACTCAGCTGCTTGTGGTAGATCCCACCATGGAGTTGATTGCCAGTCTCATCATGGGGAGTAACTGCCACCAGCTGCGCAGCCACTCAACCAGGCCCAGCCAATTTGATACACAAACATAACCACCACAGGACAATAATTAACATATTATGGTAGTGGCACATGGATTGACACAAAGAGAAGGACAAAGAGAGTCAAGAAATATACCCATAAGTATATAGTCACTTAATTTTTTAAAGGCACCAAAGCAATTCAATGGAGAAAGGAATTTCTTCACAAGAAATGGTTGGAACAACTGGCTAATTATATAGGAAAAAATTTAACCTCAATTCCTACCTCATACCAATATACAAAAATTAATTCAAGGTGGATCAGAAACCTAAGTGTAAAAATTAAAACTGTAAAGCTTTTTAAAGGGAAATAGAATATCTTTGCAACCTGAGGGTCATTTTAAAGATGGCATAAAAGGTAGTAACAATAAGAGAAAACTGATAAATTAAGCTTCATCAAAACGAAAAATTTCCATTCATCCAAAGATGGAGTTATGGAAATGAATATGGAAGCCACAGACTGGCAGATAGGTCCCAAAACATGTATCTGACAAATAATTTGTACAGGGAATATAAAAATAACTCCTATAACTCAATAAATGACATCCTCCCTAACCCCCAACCCCATGCTCAAATGACTTAAGCAGACACTTCACATAACAAATATATAAACGGTTAATAAGCATAGAGATATTCAGCATCATTAGTCATCAAGGAAATACAAATTAAAACCACAATGAGATACTACCTACTTCCTAGAATGGCTAAAATTAAAATTCATTAAGTCCAAAACACCAAGTGCTGACAAGAGTATGGAGCAACTGGAATTCTGATACATTGCAGTTAGAAATACAGAGTGATACAAACACTTCTGAAAACTTTTAGACAGTTGGTTTCTTAAAAGGTTAAACATACACCTTTCCTTTTATCCACTAATTCCGCTTCTACATACTTTATGCCACAAAAAGACTTAGACAAGAATGTTCATAGCAGCTTTATTCATAGTATACAATGTTGACAACAACCCATGTGTCCATCAAGGGGAGAATAAATAAATTGTGGTTATATGTATGCATAGAGTAGACTATTACTTAACAATTTTTTCAAAAAAAGGAATGAACTATTGATACATGCAACAGTATTGGATGAGTTCATAGATAAAATGCTAAGGGAAAAAAAAGCAGATATGAAAGATTATATATGGAATGATTTCATTCAAGTAGTCATAGAACTGTTAAAACTAATCCTTGTTTTTTTTAAAAAATGGAACAGAAGTTACCTGGGGTTAGAAACGAGAGCTGTGGATTGAGTAGAAGGGGCAGGAGAGAACTTTCTGGTGAGATGGAAGCGTTCTGTATCTTAATGGGGGTTGGGTTACAGAGTGGTAGCCATTTGTTGAAGTTGTACAGTTAAGATCTGGGTATTTCAACTTAAGTAAATTTTGCCTAAAAACTTCTGTTAAAAGAAAAATGACAATCGAGTAGGAATGGGGATAGGTGGATGCATAGATGAAATAGAATGGCAGCAATATTGTTGAATTGTTGAAGCTGGGTAATGAGTACATAAAGATTCATTGTATTATTCTGTTTACTTGGCATAGGTTTGAAGTTTCCTGTAATAACAGGTTTTAAAAAAAAAGCTGAGGCTGACCATAGTATATAGAACTTTTCCAGTTATCTGGGCCCATACATTCTGCTTTTGTTGAGACCAATTACAGACAGATTTTCTGTTACTTATAATCAGAAGTATCATGAATAATGCACTTGAGATTATAATGAGCTTTAGAATATATTTCATCATGTCTGTGTATCAGTAAGCCTGGTAGTTGGATCTTATCTCAGTTTAGCAGACCTTCACCAGATGGAAGCACCTTGGACACTGGGAATTAGATTAGAAATTGCGCTCATCAACTGTCCAGCTATAGATTAGAGCAAAGGATTCCACTAGCACATACATTGACAGAATGGGGCCAGTGACAATCCGCATACCCTGTTTGTTGTTAACTACCAGATCTAGATGTTTTTCTCATCCTTAGATGTTTTTCTCAAATGAGAAATTGCATAACAGCATGGGGCTTGTAAAACTTCAGAACAAGGGGAGGGGAACAAACATCATCATGGAGATTTAAAGGAAGTGCAACTCTCTGAAAATTATTTACTGTAAGAATTAGAAGAAAGTTTTAGAAAATGCCCTGGCATCTGTAGTTGATTTTGAACTGGAGCATAAACGAATAAGCAACCAGTAGGCTGACATGAAAAGAGGGCAATAAAGGATAGGTGTAGGGAAACTGGACATGCAATAGCAGAATTAAAATACAGATTGGAAGCAGTGAAAAACAGGATTTGCCTTGAGGTATACTGAAGCAACGATGTAACAAACACATTTGAGACTTTCTCCTCTAATACAGATAGAAAAAATAAGAGGTGAAAACTGTGGGGAGGGATTGTAACTATTGACAGTAGTCTTTCCTAAAACACCAAATGTCAGTAGGGAGTGAGCCAAAGTTTTTAGGAGAAAAGGTTGTAACTAGAAAGTGTTGTATTCATTATAGTTCATTTGTGAAGGTAACAGACATTCATGTATGCCAGGGTTCAAATATATGACATTTATATAATCTTCCTAGAGAAAGAAACAAAACTTTAAGTTGACTGAAAGACGAAGCAAACTAAAGATTTAAGAGTAGGATATACATGCTATGAAAAGCCTGGCAGACTTCCTAACAGACTATTAGCAAGCATAAGCCCATCACAAATTCTTAGTAGAATCCTCATCTTAATAAACCACAGTGATTGAACTGAATACAGTGAAGAAACTTTAAGAATGTGTGTGGTGATGGCATCTGGATTAAGCTTAAAAGCAAACAGTTTCATTATGAATTGTTATTCCCTCATGGACAAAATTGTGTAATTGGGCATAAGCAATTCGTCTGGAAAATCTTCTCAGGCATTATTTACCACAAGATTCAGAAGTCCAATTAAATAAGATTACAGTATAATAATGTTAAAAAGAAAAAGACAAACTTTTCAGAAAACAGACTGAAGGATGATTTTTTTTATTATGCGTTAGATGCAAGTTTACAGAGCAGGGTTTGTTTCACATTCAATGCTACGTGTACATTTAGTTTCATTCCCCATTTACCATCCTCAACCCTAACCCAGTCTCCTCCCCTTCCTGCCTAGTAACCCCCCCCACACACACACCACATGGCCCTCATAGATGTGCACTCCTGTGTGTCCTCTGTTTCCTTTGTGCAGTGTTGCCCCTCTGGTGCCCTGTGGTCAGTTGCTCCAAGGGATGCGTTTCCACAGAGTATGTGGGTCAGTCACCCTGGGGTGAGTGGTCTGCTTGTACGTCTTGTTTACTATTGGGCTGAGAGCCAGCTCCTGGGACTGAGTTTTATTCCAGGCCCAGAATGTATCCCAGGGGCATAGTATTGAGGGTCTCACCAGATGCCATCTGACCAGTAATTCTGGTCGTTACTGAGTTTTTGGATTTTGTTCCACATTTTTCCCCCCACTCTATCCAGGGTCTTTAGACTTGATCCTTTCCTGAGTGGTTGGCGTTGGTAGCTGGACACCATCTAGTTCTTCTAGTCTCGAGGGCCGTCATGTCCTAGGACTGATTGCTTCCAAATGCTCTCTTTTTTGGCACTCTTCTTCACTTCCAACAATAGGAGATCATTAGCTGCACAGACTGAAAGATAATTTCTTAAAGAAATTGAATGATTATGACATTTGAAGTACCTTTTTAATCTTCCACTTTCTTAAATTTTTAATTTGAAATGAGTATGTATTTTTTAATGAAAAATTATAAAGAAAAATTCAGGAAAAAACGCTATTTACTAAGTGAAAAAAAGGCTTACAAAATAGTGAAACGAGAGTCAAAATCAACTAAGAGTTCATTAAACATTTAAACATGAGAACTCAAATAATATGTAAAGGATGTTGTTGTTGTTATGTGCAGTCGAGTTGGACCCGACTCATAGCAACCCCTCCTTGGGTTTCCGAGGCAGTATCACTACGGAAGTAGATTGCCCAACCTTCCTTCCGAGGAGTGGCTGGTGGGTTTGAACCGCCAGCCTTCTGGTTAGCAGTCAGATGCCTTAGGCACTATGTTACCAGAGCTCCTATGCAAAAGGAACATTTAAAGCACTAACATTTTTAGATTTTAAAATTCTAACATTAAAAATCCAGTAATAAGACAAATGCAAAGTCTTAATACCCTTGTGCACTGACCTCCAACCTGAGGCAGACAGTAAGACCACATTCTGATGACCTTCAAAGTTGTGGGATTTCCCTGTAATCGTTCCCTGGGTGGAGAGCCAAGGGGTGGAGGGCAGAACTGCTGATCTTTTGCCATGTACCTTTTATAGATGACTTGTTTGTGTTCCGTAGTTACTAGCCTGGTTTGATTTTTTAAAATAAGGCAGGATTAAATTTTTAACCACACCCACACCTAAAGAGACCCTGTCTCCAGCAATTAGTAGCCCCCTTGACCACCCCTTCTCCTCAGATATATGAAGAGAGAGCAAACATCTATCACCTTGCTAGTTCTGGCAGTTCACAAGCTTCTTCCCTACCTGCTAAAACTGGACAACACAAAGGTTTAAGTTAGAGGGCCTTAGCTGGGAGCCTCTGGTATTATCCAGCTGGAGACCTTTTCCAGCTCACATCCTGCTACAGGATTACTTGGAATGTTCTCTCTATATGCTACTCCTGATAGAATTGATCATGTTATGTGGAATATTTTCCATACTCTTCCCCTGGACTATTTCTCTGTCAGAATTTATAGACACTTCACTTTGTATCCAATTCTTGCTTACCATCCATTCTTGAGGAACTGAAGTTTTTTCAGACTGTGTTTTTACTTCCTGAGAGATCCTGCCAAAGACTGAGAGTTGCCTTACCCTATAACAACTCTCTCACCTGCATCTAGTTCCTCAGATCACACTGCCCTACTATCCTTAAGGTCACTTGCCAAAAACCAAACTCACTGCCATCAGGTTGTTTCCAACTCATTGTGACCCCTACTGGGTTTCTGAGGCTGTAAATCTTTATGGAAGTAGATTGCTCAGTCTTCCTTCTGTGGAGCAGCTGGTGGTTTTGAATTTCTTACCTTCTGGTTAGCAGTCAAGTGCCTTATTCGCTCCACCACCAGAGCTCCCAAGGTCACTTAAACTGTAGCAAATTGTCTTATTTTTTAATTCTCCACCACCAAACTACTACTTTATAAGTAGTAAGCCTGTAAATGTCACCTTATGTAGTAGTTAAGGTTGTGTGTCAATTTGGCTGGGCCATGGTTCTGAGTGGTTTGGCAGCTGGATGTTTATTTTTTTCCCCATGATGAGATTGGTAATCAGTTCCATGGTGGAATCTGCTGTGAGCAGCTGAGTAGCTGCCTTCAGGGTGTGGCCTGCTTCCAGTATTTGAGGAGAAGCTTTGAGAAAGGTCTCTACCTTTTGGCACATCTGGATTTGGTTGAGTCTTCATCTCAGTGGCCTGCCATGTTGCCTGCCAATCTAGGGATTATTCCTGGCCTTGAATTAGCAGCCTGCTGTGTTGTCTGATAATCTTGGGACTGTGCCATTGTACTTGTCAATCTTGGGTTCATCAGCCTTGGCAGCCAGCAGCTGTGTGAGTCAGAAAAAAATGCCTCCAGCTCTAATGGATTTGGAACAGGAGGCAGAGCTGAAGCCCAAAGTCAAGGGACCTTTACCCCAGCCATTAGAGCCAGCACTCTGTTTTTGAACTCTTATACTTTAGCCTCCTAAAGTATAAGAGAATAAATTCCTATTTGTTAAGTGTGTTAGACTGGGTTCTCTAGAGAAACACAAAAACCAGCAAGTGTATGTATATATATATTGAGAGAGAGAGAGAAATTTATCTTAGGAAAATAGCTCACAA
>NW_006921620.1:3759326-3781238 GCF_000298275.1 Orycteropus afer afer | reverse complement strand
GGCTCCAACAAAAGGTGAATCCAAGATCTCCAGGCCGAGCGATGGGCTGCTCCCTAACGGAAGTTTGTAGTCGCACACCAGGATTCCAATTCCTCAAAGAATGTGGCTCTTCCCAGGATGTCCCTGGATATCTTGGAAGCAGGCCACACCCCTAGGGAATCTCCCCTTGGGCAGACTGGCCACTCAGAACTCAGTCATCTGATCCCATCATGGGAACAACCACACAGAACTGGGGTCCAGCCAAGTTGACACACAGCTCCAACTATCACATTAAGCCATCCACTTGTGGTATTTCTCTTATAGCAGCACTAGAGAATTAAGACACCTTACTTCAAACTTCCACATACCATTTTCTATATATCTCCTCTGCATTTGGTTTAATATTCTCATCTTTAAGTTCTACTTCTATTCTCTCCTTTTCTGGGAAGTTTCTCCCAATTTGTTCATTCTGAGTGTGTTTCTATAGCACTTAAAAACTAAAGCATACCAAAAAAAAAAAAAAAAACCCCACACAAACTAAAGCATACAATTGCTTTCTCAACACAATTATAAACTCCTTGAAGAAGAATGTCTCATATTTTTCTTATGCAACCCAGGACAAAGCAACCTAGGATTAAAAAAAAATGTCTCAGTAACAACAGCAAGTAATATTCTCTGCCTCTGCATTTACCCTCCCCGCCCCCACCCCAGAACTGTGGAAACTCTGATGTCCTTCAAACTCTTCCCCAACTAGTTTAGGAGTGTCTCCAGAGATGGTTCAAATTTGCCTTCAAATACAATTCCCTCGGCTACTCCATAGGTGGTCTTTCCCCAGCCTGTGCTCCATGAATGTTACTCTCTCAGCCACCACATACATAGCACGTCTATTTTCTTCCTCTTACAATCTGGCTACTATGGTCAAATCTGGCTATTTCTATGCTTGGATGCACAATGTTGTCTGAAACATAGTTCTGTTTGGGATAGCAGCAGCTCTTACCCTGTTTTATGTGCCAGGACTTCCTTCCCTTTAGCATGAGTTCTTTTCTAGGAGGATACTTGTGGGCCCACCACTCACAAAATGTGTCAAGGCTTATCTTAATTATCTAAGATTGAGCTCAAGGACCATCTCCTCTAGTCTCCTGAAATCTCCCCAAAAGCTAGATGAGCTACATTTCTTTTTGTACCATGGTACTCTGAACATGTCCTGTATATAGTATTTATCATGTTATATGGAAATTATCTTTTTATGTACCTGATTTCCTATTTAAACTATGAGCTCTTGGAGGGAAAGAATCATGTCTCATCCATCTTTGGATTCACAGAGTCTAGCTTAGTTCTTAGAAGTAGTAGCTTCCACAGAGTCTCCAGCTGGTCTCCTGATGTCCTTTTGTGCACCACAATGGATTTGGCTCAAATAATGTATCATTCTGACTAGTGGCAGTTTTGCCTTTGATTAGCATCTCCTAGCAAGATATTTTTTCTTCCTTGAAGATTTATATCAAATCAATGTATCAAACCTTTGATGATCACCTGTATGACTTAAGTATTTCTCTACCCCCTTGTATTTGGAGAATAAGACATGGTTTGTACCCATAAGGTCACAGAAATTCCTTGGGTTTCCCTGGGTCTTTTCTTCCTTTGCTAGATAAGTTTTCACTGAGCCTGGAATTATGTCCGATGGAATAAATGCATGTAACAGTTAATTACAGTACGGTATACTTAGTGCAACACAAGTTTGATCCAGGTACTGAGATAACCCAGAGGAGAGCATGATAGAATTTTTGTGGTGGGTTTGGGGGTTCATGGAATGCTTCCTGAGGAGATGACTTGAGTGAGTTATAAAGGATGAGAGGCAGTTCAGATGCTCAGGTTGGTACTCCTGAGAGGTGATACACATGTGCAAAGGCTTAAAGGTGTGAAATAATTCAGTATGCTCCAGAAACAATAAGTGCTTTGGTATTTCTACAGCATGAAGTTCAGTAAAGCGGTGAGTTGGTTGGAGGTGAAGCTGTAGCAGTAGACAGTATTTTAGGTGCTAAAATGTTTTTTGTTTGACAACTTTTTAGTTAAGAAAATGGTGGAATCTGTAATATATCTGATGGTGTTAATCCAAAGCTGAAGCCATATATTACAAGTTTCCATATCTTTCCTTCATAGAATCATGCAAGGTTCTGTAGTCTTCTAACAACATGTGTCATCTTTGCAATGTGTGGGTGACTAAGAATTGAAAAAAAAGAAAAAGAAAAAGAAAAGATACTCTCTGGAGTTTAATCTCATTGGGAATACAGAATATATCCATATAAACAGTTTAAAGCACTTACCAAGCAATTTATAGACCAGTGCAAACTAATACAAGATGGTATATAAACACAGTCGTGACACAGGATTATAGGAATGCTTAGGAAAGTGTGGGGTTAAAAAGAGAAGACTTGAATTTTTTTGCTTAAGAAAAACAACTTCCATCAGTGTTAGCTGAGCATGGGAAATGCAAAATTTAGGAAAGTACCTATAAATTAGAAACATTTTAATGTTCTATAGTCAAGAAATCCCTCTTAGCTAGACTAACAAGTAATCATCTTTGAACTTTATACTATAAGCAAAAAACAAATTTATTTTGTTATTCTCTGCCAAAGACGTGAGCCTGTGTTAGGTACTTAGTTAACAGTTACTTTCCACTCACTTTATTTTTATATACTTTGGGATATTCATTTTGCCTTGGAGATGGTTTACTGTTTATATAAAATGGACCCTTTCTGTCACATCACTCTCATTTCATACTACTCATCCCCTCCTTTTATCTCTTTAAGGAGCTCTGGTGGCATAATGGATAAGATATTTGGCTGCTACCAGAAGGTCAGCAGTTCAAACCCACCAGCTGCTCAGTGGGAGGACGATGAGGCAATCTACTTCCATAAAGATTTACAGCCTTGGGAACCCAACAGGAGTCACTATGAGTTGGAATCAACTTGATGGCAGTGGGTTTATCTCTTTATTCTAAAGAAAATGCGCCATAACCTCTACCTTTTCCCCTGTAGATATATTAACCCAACATTTTCTCATTGAGCCATTAAACCTCATATCCACAAAGCCCTCTGCTTGGGTATTCTTTCCTTCTATCCGGCTGGTATGGACTTTTTGGCAGATCAGGAACGTTTCTGTGTAGACCTTCCTAGAGCCTTTGATCATTAAATCACATTTCACATGTTGTTGTTGTTGTTGCTATATGCCGTCGAGTCGGACCCAACTCATAGCGACCCCCTCCTTGGGTTTCCAAGGCAGTATCACTGCGGAAGTAGATTGCCCTATCTTCCTTCCGAGGAGTGGCTGGTGGGTTCCAACCGACAGCCTTCTGGTTAGCAGTCAAGTGCCTTAGGCACTATGCTACCAGAGTAAACTCAAATTTAGGAGGTGATGTATTTTAATCAATCCTCCAAAAGAAGGATTGGGGGAATGCTTTATGTTCCAGTTATAGACTTTATAAATTGTTTGACTTTGGCAATGAGCACTTACTATTTTTATAATTAAAAAGTAAAGATGGTTCAATTTTGAAAACTGAAATTAAAAATGGAGCCTCTAGTACCATCTTGTTGTTGTTGTTGTTATGTACCATCGCGTTGGACCCGACTCATAGTGACCCCTCCTTGGGTTTCTGAGGCAGTATCACTACGGAAGTAGATTGCCCAACCTTCCTTCCGAGGAGTGGCTGGTGGGTTTGAACTGCCAGCCTTCTGGTTAGCAGTCAAGTGCCTTAGGCACTATGCTACCAGAGCTCTTAGGTCTACTAAATTAACCTGTTTACATCTGCATATACACACAAACACACATAGGAAAATAGTGTGTTGAAAAACTCATACTAGATAGTTTGGAAAGCAGAAACAATAAACATGTTCATATCCTATGACCCAGAAATTCTACTTATGAAAAAAAAAAACTAAGGGAATAATTTATTAGAAAGAAAATTAAGAAATCTATATTCAGCTTTGTCAGTACAGAGGGAAAAAGAGAAAAGTTTAAAGTCCATCATAAAGGCAAAAGTTAGGTAAATAATGTTATTATAGCAACTGAATAGAAAATTATTTCAGCGCTGAAAATGATAAAGAAAATTGTGTTAACAACAAAGAAAGTTTACAGTATAATGAGAAAAAGAACACAAAATTATATATATACTGATCACAACTGTGTATAAAATGAATTAAATGTGGACAACAACTAAAAGAGAAAATGGATAAAGAAAACAGCTGCTGTTATAGTGTAGTGGACTTGTATGTGAATTTTCAAATTTTATTTGTTATTTTTCAATAAGTAAAATTGGAAATCTTTGAAGGGCTTCATATTGTCGATTAGTTCAGATTGTTGTTTAAAGAGCTTTGCAACACGAGAAAGGAAGGACCCCAGAACCTGAGCTCCTTTCCTCTTTCATTGGAGTACCCCTAGGAAAGAAAGAAACGAATCTGTTCTTTCTTAGAAAGTTGTAAGAATGAACATTTTCGGAGCATATGATTCCAGAATGGCCTCTTGGTGAGAGGGTGGAGATTGTCGACTGTGTTCCCAGAAATGTTTAAGTAATAAATGATTATAAGAATTTGAACCAATAATTGATCTAGTTATTGTACACTGGATTTCTATTTTTTTTTTTGTGAAATTAGTGCAGTTGTAAGAAATAATACAGAGAACCCTTATACACTTTGTCCAGTTTTCCCCGTTGGAACATTTCACAAAATTATAGTATAGCAAGGATATCGACATTTATATATCCATTGATTTTAATCAGATTTCCTGTTTCACTTGTACTCATTTGTGTGTGCTGACCTTTTATAACCACTCCTGCCCATCCTTAACCCCTTGCAACCACTAATCTGTTTTCTACCTCTATAGTTTTGTCATTTAAAGAGTTTTATACATTGAATGATGTGCTCTAGGCCTGGCACTATGTTGGTAAGGTAGTTGTTCAGTATAACTTCATTTTGATAAACTAGACAGGCATTTCCTGAGGAGTTTTCATTATTTACTTAACTTTGTCTGTAACTCTTCTCCACTAAATTTATGAATAACCTGAAGTACTTTTAAAATGTGTATTGCCAGGCTTCATCCCTAAGGATGCTGATTGAGTAGCTCTAGGGGCTAGGTCTTGGAAACCTGCATTTAAAAAATTATCCCAGCTGATTCTGAGCCAACAGATCAATAGACCACACTTCAAGAAATAGTGAATCACAGTTTTTAGTGACTAAAAAAGAACCTTTAAATTTCTCTGTAGCATAGAGGATTTGTGATTAGGTAAGAATTTCAAGAGCAAAATGCTGATAAAATTTTTCTAACACCCACATGTTGAAAAAAGAATGTTTGATCTAAGTAAGTATGTACTTGCTCTGAATCAGTAAGAACTCTGAACAGAAGGATCTTGCCTTTGGTTCTAATTCATGTTCAAGGAGTCCTGCCCCATCTCTTAACTGTTTGGACTGCATGACCACTCATAATTTATTTAGACAAAGAAAGCAAAGAGACTCCAGCTTCAGTTACAAACTGTATAAAGAGAATACTCTTCTAGGGTGAGGAATGTTGAAGCATTTTGTAAGCTCCAAAAATCCCTTATTTTTGTAAATGAGGTTCCAATTGAAGTAATTGTTTGAATCATCCTTTTGTTTGTGTGTTTGTTTGTTTAAAGCATCTCTGAACCCTAGTACTGCTAAACCAAACCCACTGCTGTCTGCTGTCGAGTTGATTCTGACTCGTAGCGACCCTGTAGGACAGAGTAGAACTGTTCCAAAGGGTTTCCAAGGTCATAACTCTTTATGGAAGCAGACTGCCACATCTTTTTCCAGCAGAGAAACCCTAATAGACAAGTCATTAAAATGATTGCTATTAATGAAAAGCAGATGCAAAGAAATTTACCTATTCTGCTTCACTGGAGATGCTTACATCTGGGTGATTTTTCTCTCTGCCTTACTACTTTGAGCAAATAATCAGGACATCTTCACTTGAGGATGCTTTGGGCAAGTACCTGCCAAACTTCCAGGAATACACTTCAAGCTATTGAGTTGTCATGTTCCAGCCTTCTCTCTCTAGGCTTCAGACTGGGAAGGACACCTCCATCCCTTCCACTCAAGAGTGTTCATGTCAAAACAGAACTTCTCTGCAATGAATTCTTTCTGCAAATCCTTCCTCCTCTTTACCTGTAATCTGACTTGGGGATGGAGTCAGAGAAGCAGCCTTGGCCATTTTCTTGGCGACTTCACTTTAATATGCTGCTTTTATTATATCTTGTGCCTCAGTCAAAACTTCATTTTTTACAACCTGTTATATATAATTTGTTACCTTATGTAGTAAAAATACAAAAATATACCTGAGAATGATATATATCAATTTCAAGGTAATGAATGATTTCCTCTGAGGATGAAATGTGTAAGGAGAAGATGTTTAGGTCTGGTTGTAACGTTGTATTTCTTCTTCCCACCCCCAGATATACACACGTGCACCCATCCTTTCTTTCTTCCCTCTAGATACAGTCCAGCCCCTTCATCTCTGCTCCCTTCCAACCTTCTCAGGAACCTTGTATTGGTTCAGTCAGTCTTACTCTCTTCAGCCTCTTTCTACTGACTTCTTCATGTTGTTGTTATGTGCTATTGAGTCGGACCCAACTCATAGCGACCCCTCCTTGGGTTGCCGAGGCAGTATCACTACTGAAGTAGATAGCCCAACCTTCCTTCCGAGGAGCAGCTGGTGGGTTTGAACCGCCAGCCTTCTGGTTAGCAGTCAGTGCCTTAGGCACTACACTACCAGAGACTTCTTCATAGCAGTATTTAAATATTTATTTGCTAGTTTATCTTAGCTTTAAATCTTCCCTCCCCCTTCTCCCTAACTAATGGCCTATACTTCTCCTAACAGTCAAACTTGTATTAAGATATGTCTGCTTGGTTGTCTCTATTATCAGTTCTTCCTACTCTTTACTTTCCTTTAGTCTGGCTTCTTTGCCATGAAGTTTCTTTTGTCACAGTCAACAGTGACTTCCATGTCACTTAATCCAGTGGATACTTTCCAGACTGCAGCTTTGTCACCACTCAGCAGCATTTGACACCATTGACCACTCTATGCTTCTTGAAATCCTCTTTCCATGATGTCCATGTTACAACATTCTTCTGGTCTTCTTCGAACCTGCCTACTCCTCCTTGCTCTCCTTCATCAGCTCTTCTTAGCCCTAAGCTCTCCTCTGACTCTGAATTTTTCCTTCAGTGGTAGTAGTCAATCCCATGGTTTCTGTTACTTTGGTTACATCTTCCCTGTGACTCCCAAACTTCTACCTCCAGCTCTGACCTCTTGTGTTTTTAAATTTATTTTTATTGTGATTTTGATGAATGCAGAGCAAATTTGTTTTCCATTCAACAGTCTGTACACATTGTTTTGTGATGTTGCAATTCCCACACTGTAACAACATCCTTCTCACTTCTTCCCTGCACCCACCCCTTCATCTTCCTTCCCATTCCCTCCTGCCTTCCTACCTCTATCCTTGGGCAAATGCTATCCTCTTGATTTCATATGCTTGATTTTTTTCTAATGAGTGCATACCCTCCTGATACTACTGTCTACCGTATAGGCTTGTCTGTCATTTGGCTGACAGTTGAGTCATGGCAGTTAGGTTCAATTCTTAGCTTGAAGGGTGTCAGGTATCTAAGGGCCATAGTCTCAGGAGTTCCACCAGTCTTCATCAGACCAGAAGGCCTGGTCTTTTTTTTATGATTTTGAGATTTGTTCCACATTACCCCCTGCTCTCTCTTGGACTTCTTACTGTGATCCCTTTCAGAGCATTCTGACATTTTTTCTTAGCTATAGACCTGTATATTCAGCTGCCCCCAAAATAACACTTTCATGACTCACAGGCACTTCAGTCTCAACATGGGCAACAGTGAACTCATGAATTCACCCTTCCCCCAATACCTTCATCTGGCATGTTCCTTGTTTTTGGGAAATGGCACTGCAATCCATCCAGTTGCTCAAGCCAGAAACCTGGGAGTACTATGTGATTTTTCCCTCACCATCACCTCTATATCCATTTAACTACAAAATCCTGTTAATTGTACCTCCTAACTATCTTTCTCTTTTCCCTCTATTCCTTACTGCTAAAACCCTAGTACAATAGTTTTGTAACTGGCCTTTTTTAACTCTATGAGATAAGCATTTTCCAGTATTTGACATTTAGATATTTTTAGTCTAATAGTGTTTTGGTTACTTGATGCTACTCTACCAGAGTATACCACAAATTGGATGGCTTTAACAAACAGGAGTTTATTCTCTTATGGTTTTGGAAGCTAGAAGTCCGAGTCTAAGTGCCAGGCTCTAGGGGTTGGGTGAAAGCCCCTCAACCTTGGACTTCAGCTCTGCTTCTTGCTCCCAGCCCACTGGAGCTAGAGGTGTCTCTTCATTCAGGCAGCTGCTGGCTACTGAGGCTGACAAGCCAAAAGTTGACAGATAAAATGGCACAGCCCCAATATTACCACACAACATAACAGGCCGCTAGTTCAAGCCCAAGATTGGCAGGAAACATGGCGGCTGCTGAATTACATTCAGGGTCTGAATGTGCCAAAAAGCAGGAGACCATTCCCAAGCTTCTCCTTATATACTGGAAGCAGACCACATCCCTAAAGCAACTACTCAGCTGCTCACAGCAGATTTTACCATGGAGTTGATTGCCAGTCTCATCATGGGAAGTAATTGTAACCAGCTGCCCAGCCACTCAGAACCAGGCCCAGCCACATTGACACATATAACCTTAACTACCACAAATAGTATTTTTTTTATTTGACATTTTTCAATTTCTTTTTTATTGAGGTATAATTTACATACAATGAAGTGCTCAAGTTTTAAGTGTAGAGTTGAATCAGATTTGCCAATCACTAGTATAACCTTGGAAATACTGGTGGTGTAGTGCCTAAGGGATTTGACTGCTAACCAGAAGGCTGGCGGTTCAACCCTACCAGCCACTCCTCGAAAGGAAGGTTGGGCAGAGGGGTCTCTATGAGTCAAATTGACTTGTTTTTTTGGTTTAGTGTAACCTTGCTGAGAAAAATCAAATCCTGTCTTTCTTTGCCACCAAACTGAAAAGGTCAATCAAATCAATGCAGCTTATTATCAGTTCTGTTTCATTTCTGTTCTGACACCAGCTGACTATGCAGCACTTCTCTAACCCTAACCACCTGGGGAGTTAGGTCAGGTCTCAAGTTAAAGGGCACAGTCTTCCAGACTGCTAGGTCTGCCCAAGACCCAAGACACCAGCCGCTAAGTTGGATGCCCCTAACACCCTCACTTTTGACCTGTTGGCTTCAAAGTCAGAGATCATTTTATTTCCTTAGGATACCAGCTTTAAGCTCAGGGGTCCCAAGCACCCCTTACTTCTGACTCCCTGACTCCCTTGGGTTCACTAATTCATTAAAATGACTCACAGAAAGTGCTATACTTACAATTTGATTACAGTAAAAAGGATATAAAGGGACGAGGTCTGGGAGGGTTCCCAAAACAGAGCTTTCATGTCCCCAAAAGGGACGTACAAGCCTCTTAAGTGCATCCATGTTTCTTACTAACTGGAAGCCTATCAAGCTTCAGTATCTAGAGCTTTTATTTGGGGCCTCATTACATGAGCATGATTGAATTGTCCTCCCTTCCCCCTGCCAGGTCATCTGATACCAGGAGGTAAGTTTCCTGGTCTGGACAGGTCCCCACCTGAGTCATCTCATTAGGTAATCCCTCAGGTGTGGTCTGGAGGGCTCATCAAAGACAATTCCTGGGGAAATTTTTAAGGTTTTAGAGGTTGCCTCTCAGGAAACAAGTACAAAGACCAAATTCTATAGGTATAGTTAAATTCTTTACCCTACACTAACCTTTGAAGCTAATTTAGGATTTCAACATTGTTCTAATTCTGTTTTATATATTGTACACACCCACATACTCCTTTACCCTTTGGGATTACTTATAGCTGAGGAGAAAGGCGATGTGAGTCCAGGAAAAAAAGTTTAATCGATATCTATTGAGAACTATATATACTCCTTTAAAGCCAATACAAGTGATAAACCAAACCAAACTCACTGCCATCAAGTCAATTCCAGCTCATAGAGACCCCCTTACGGGTTTCCGAGGTGGTAAATCTTTACAGAAGTTGATGGCCCAGTCTTCCTTCCACGGAGTGGCTTGGTGGTGGGGGGGGGGGGAGGGGGGATTGAACCACCAGCCTTCTGGTAAGCAGTCAAATGCCTTAGGTACTACGCCAGCAGAGCTCCTTAATACAAGTGATAGTTGTTTTTATTTAATGTACAAAGAATTCTACATTTTTATTTAGAGAAAATGTCCAAAATAGCACCAAACTATCCAAAAACAATATTTGAAAAAATATTTTTTCATAGCATTTATGGACTGTATGATGCAGCATCTTTTCATTTCTCCATTAGACTATTTTCTGATTAATTTGTTAAAATCATATCTTAACACTCCTAGTGATTAAAACCACATCATCCACTTGAATATTAAACATTTAAAGAACCTAACTGAAGTTAGAAACTGATCTCTTGTTTATTTACAGAACAGGTAGCGTGGAAGCAGCCAAATTGTGTTTGCTTCTACTAGTTCATCATTGGATTCAGACCTAATTTAGAGGAAACATCTTTAAGGATAAGAGATGACTTAGGCTTCTTCAAACAGCTCAGCTCTTCTTTCACACTGAGGCTGATTTTGGTCATTAGAGTCTGAATGGAGATACATGGTTTAGTTAAAAAAAAAAAAAAAAGGCAAGTCTGTTAGATCTGACACACACTTAGGAGAAAAGAACACTATGAGGTCCAGGTACTAGGCCTTTGTTCACTTGTCTCCACACTTTTTCATCATGCACCTTTATTGGGAAATGTTTTTTTAATACAGACAATCCTTGGGTTATGAATGAGAAACGTTCCTTACTGTGTCTTTAAGTCGAATATGTAGGTAAGTCAGAGAGGTGCGTATGGTAGGTACTTATTTAGCCTTTAGTGCAAGAAAAAGCTTGACGCCTTTTCAATTATTTAAAAGCTGCACATGCAGCAAGTGAAGGTGATTGTGATGAAGAATTTGTTTCAAGTAGGGGTTAATTAGATCAATAAAAGTAAGGACAAATTTACATAACATTAAAGGGCAATTATACTTGCTGGATGTTAGTAACATGGAGACTACCTATACATATCTATCAATATATGTGTCACTGTGTCAATATTACATACATTATTATTATTATTATTCTGTGAATAGGAATTTTTAAGTATATATTGCCTTTTATTCATGATTTTATTTAATTTTTGCATTTTTTAGGTCAACACACTGAAGCTCAGAAGGTTTAGTAACTTGCTCAAGGTCATATAACTTACTTGTTATGTGTCATCGAGTTGGACCCGACTCATAAGTCGACCCCTCCTTGGGTTTCCGAGGCGGTATCCCTACGGAAGTAGATTGCCCCATCTTCCTTCCAAGGAGTGGCTGGTGGGTTTGAACTGCCAGCCTTCTGGCTAGCAGTCAAGTGCCTTAGGCACTATGCTACCAGAGCTCCTATATAACTTATTAACAGGGTGATATTTGACAAATGCCAAATCATTTGGGGCCTCAGCTATAAAAGTAGAGCTGCAAGTTCTCTTCCAATTCAAACAACCTGTGCTTCTGTGCTATAGCTAATACTCACCTAAGACATAATCTCTGATTTAATATTTCTTAGCAGTTAAGGCCTTATTATAATCCATATGTTAATAGTAGGAATTTTAAGAATTAATGGGTGGTACAAGAGAAACTGTATACCTAAAATAGTGCGAGTTATGTTGATCATTGGTATGACTTTTAAAATCTCTTGTATCCTTTACTTATAGCTCTATGCTGCATATTTAAGAGATTGGTGTCAACAGTCACTTCTAACATAATTGACAAGATGTCCAGTGTTTTAAGCACTGTAGGTAATTGTATCAATATATTTTCATGAGGATTTTTGAGTAATTATCTTCAGCATTTTCTTTTAAGGCAGAGTGAAGCATATTATTACTCTAAGTACTTGTGTTAAGGTGACTAGCAAGCAGTTTGGAAGGTGTCTCACTCCCTGCAATGCCAGCAAAAACATTGTCATTTTGAAACAGCCTCAGTGTAATTTCTTTGTAAGTAAGCTCCTTTTCTTCTCTAAGTAAAAATTGTTATGATCAAAAATAGCTATCATTTGTCTCTGAAGCATTTTCTGTAAGTTTTGTTTTTAGCTTTCTTTGGTATTTGAGAGATGGAAAGATAATTTTATATTAACGCCTGTCTGAGAAATTCCAACATTAGAGATGGCCATCTGATTTGTATGATTTGTAATGTTTTCAAAATAGGATCTTACCATTCCAAACATATTTTTAGGCTATTCTAGAATAGTTTAAAAACTGATGTGACCATCAATATTTTTTATTATCAAACTGAAAGGATAATAGATGTTGGTGATGTTCACCCCAAGAAGGAGTGCTACTATAACCTCTCTGCTTGTGTTCTGAGAATTATATATGGACATATATAGTTAGATTGATCTCATATTTCTCATCCTTGGACTCACATACTCCTAAGGCTCATCTTAGGTGCCTCTGTGTTTCTGATTATTCTGGGTCAGGCCTAAAGTATTCAGTCATAGTAGTTCTTAGGAATATGAACATGACCTAGCTCTTCCCTACTTTGGGGATGCTGTAAAATCCAACTATCTCTCCTGCCTCCTAGAATCACTTTGAAATAAATTTCCTAAATGCATCTGTTTAGTTACCTAGTGCCACTCTGACAAGAATATACCACAAACGGGATGGCTTTAACAAACAGGAGTTTATTCTTTTACAGTTTGGAGGCTTTAAGTCTGAGTTCCAAGTGCCAGGCTCTACGGGCTGTGTGAAAGCCCCTCGACCTTGGGCTTCAGTTCTGCCTCTTGCTCCCGGCTCACTGAAGCTAGAGACATTTCTTCACTCAGGCAGCTACTGGCTGCTGAGGCTAACAAGCCCAAGGTCAACAAATAAAATGGCACAGTCCCAATATTACCAAACCACACAGCAGGCCATTCATTCGAGTCCGTTGAAAGTTCCAAGATTGGCAGAACATGGCAAGCTGCTATATGACAACTTGGCTACATGCAGTGTTCAAACATGCCATAAGCTAGAGATCGTTCCCAGGGCTTTCCCTTGTATACAGGAAGCAGATCACATCCCTAAGGCAGGTACTCAGCTGCTCACAGTAGATTCTACCATGGAGTTGATTACCAGTCTCATCATGGGGAATACTACATCCAGCTGCCCAGACACTCAACCAGGCTGCTAAAGAGGCAAGGAGGCCACATTTTCTGACCTCCTCCAACCCCACAAGAGGAATACAGGATCACCATCAGTAGCCCAAGGCCTATTCCTGCGAGGCCAGACATGCTGCCTCCCCCCAGCCCTTTCACCAACCCTGACACCAACCGTTCATCCCACAGCACTCACCACCTTTCTGCTGGGTTCGATAATTCACTGCAGTGGCCACACAGAACTCACAGATTATGAGGTTTATTAGGGAAGCACCAGGTTACAATTCAAGTTGAGGAAAAAATGCTTAGTCTCTCTCAGCCCGCTCTCTCTCAGCCAGCAGTCTCTCACAGTCTCTCTCCCAGCAGTGCGTGTCCCTTGGTGTCTCTCTCAGCAATGTGTGTCTCTTGCATCTCTTTCCCAGCAGCATGTGTCTCTCAGGAGTGCTTTTCTATTGGGAGCGCATTTCTCTCAGCAGCATGTCCTTCTCAGCCAGCAGTCAGAGAGAGAGCCTTCTGCCTCTAGGAGGCCTCCTTTTGAGCCTGGCAGAGTGGCCAAACTAACCAATCATAACATCAGAATTCTAAGCACCTGAGAGAGAGTGAACTTCCCAGAACATTGCTTTGTGCCACTGGTCAACAGAAGTACCCCAAGTGGATAACGTTAGCAATAAGGAGCTCCTCAGTTGCTCATGGCAAATTCTACCTTGGAGTTTACAAAGACATATGGGTAGAAAAGCCACACTAAGTAGTTTACTATACTGCACAGGCCAGCGAAGTTGACGCACAAACTTAACTCCACAGCATCCTTGAAGTAAGTACTGCATTTTAGAAGTCCTGAGGTTGTCATTCACCAGTTCTATTAAGTGTTCCACTGATGTAGGGCTACCTGGGCTTTTGCCATATGTAATGCTAAAGAGTCAAAGAGCATGTTAAAAAATGTTCAAGACCACTGTGAAAGAAATGAAACTAAAATGGTAATTGTACAGATACAAAATTAGTATAAAAAACCAAACCCACTGCTGTCAAGTTGATTCTGACTCATGTTGTTGTTTTATGTGCCATCAAGTTGGACCCGACTCATAGCGACCCCCCCTTGGGTTTCCGAGGCAGTATCACTACGGAAGTAGATTGCCCCATCTTCCTTCCAATGAGTGGCTGGTGGGTTTGAACCACCAGCCTTCTGGTTAGCAGTCAAGTGCTTTAGCCACTATGCTACAAGAGCTCCCATTCTGACTCATAGTGACCCCATAGGACAGAGTTGTACTGCCCCATAGGGCTTCTGAGGCTATAAATCTTTATGAAATCAGACTGCCACATGTTTCTCCTGTGGAGTGGCTGTTGGGTTTTAATTTCTGACCTTTAGGTTTGCAGCCAAGAGTTTTAACCACTGTGCCACCAGGGCTCGCTCCAAAATTAGTATAGGTATTAGAGAGAGAGAGACTGATTTTTCTCACTATCCAAAAGTAAAGATCCCTATGAAACCTTTCCTAAGACAAAATGGTATAAAGTGAAGAAGCAATTGCCATTAATTTATATGGGAAAATTTTTTGAGCATTCCCAGACCCAAAAAGTAATGTACCAAATCATACAAATAACACATAAAATTTAAAATAACACTAACTGTTCTGGTTACCTAGTGCCACTCTGACAAGAATATACCGCAAATGGGATGGCCTTAATAAACAGGAGTTTATTCTCTTACAGTTTGGAGGCTTTAACTCCAAGTTCAAAGTGCCAGGTTCTAGGGGTGGGTGAAAGCCCCTCAACCTTGTGGTCCAGCTCTGCCTCCCGCTTCTGGCCCACTGGAGCTCGTGGTGTTTCTTCACTCAGACAGCTGCTGGCTGCTGAGGCTGAGAAGCCCAATGCTGACAAATAAAAAGACATAGTCCTGATGTTACCAAACCACCTGGCAGGCCATTAATTCAAGTTCATTATAAGTCCCAAGGTCAGCAGAGCATGGCAGGCTGGTGAACAATGACATGGCTACATGCATTGTCCAAGCATGCCATATGCTAGAGACCATTCCCAAAGCTGTTTCTTATATATGGGAAGCAGACCACATATGCAAAGCAGCTATTCAGCTGCTTGTGGTAGATCCCACCATGGAGTTGAGTGCCAGTCTCATCATGGGGAATAACTACCACCAGTTGCCCAGCCACTCAACCAGGCCCAACCAAGCTGACACACAAACATAACCACCACAGTTCCACCCCTTGTCAACTTGGCACCTGTACACATCTTCTTAACCATATATAATCTAAATAAGGACAATTATAAAGTCATATTTGTGCCAAACATGATACACTAACACATGTACAACCGAAATGCATTAACCTTGTTTACATTTCACAGTTCATAACAGAAGGAAACAAAAATATTTGATGTACATATACAATGAAGAAATATAACAATCACAGTCCTTGTTTCTGTAACTGGTCACATGGTCATAGCTGATATTCAGAACTACCTTCTTCTGCCACCCATTCTGTATTTCCCTTGCCCTCAGCAAGCACCTCAGCTGATTGTGGTTCTTTGCCTGGTGGGATGACCCAAACCTTCATTCCTGAAGGGTCTGGGGCATTATCAGTCATATCAGAATTGGTTTACTGTAATTTTCCATTGACTTTAATCACAGGGCATGGTAGTATTAAGAGACGTTCTACAGAATCTCCTGTATTCCAGACATATTTTTCTTTACCTTCATATGTAATGTCAATCCAATTTCCCCTTGGTAATCAGAATCTATCACACCAGATAGTACAGTAATGACCTTCTTTGTCTGTTGATCCAGAGGCATGAGGAAGCCAAAATGGTCAGGTGGCATTCTTAACTTCCAGTTCAGTGCAGTCAGTATTGTGTCTCCAGGTGGGAGTGCTCCTCTCCTTAGGACTAAGATATCCAGACCCACAGAGCATAGGGTAGCAGGGACAGGAAGCAAACATTTTTTGAGTGGGTCACTGGAGGTAATAGTGAGTGGTACCACTCCCGTTTCCACCCCTTGGTTCCTGGACCTGTGAATCCTGCTATTGGAGAAACAGCATTGCATATCGGACGCTGGTTTAGAGCATATACAGCCTCCTGGAGAACATTGCCGCAACCCTTCAAGGTATTGCCACCTAGCTGGCACTGTAATTGTGTTTTCGTTAGTGCGTTGCATCATTCTATCAAGCCAGCTGCTTCAGGATGATGGGGAGCATGGTAAGGCCAATGAATTCCATGAGCATATGTCCATTGCCTCACTTCATTTGCTCTGAAGTGAATCCTTTGATCTGAAGCAATATTGTGTGGGGTACCGTGACAGTGGATAAGGCATTCGGTAAATTCACAGATGGTAGTTTTGGCAGAAGCATTGTGTGAAGGGAAGGCAAATCCATGTCTAGAATAAGTATCTATTCCAGTAAAAACAAAACACTGTCCTTTCCATGATGGAAATGGTCCAATGTAATCAACCTGCCATACATTGCTGGCTGATCACCCCGAAGAGTGGTTCCATATCGTGGACTCATTGTTGCTCTCTGCTGCTGGAAGACTGGGCAGTCAGCAGTGGTGATAGCCAAATCAGCCTTGGTAAGTGGAAGTCTATGTTGCTGAGCTCATGCATAACCTCCATCCCCGCCACCATGGCCACTTTGTTCATGAGCCCATTGAGTAATGACAGGAGTAGCTGGGGAAAAAGGATGGCTGGTTTCCACTGAATGTGTCATCCTATCCACCTGATTGTTAAAAGTCCTCCTCTGCCAAGGTCACCTTTTGTTGGGCATTCACATGAGACACAAATATCTTTACTCCTTTTGCCCAGTCAGAGAGATCTATGCACATATCTCTTCCCCATATATCCTTGTCACCAATTTTCCAATCATGCTTCCTCCAAGTCCCAGACCATCTGGTCGAGCCATTAGCCACAGCTCATGAATATGTATACAGTCGCACATCTGGCCATTTCTTGTTGCATGCAAAGTGAACAGCCATGTGCATGGCTTGAAGTTCTGCCCATTGGGAGGATTTCCCTTCACCACTGTCCTTCAAGGAAGTCCCAGAAAGGGGCTGCAGTGCCACTGTTATCCACTTTTGAATGGAGCCTGCATATCACTCAGAACCATCTGTAAACCAGGCACAAGTTTTCTCTTCCTCAGTCAACTGTTCATAAGGAACTCCCCATGAGGCCATAGGGGCAGACTGGGAGAGGGAAGGTAATATGCCTGGAGTGGAGACCATAGGTATTTGGGCCACTTCCTCATGCAACTTATTTGTGCCTTCAGGTCCTGCCAAGGCCGATCTCTGATACACCACTTCCATTTAATGATGGAGTGCTGCTGTGCATGGCCAACTTCATGACTCTGTGAGTCAGACAACACCCAGTTCATGATGGGCAGCTCAGGCCTCTGAGCTCAGGTCCAAGGTGACTTGGTGGCCCATGCTTACGCATTCAGTCTCTACTAACGCCCAGTAATAAGCCAAAAGCTGTTTCTCAAAAGGAGGGTAGTTACCTGCAGAGGATGGCAGGGCTTTGCTCCAAAATCCCAAGGGTCTGCATTGCGATTCACCAATAAGGACCTGACAAAGATTCCAAACAGCGTCTCTGTCTACTACAGACACTTCAGGCACCATTGGATCAGCCGGATCGTGTGGCCCAAGTGGCAGAACAGCCTGCACGGCAGCCTGAACCTGTTGCAGAGCCTTCTGTTGTTCTGGGCCCCATTCAAAATTAACAGCTTTCCAAGTCACTTGATAAATAGGCCTCAGCAACACACCCAAATGAGGGATACATTGCCTCCAAAATCCAAAGAAGTCCACCAGATGTTGTGCCTCCTTTTTAGTTGTGGGGGAAGCCAAATACAATAACTTATCCTTCACTTTACTAGGAATATCTCAACATGCCCCACACCACTGGACCCCTAGAAATTTCACTGAGGTGGAAGGTGCCTGAAATTTTGTTGGCTTAATTTCCCACCCCCTAGCACACACATGTCTCACCAATAAGTCTAGAGTCATTGATACTTCTTCCTTACTAGGTCCAAACAACATAATATATGGCATCAATGTAATGGACTAGTGTGATGTCTTGTTGAAGGGAAAGGCGATCAAGATCCTTATGGACTAAATTATGATAGATTGCTGGGGAGTTGATATACCCTTCAGGAGGCACTGTGAAAATATATTGTTGGCCTTGCCAGCTGAAGGTAAACTGCTTCTGGTGGTCCTTTGAAATTGGTATTGAGAAAAAGGCATTGGCCAGATCAATAGCTGCATACCAAGTACCAGGAGATATTCTAATTAATTTGCTCAAGCAATGAAACCACATCAAGAATGGCAGCTGCAATTGGAGTCACCATCTGATTAAGTTTACAATAATCTACTGTCATTCTCCAAGATCCATCTGTTTTTTGCACAGGCTAAATAGGTGAATTAAATGGGGATGTGGTGGGAATCACCACCCACCACCCCTGCATCCTTCAAGTCCTTGATGGTGGCAGTAATCTCTGCAACCCCTCCAGGGATGTGGTATTGCTTTTGGTTTACTATTTTTGTAGGTAGAAGCAGTTCTAATGGCTTCCATTTGGCTTTTCATACCATAATAGCCCTTATCCCACATGTCAGGGACCCAATGTGGGAATTTTGCCAATTGCTCAGTGTATCTATTCCAATTATGCATTCTGGAACTGGGGAAATCACTACAGGATGGATTTGGGGACCCACTGGTCCCAGTGTGAGATGCACCTTAGCTAGGACTCCATCAATAACTTGACCTCCATGTGCCCCCACTCTGACTGGTGGGCCACAGTGACACTTTGGGTCTCCTGGTATTAGTGTCATTTCAGAGCCAGTATCCAGTAATCCCTGAAAAGTCTGATTATTTCCTTTTCCCTAGTGAACAGTCACTCTCATAAAAGGCCTCAGATCCCTTTGGGGAAGGCTGAGAGGATTGATATGATAAATTTTTGGCAATGTAATGGGGTCCTTCCTCAAGGTGACTTGGCCTCCCCTTCATCCAAGGGGTTGTGGGTCTGTAAACTCACTCAAGTCTGGGAATTGATTGAGGGGCTGTGACTCTGTATTCTGGCAATTTAGTCTACGCTGCTGTTCACGTAACCTAGAATTCTTCTATCTATACAGATTAAGTAAATATTTAGTAGGTTTGCCATGCATTTCTCTACTAGGAACACCATGTCTAAATAGCCAATGCCATAATTCCACATGAGTCAGAATATTCTGATTACTGTTCCAACTCTGCTGCCCATTATGGTAACTGTGCCCACCTTGCCATTGTCGATTAACTGCTGCCACTTGGCCCCTACTACCAATCAACCCCATCATAGTTAAGTGTCTTAGTTCAGTTAGGGCAGTTCCCGCTGTCAAAACCAGCTTACATAAAATAGCAATCACAGCAGTCTTCAGGGATGCTGGGGCTCCCTTCACAAATTCATTCCTCACCATACTGATGAAAGGCATGTCCTCTGGACTCTCCATTTCTTGCTCTAGGGGTCTAATCTGATAAATTCATTCTAACAGGCCAGTTTCCCTAAGCCTCTGGTTACCTTCTTCTGCGTTGTACCAAGGCAGGTCTGGTACTTTAGCTTGACTTAAGGTAGGCCACTGCATAATCCATGCTTCAGTAAACCAACCAAATAAACAATTAGATCCTTTCCTAACCTCTTGAGCTGAAACATTGAATGAAGAATCCATACTTAGTGGGCCTAAATCAATAAACTCAGACTGATCCAATCTTACATTCCTTGCACCATTATTCCACACCCTCAGTAGCCATTCCCATACATATTGTCCAGGTTTCTGTCTGTACATGTTAGCAAAATCAAGTAGGTCTTTTTGGGTGTAGCATACCACCTCCTCAGTCACACTTTGTATTTCACCTTTTGGGGCTTGCTTGGACTTAACTTTAGTTATAGGTCTAGCAGCTACAATGGGTGGTTGGGGCAGTTCTTGAGAACATTCAGCAATGTTTTCCATGGCCTCTGCCTCAGGCAATGACCCAACAGGAACAGCTGGGTTAATCTCATCAAACTGAGGTGAAACCAATAATGGTTTTATAGTAATCCCTTCAGGTGGGAGGGATTCAACAGAATTTACAGGTTCCATATTCTGATCTTCCTAACTATCTGCCCCTATGTCCTCATTCCAGGTTTCAGGATCCCATTTTTTCCTAATCAGTGCCCTCACTTTAACTTCAGACACCATTCTAGGTTGGTAATTTAATTGGCATTGTAATTCAGCCACCCTTACAATTAGACTCTGGGTTTGGTTTTTGGCAGTATCAGCTCTGTTACTAGAAGAAATAAGGCTTTCTTTCAGAGTACAACTGGAAACATTGAGGTCTTTTATGTGGCACTTAAGCTGTGACTCAGCAGCGCTGAACTCATCTCACTCTTTCACCACTTTGTCTAGTGTAAGTAAGACCAAGAAACTAGCTTCCTTATACGCCTCATGCTGACAGAATTGCAGAAAAGCATCAAATATGCGATTCCTAGAGCCTCACTTCTCACAAGTACTTGATCTATTGGTGGTGCTATTTTGCATAGTAATGTTGCCACTTCATGCCACAGATTAGCAGAACCCTCTTTACTAATGGAGGCAGGATCACCAGTGCCTTTACAATTAATTAAATTGAAGAACCAAAACAGAATTGGTGAGAACCAATTTAGGAAGCCCATCCTTATGACTGTCTCTCTAGAACCACTCCAGGTACCAAATGTGTTAAACTGGGTTCTCTAGAGAAGCAAAACCAGTAAAGCTTATATATACATATAGAGAAAGAGAAATTTAGGAAAATGGCTCACATACTTATAGAAGCTGGCAAGTCCCAAGTTCTTGGATCAAACTGGAGGCTTTTCCTGACTCATGCAGCTGCAGGGTCTGACAAGCTCAAGGTTGGCAGGCAGTATACTCATTGTTGACTCCCAACAAATGATGAAGCCAAGATTTCCAGGCCGGATGGTGGATTGTTCACTCACGGACAATTGTAGGCAGCACAGGATCCCAATGCACAGAAGAATGTCTCTTTTCCCAGGATGTCCATAAATATATTGGAAGCAGGCCACACCCCTAGGGAAACTCCTTTTCAGTGGATTGGCTGCTCAAAATATATACATCTGATCCCATCATAGGAATAACCCACATCATAATTGCTTAAACCACACAGAATTGTGGTCTAGCCAAGTTGACCCACTGCTCCTACTGTCACAAATACTAATATAAATGTGGATTTCTAAAAATCAAGCCGCATTTTGGTTCTTCAAATGACACTTCCAACTATTTGAAGGATACGTCGTGGGAGAAAAATGAGGTAGTGCGCTTCTATAAAGGTTTCTGGCCTTGGAAACCCTAATGGGGCCACAATGAGTTGGAATAAACTGGATAGCAGTGGGTTTGGTTTTATGATATATTTATAATTTTTGGTCCCTGAATTTGGAAATGTGCTGAAAGGGCCAAAAGCAGCATTCTGGCAAATAGTAGAGAGTACACTAGTTGCAGAATGAATTTATAGGAAGTTGATGTCTTGGTGTGACAGTGAATGCCTTTTTATACAATATAAAAATTGTAAACTTAGAGTTCTGGCAAGATGGCGACTAGGCAGAAAAATTGCACAGACCCTCTTCAACATAGAAAAGGGAAACCAATTAACACAGACACAGAAGATAATC
>NW_006921620.1:3749286-3755511 GCF_000298275.1 Orycteropus afer afer | reverse complement strand
TAAATTTGCTCTGTAAACCTTCACCCAAATCACAATTGAAAGGAAAAAAAAAAAGTAAACTCAGTAGGCAAAAAACACTATACCAGGGAAACCAGAGTAATTTGTTTTGTTTTGTTTTGTTTAGCATTTTGTAATAGAAAATTCTAAACTTACAAAAGAAGGCATGTGCCATCATCCCCTTTGAACAGTTATCAACTCATGGCCTGTGTTATTTCAACTGTCAGTTTGTCGTACTATGGTGGCTTGAGTGTTGTTGTAAGGCTGGAGGCTGTGCCACTGATATTTCAAATACCAGCAGGGTCTCCCATGGTAGATAGGTTTCACCGGAGCTTCCAGACTAAGACAGACTCAGAAGAAGGAAGGGGCCATCCACTGCTCAAAGAATTGGCAAGTGAAAACCTTGTGAATTGCAGTGAAAAGCTATCTGGTATATTACTGGAAAACTTTATGAATAGCCCTGAAACATTGTCCTTTACAGTGACAAGAAGATAAGTCCCTCAGGTTGGAAGGCACTCAAGATATGACTGGAGAAGAGCTGCCTCCTCAGAGTAGAGCCAACCTTAATGATGTAGATGGAGTACAGCTTCAAGACCTCTATTTGCTGATGTGGCATAACTCAAAATGGGAAGAAACAGCTGCAAACATTCATTAATAATCAGAATATGGAATGTATGAAGTATCAATCTAGGAAAATTGGAAGTTGTCAAAAATGAAATGGAACACATAAAGATCGATACTCCAGGCATTGGGGTGCTAAAATGGACTGGTTTGGACCATTTTGAATCAGACAGCCATATGATCTACTATGCCAGGAATGACAAATTGAAGAGGAGTGATGTGGCATTCACCATCACAAAGAATGTTTCAAGATCTATCCTGAAATACAGTGATGTCAGTGATAGGATAATATCCATATGCCTACAAGGAAGACCAGTTAATACTACTACTATTCATATTTATGCACCAACCACCAAAGCCAAAGATGAGGAAATTGAAGATTTTTTACCAGCTTATGCACTCTGAAATTAACCAAACATGAAATCAAGATATGTTGATTATCACTGGTGATTGGAATGCAGAAGTTGGAAACAAAGAGGAATCATCAGTAATTGGAAAATGTGCCCTTGGCCATAGAGATAACACTGGGGATCTCATGATAGAATTTTGCAAGGCAAACAATTTATTCATTGCAAATACCTTTTCTCAACAACACAGACAGGTGGCTATACACTGGACTTCACCAGATGGAATACCTAGGAATCAGATCGACTATATCTTGGAAAGAGGCAATGGAGAAGCTCAATACCTTCAGCCAGTACATGGCCAGGAGCTGATTGTGGAACAGACCATCAGTTGCTCATATGCAAGTTCAAGTTGAAGCTGATGACAATTAAAACAAGTTCATGAGAGCCAAAATATGACCTTAATTATATCCCTCCTGAATTTAAAGACCATTTAAAGAATAGATTTGATGCATTGAACACCGTGACTGAAAACCAGAGGAATTGTGGGATGACACCAAAAACATCATTCATGAAGAAAGCAAAAGATCTTTAAAATGACAGAAAAGGAAGAGAAGACCAAAATGGATCTCAGAAGAGACTCTGGAACTTGCCCTTGAACAGAGAGTAGCTAAAGCAGATGAAAGAATTGACAGGATAAAAGAGTTGAACAGAAGATTTCAAAGAGCAGCTCGAGAAGACAAAGTCAATTATTGTAATGAAATGTGCAAAGACCTGGAGTTAGAAAACCAAAAGGGAAGGACACAGTCAGCATTTCTCAAGCTGAAAGAACTGAAGAAAAAATTCAAGCTTTAAATTGCAGTATTGAAAGATTCTATGGGCAAAATACTGAATGATGCAGGAATTGTCAAAAGAAGATGGAAAGAACACATAGAGTCACTATATCAAAAAGAATTGATTGATATTCATCCATTTCAGGAGGTGGCATATAATCACGAACCAATGGTATTGAAGGAAGAAGTTGAAGCTGCACTGAAGAAATTGGCAAAAAACAAGTCCAGGAATTGACGGAATACCCATTGAGATAGTTCAACAAACAGATGCTTCCCTAGAGGCACTCACTTGTCTATGCCAAGAAATTTGGAAGACAGCTACCGGGCCAACTGACTGGAAATGATTTATATTTATACCCATTCCAAAGAAAGGTGGTCCCATAGAATGTGGAAATTACCGAACTATATCATTAATATCACATGCAAGTGAAATCTTACTGAAGATAATTCAAAAACGATTGCAGCAGTGTATTGACGGAGAACTTCCAGAACTGCAAGCTGGATTCAGAAGAGGACATGGAATGAGGGATATCATTGCTGATGTCAGAAAGATCTTGGCTAAAACCAAAGAATACCAGAAAGATGTTTACTTATGTTTTATTGACTATGCAAAAGATTGTGTGGATCATAACAAATTATGGTTAACTTTGAGAAGAATGGGAATTCCCGAACACTTTATTGTGCTCATCATGAAGCTGTGCACAGATCAATAGGCTGTCGTTTGAACAGAACAAGGGGACACTGCATTT
Organism: Orycteropus afer afer; assembly: GCF_000298275.1. Classification (NCBI taxonomy): domain Eukaryota; kingdom Metazoa; phylum Chordata; class Mammalia; order Tubulidentata; family Orycteropodidae; genus Orycteropus; species Orycteropus afer. The sequence goes on along the minus strand of NW_006921620.1, from coordinate 3,752,967 downwards.
TTTAAAATCAGGAAGGGAGTGTGTCAGGGTTGTATCCTTTCACCATACTCATTCAATCTCTATGATGAACAAATAAATCTGAGAAGCTGGACTATATGAAGAAGAACGTGGCATCAGGACTGGAGAAGACTCATTAACAACCTGCAATACACAGACCACATAACTTTGCTTGTTGAAAGTGAGAATGACTTGAAGCACTTACTGATGAAGATTAAAGTATGGATTACATCTCAACATAAAAAAAAAAAACAACAAAACTCAAAGCCATCGAGTCGGATCCTACTCACAGCAACCCCTCCTCAGGTTTCTGAGGCAGTATAGCCACAGAAGTAGATTGCCTCATCTTCCTTCCAAGGAGTGGCCGGTGGGTTTATAACGCCAGCTTCTGGTTAGCATTCTAATGCCTTAGGCACTGTGCCACCAGAGCTCTGACATCTCAACATAAAGAAAATGAAAATCCTCATAACTGGACCAATAAGCAGCATCATGATAAATGGAGAAAAGATTGAAGTTGTTAAAGATTTCATATTACTTGGTTCCACAATGAACACCAATGGATGCAGCAGTCAAGACATCAGATGACATATTGCACTGGGCAAATCTGCTGCAGAAGACCTCCTTCAAGTGATGAAGATCAAAGATGTCTCCTTGAAGACTAAAGTGCACTTAACCCAAGCCATGGTATTTTCAGTCACCTCATATGCATGTGAGAACTGGACAGTGAACAAGGAAGACTGAAGAAGAATTTATGCTTTTGAGTTGAGATGTTGGCGAAGAATACTGAAAGTACTACGGATGCCAAAAGAATGAACAAATCTGTCCTGGAAGAAGTGCAGCCGGAATGCCCCTTGGAAGCAAGAATGGCCAGACTTCGTCTCACCTACTTTCGTCATGTTATCAGAAGGGACCATTCCCTGGAGAAGGAAATCATGCTTGGTTAAGTGGAGGGTCAGCAAAGAAGGGGAAAGCCCTCAGTGAGATGGATTGACACAGTGGCTGCAACAGTGGACTCAGGTATAGCAAGGATTGTGAGACTGGCACTGGACCAGGCAGTGTTTCATTTTGTTGTACACAGGGTTGGTATGAGTTGGAGCCAAGTCAACAACACCTAACAACAACAACAATATTATTTTGAAACAGTTTCCTAATATTGTATTTCATTCCTAGATGTTGCAATGTATTTCTAAAAGATAAAGGCTCTTTTCTTCCTGTTTTTTCAAAATAATATTTTATTGTGGTTTTTGTTAAAAATTACACAGTAAATTATGTTCCTATTTAACAATTTCTATGCATATTGTTACACTGCTGTACATAGGTTTTCACTGGCCAGTTTTTTCAGAAATAGATTGTCTGGTCCTTCTTCCTAGTCTGTTTTATCTGGAAGCTCTGCTGAAACCTGTCTACCATGGATGACCCTGCTAGTATTTGAAATGCCAGTGGCGTACTTTCCAGCAATACGTCAAGCCACCATAGTACAGCAGACTGACAGACAAATGGGGAAATCAACAGGAAACTGCCAGAAATTCAAGCCAGATTTGGAAGAGGACACAGAACAAGGGTTGCTGATATCAGGTGGATCTTGGCTGAAAGTAGAGAATACCAGAAAGATGTCTACCTGTATTTTATTGACTGTGCAAAGGCATTCAACTGTTTGGATCATACCAAATTATGGATAGCATTGTGAAGAATGAGAATTCCAGAACACTTAATTATGCTCGAGAGGAACCTATACATAGATCAAGAGGTAGTCATTCAAACAAAACAAGGGGATACTTTGTGACTTAAAATCAGGAAGGGTATGTGTCAGGGTTTGTTCTGATTACCTAGTGCCACTCTGACAAGCATATACCACAAATGGGATGGCCTTAAACAGGAGTTTATTCTTATAATTTGAAGGCTTTAAGTCCAAGCTCAAAGTTCCAGGCTCTAGGGGCTATGTGAAAGCCCCTCAACCTTTTGAGCTTTAGCTCTGCCTCTTGCTCCCAGTCCACTGAAGCTAAAGGCATCTCTTCACTCAGGTAGCTAGTGGCTGCTGAGGCTAACAAGCCCAAGGTTGACAAATAAATGGCACAGTCCCAATATTACCAAACCACACAGCAGGCCACCGGTTCAAGTCCATTGAAAGTCCCAGGATCGGCAGAGCATGGCAGGCTGGTGAACAATGACTCGGCTACATGCAGGGTTCAAGCATACCATAAGCTAGGGACCATTTCCAAAGCTGTTTTTTATATACAGGAAGCAAACCATATCCCTAAAGCAGCTACTCAGCTGCTTGTGGTAGGTCCCACCATGGAGTTGATTGCCAGTCTCATCATGGGGAATAATTACCACCAGCTGCCCAGCCTCTCAACCAGGCCTAGTCAAGTTGACACACAAACATAATCACCAAAGGGTTGTATCCTTTTGCCATAGTTATTCAATCTGTATGCTAAACAAATACTCTGGGAAGCTGGACTATATGAAAAGAATGAGGCATCAGGATTGGAGGAAGACTCTTCATCAACCTGCAATATGAAGAATGTATAGCCTTGCTTGTTGAAAGTGAAAAGGACTTGAAGCACTTACTGATGAAGATCAAAGACTACAGCCCTCAGTATGAATTACACTTCAACATAAAGAAAACAGATATCCTCACAACTGAACCAATAATCAACATCATGATAAATGGAGAAAAGTTTGAAGTTATCTAGGATTTCATTTTGCTTGGATCCACAGTCAACACCCATAGAAGCAAATGATGTGTTGCATTGGACATATCTGCTGCAAATGACATCTTTAAAGTATTAAAAAGCAATGATGTCACCTTGAGGACCAACATGCACCTGATTTAAGTGCTTTAACTATTGACCATTTGATTTCATATACATGGTATTTTTGGTCGTTCCATATGCATACAAAAGCTGGACAATGAATAAGAAAGACTGAAGAAGATTTGATGCCTTTGAATTACAGTGTTGACAAAGAATATTCAATATACCATGGACTGACAGAAGAACAAATCTGTCTGAAAAGAAGTACAGCCAGAATGTTCCTTAGAAGTGAGGATAGCAAGACAGAGGGATGGTCCCTGGTGAAGAACATCATTCTTGGTAAAGTAGAGGGTCCGCAAAAAAGAAGATGGATTGACGCAGTGGTTGCAGCAGTAGACTCACACAAAGCAACAATTGTGCCAATGGCACAGAACTGGCAGTTTTGTTCTGTTATTTGTGGGATCACTATGAATCAGAACCAATTCAGTGGCACCTGACAATAACAACATACATATTGTTAACTGACATTGGTTACATTTTTCACAATGTGTCAGCATTCTCATTATTTCTATTCTGGCTATTCGATTTCCATTAATCTAGTTTCCCTGCCTCCCCTTACTTTTTCATTTTTGCTTTGAGGTAACTGTGAACCTTTGATTTCATATACATGGTTTTTTTTTTTTTTTTTAAGGTGACCAGTATTCATTGGTGATATTGTTTATTTTATGAATCAGTCTGTTATTTAGCTGAAAGGGGACCTCTGAGAGTAGTTTCATTTAAAAATGTAAAGGCTTTGGTTACCAGGGGTGGGAGGGGCGGGGAGGGAACGCTGTTAGATAGATAGTGATAAATATTGATTTGGGTGAAGAGAAGGGCAATGTACCAAATGTGAGTGACCAATATGGCAGCATTGAGGATGAGAAAGACATAG
>NW_006921620.1:3742495-3747106 GCF_000298275.1 Orycteropus afer afer | reverse complement strand
TGATTTTAAACCATGTAGTGTCCCCTTGTTCTGTTCGAACGACAGCCTCCTGGTCAAGGTACAGATTCCTCATGAGTACAGTCAAGTGCTCGGGATGTAGAACAAAAAATTTTTGAGCTGTGTTCTGCCAGTTGACCAAGCTGTCCTGTAGGATATGGTCCTAAGCCTTCAAACCCAGTAAACCAATCTGAGGTGTTTGTTTATATCTAGGAAATATCCATAACTGTGTCCCCTATGTGATTTATGATAATTTATGCAGCACATCCAAAACCCCATTGCCATTGAGTCAATTCCAACCCATAGCAAACTTATAGGACAGAGTAGAACTGCCCAGTAGGGTTTCCAAGGCTGTAAATCTTTATGGAAGCAGATTGCCACAACTTTCTCCCATGGAGCAGCTGGTGGATTCGAACCACTAACCTTTTAGTTAGCAGTTGAGCACTTTAACCACTGTGCCACCAGGACTCCTATGTAGTACACACATACATGAATATACAGATGAAAGCCTCTTTTATAAAAAAAAGAAACATTACCATTGACTTGTTCTTGTTGTTAGGTGCTATCGAATCATTTCCAACTTGTTGCAACCCTGTTGTCGTGTTGTTGTTAGGTGCCGTCAAGTCAGACCTGACTCATAGCGACCCCTCCTTGGGTTTCTGAGGCAGTATCACTATGGACGTAGATTGTCCAACCTTCCTTCCAAGGAGTGGCTGGTGGGTTTGAACCGCCAGCCTTCTGGTTAGCAATCAAATGCCTTAGGCACTGCGCTACCAGAGCTCCTATTGCAACCCTATGTATAATTAAATGAAACTGCCTGGTCCTGCGCCATCCTCACAATTCTACTGTGTGTCTTGGGCTGGGTTCTGTAGAAAAACAAAACCAGGGAAGCGCAGAGAGAGAGAGAAAGAGGTTTATCTCAAGGAAACTGCTTATACAGTTATAGAGGCTGGCATGTAACAAGTCCATAGGTCACATGTCAGGCTCAAGGTGTCTCCTGACTCGCGCAGCTGCAGGGGCTGACAAACTCAAGATTGGCAGGCAGTATAGCAGACTGCTGGTGTCAGAGGCTGACGAATCCAAGCTTGGTAGACAAAACGGCAGACTATTGGTTCACAGACTACGAAGGCAACAGTCCCAGGATTGACAGACAACACAGCAGGCCACTGGCTCAAGTCCAGGAACTAGAGATGGTGATGCACCAAACATAGGATCCAAAATGAACAAAAAGCCAGACATCTTTCCCATAGTTTTTCCATATATACTGGAAGCAGACCACATCCTGAAGAAAATTCCCTTTCAACTGATTGTTGCTCATAGCAGGTCTCATCATGGAGGTGATTATATTATATCAGATCTCATCATGAGAAATAAACTGCTAATCCACTTAGAATCACGGACCAGCCAAGCTGACACACAACCTTAACTACCACACTGTGCTTTAGCCCATTGTTGCAGCCACTATATCAGTCCATCCCATTGAGGACCTTCCTGTTTTTCACTGACCATCTACTTTACCAGGCATGATACCCTTTTCCAGGTACTGATACATGACCAAAGTACGAGAGACAAAGTCTGGCCATTCTCACTTCTAAGGAGCATTCTGGCTGTACTTCTTCTCAGACTTGTTCATTTTTCTTGAAGTCCATGGTATATTCAGTAGTCTTATATTATGATTCAAATACATCAATTCTTCTGTGGTATTCTTTATTCATTGTTGAGCTTTTACATGCATATGAGGCTATTGAAAATACTGTGGCTTAGGTCAGGTGGACCTTAGTCCTTAAAGTGACATCTTTGCTCTTTAACATTTTAGAGAGGTCTTTTGCAGCAGATTTGCCTAGTGCAGTATGTTGTTTGATTTTTTGACTGCTGCTTCCATGGATGTTGATTGTGGATCCATGTAAAGGGAAACCCTTGACAACTTCAATCTTTGCTCAATTAGCACACCTAAAAAAATAATTCCTTAATATCATCAAATATCCTGTCACTATTCAAATTTCCAATTGTTTCTTAATTGTCATTTTATACAGCTGTTCATTTGAATTGGGACTCAATAAATCTACGTATTGTCATTATTTGATGTGTTTCTTAAGTGGTATTTTTTTTAATTTTTAAGTTTTCCCTCTCACTCTCTTTTTTTCTTTCCCTTGTGATTTATTTGTTGAAGAATCTGGGTTGTTGTATTGAAGTTTCCAATGTCTAGAGTTTGCTGATTGCATCCTCATAGTATTACTTAACATGTTCCTCTGTCTCCTGTATTTCCTGTAAATTTATAGTTAGAGCTCAAGATTTGTTCAGATTCAAATTTGTTTTCATTTTGGCATGGACAAAATTACAATGATAAGACCAAACCATAATAGTACCGTGATTGGCCACTTGTTCAGTGTCTTGCATATTCATTTAGCTAACATCTATTGAGTATTTACTATGTGCCCAGTGATGTGTTTATATCCTATAGGCATTATCTCATTTAATCTTATTTAAGCCTTATAATATTAGTACATAACTCTTTCTTTCTGATGACTAGACTTCTTATTAGAGCCAAGAAAATCCCAGATGTCTTTCATACAAACCTGCTGGTGTATATCCTGTTGTGATTTAATTTGTAATTCTATTTGGATTTTCTTTTTCTAGGTTCATTTAGAGCTATACAAAAATACCTTGCATTATGACACATTTTCTATTTAATATAAAATTTCAAAAACCTATCGTTTAACTGTGAATTTGTTGTATCCAAACTTTTTGTTACTTGTATTCACCATCTGTGAACCTCACAAAGCAGATATCTAACTACAAATAGGGCCAACAGAATACAGTACTTCCTGAGTCTCTTTTTCCTTTGCATTCATTGTTTTCTCCAGGTGCACTATGTCTCTTTCATCTCTTTCTGCTTTCTTTGCATGCTCACAGTGCTTACAGTATCCCACTGTTTCCCAGTGTGAGAAACTGGCTCCTGACTGTAAAAGCAAAACTAGCTTTTCATTGTTTGTTTACGTATCTTCTGCTCAATTCTTTCCATAGTCCTAAATTCTACTATTTATAAAATCAGACCAGATTCAAAAAATAAATGACAAAATCTTGACCATCTGTCACTTTTGAAGATTAAATTGTTTGATTTGTGGTTGATGGAGAAAGGACACCAGCCAGCCCAAGCTACAATTAGATACCAGGGAACTGGAAGCAAAACAATGCAAAGAGGATCCTATTGTGTGGCTTTACAAGTTGACACACAAAGAGTAATTTATTTTTAATACGTCTTAACCCTTCTTCTCCAGTCCTTTCTCCTTTAATAGTCGTAACATTCTCCTCAGTTGCCAGCATGTCGATTAGGTCAAGCATTTGGTTGATTGAATAAAAGGAACATAAATTCCTGGTGGAAACAATAGAGAAGTAGGCATGAATGTAGAATTTAATTTCTTATTCTTGTGCTGCCTTGGTATAAGATATTAGACAAATAACCAAATTGTTCTTATTTCTCTAACAAAATTATTTCTATCATAACTATCCATTAAGACCTTTAAGATTCCTGTTTCAAAAAAGTCCTTTGTAAGATCATGGAAAATGAGAATTGTATCTCTCTTTACCTAATCTTACACAGTACCCAGAGTAGCGTGGCACACGTGCTTGTGCTCAGTAAGTAGCTTTTGATGATGGTGGTATTTGAAAGGTTATACATTTTAAAGGGTATTTTGTTCCCCTTTTCTTTGGCAGAACCAAGGAGCTTCCTTTTCTAAGACCAGTGCTGTTTAGACTCAGTGAAAGTACACTTTGTTCTAGGAGAATTGCCATATGAAAGCCTAGAATATATATTGAGTTCTTCTAAGAAGAAGGGAAAAATCATGTTCTAGGACAGTGAGTGCTGACTTGATGCTGAATGGATGATTGTTATATGCTCTTTCACTCACAGGCTCGCTTCTCGTATGTGCGGATGAAATATCTTTTCTTTTCCTGGTTGGTGGTTTTTGTTGGAAGCTGGATTATATATGTGCAGTACTCTACCTATACAGAGCTATGCAGAGGAAAGGACTGTAAGAAAATAATAGTAAGTACTTTTTATTTCCTAGTTTACTGAGAAGCCTCTTAATACCATACCACATTACTATTTAGGTATTTACTAAGGCTTTTTTTAAAAAAAATAAAAGTCACTTCTATGTTAGAGTTGGGTTACCTTTCTTTAGCATTTTAATATGACTATGTTAGCAGAAGTGTTCTCCACTTTGAAAAATCTACTATGTAGAAATCTAAATATATAATAGATAAATTAGTGTGGAAACATCCTTATTACAAGGAGTGATTTTGTTTTTCAAATATATTTGAAGTTGAGTTCAAATATATGCTAAATGGGTTTTGGAATGTTTAGAGTATAAAAGTGTTGTTTACAGCAGCCTTCTGGAACACACCTTTGGCATTTATTCATTTGTATTGTAAATTAATAAATGGGGTTGTTGTTAAAAACTTAAAAAATTACCTTAAGAGGAGTTCCGGCAAGATGACGGACTAGGGAGGCGGGGCAAGATGGTGGACTAGGCAGAAGGATTGCACAGACCCTCTTCAACAAAGAAAAGGGAAACCAATTAACACAGACACAGAAGATAATCTTGGACCCCTGAG
>NW_006921620.1:3717905-3723681 GCF_000298275.1 Orycteropus afer afer | reverse complement strand
AAAAAAAAAAAATTACCTTAAAAGCATATGTGTATTTGTTACTTAATTTCTATCCTAATGATTGCCTATAGCTCAGAAAAAAATCACTCAATCAGTCGTAAGATTTCTAGTAGTAGTTACTGGTTCCATAGCACTAATGATATTTTAAATGTTTGAGGATTTTAAGGAAATTTAACTTTCATATCATCTAATATAAATAATATTAAAACAGTTTGTCTTAGAATTATATTTTTTTATTAATTAATCTTATTAATGATTCAGTAATTATTGAATGTTACTCTTTACCCAAACCAGTGCATATATGGAAACAAGATGTCCTTGACCTGATAGAGCTTACAGTCTAGCGGGGAAGAAAATGAGTAATGACAGTAAAATAAATAAATATTGCAATAGCAAGTATTCTGGAAACGTAGGGCAGGGAGACTTGGTATTTCCCAAAATTTGAAAAATCAATTTAATGCTAAGTACTCTATCAGTAAAGATTAAAAAACGTTACTACCCTGCAGGGTTATAGTCTTATAACTAAGCAAGGGAAGAATTATGACTAATGTAAAAACAGGGGAATGAGTTGTAAAGATGAGTCCCAAATCAGGTTTCAAAGATATCAATCTTGTGTCCATTCGGCTGACCACTACAGATCCTTGCAGAAGTATAATAGAAGGGACCTGTGGGGCTAGGCAATGTACTGAGTACTCTACAGTAATCATTAAAATCATATTTTGAAAACTCAGAGCCATTTTTATGGGTAAAGAAATATGTCTCAGAGAGATAAGGAAATTTGTCCATGATGATGAAGCCAGAATTTGATCCTAATTCTTTCTGTTACCCTGTGCCAGAAAGACTGGCCCAGGAAGTTATAGATCAATGCTGTTGGTTGCCATCTGGTTGCTTCCAACTTACAGCAACCCCATATGACAGAGTAGAACTGTCCCATAGGGTTTTCTTGGCTATAGTCTTTACAGAAGCAGATTGCAAGGTCTTTCTCCCACAAACCCACAGGGTGGGTTTGAATTGCAATCAATCCTTTCTTTTGACAACCTACTGCTTAACTGTTGCGACTTATAGTTTAATAAAACTAACAGAAAACTTACCTACTTACTTGCAGTGAAGAAGGAGGAAGCAGGAGTTATGTAACCAACTATAGAACTAGACAGATAGAGAGCTGCCATTGAATCAACCCTGACTCATGAGAATTTTATGTACAACAGAATGAAACATTGCCCCATACTGCATCATGCTCAGGATCACCAGCATGTTCAAGCCCCTTGTGGTTATTGTGCCACTCCATCTCACTGAGGGTCTCCTTCCCTGTTACTGGCTTCTATTTCATCAAGCGTGAACTCCTCCAGCGATTGAGCCCTCTTATTGACATGTCCACAGCAAAGGAGTCAGACAGTGTTCTGTTGTGATCCATAAAGTTTTCATTGGCTAAGTTTTAGAAGTAGATCTCCAGGCCTTGCTTTTTAACCTGTCTCAGCCTGGAAGTTCTGCTGATACCTGCCCAACATGAGTGATCCTGCTGGTATTTGAAATACTGGTGACATAGCTTCCAGCACCACAGCAACACACAAATTACCACATACAACAAACTGACAGATGAGGCAGAACCAGCTATAATAACATAAAAATAACCAAGACTATTTGAAATGTTTATTTCCCTTCTAGGCCACCTCTCTCAAACTGGGTGCCCTGGGGCACATTAATAGGTATTCCATGATAAAAGATTCCTCTGGTCAGATATATTTGGAAAGAGGGAGTTAAACAAAAGTAAATAGCTGACTTTACTGAGGTGTTCTCAGAGTCATTAATATTCCAATGTGTGTTGTTCAATGCGTGTCTCTCTTGTAGATGCAAGAGAGAGCAAATGTACTTGATCAGAAAAAAATCCAGCCAGCCACTAACATCATGTTGGAGTTTTAGAAATACTGTTATATAGAAGATCAGGCTTATTGGTCTGATGAAAATCTGATAAAGGACCCCCCAAGGTGATAGCCTTAGACATTAGACATTATTCAAGCTAGGAGCTGAATTTAACCCCCATGACTCAACTTTCAGCCAGATGATAGACAGACCTCTAAGGTGGATAGCAATACCAGGAGGGTATGCACTCATTAGTATCTCAATCCTATGAGATCGGGAGGACAGCATTTGCCCAGAGATAGAGCTAGGAAGGCAGGTGAGGATGGGAAGGAAGGACGAAGGGAAGGGATGGGTACAGGGAGGAAGCATGAAGAATGTTGTTATGCTGTTGGGATTGCTGTGAATGTCACAAACAGAATGTGTATGGATTGTTGAATGGAAAACCAATTTGCTCTGTAAATTTTCACCCAAATCACAATAAAAAGAAATACTATTGTAAGAGATTAAGCTAAAATGAAATAGATATTCCTTTAAATATCTTGTATTAATACATCATCCTTCAAAATGTAAGGCATATATTGACACATATTCTGTTATGAGTACATTATAGTTAAAGTACCTCATCATTTTTCATTTTAATTGCCAAAATTATATTCTGACCAGTGTATCTAGTTCCATTCTTCTTCTAATCCAGCCTGTATATCAGATTAATATCAAAGTATTGCTTTAATCAGGTCAAGTCCCTGCTCTGATACCTCCAAGGGCTTTCTGTTACTCTCAGGGGATAGGTCTTGAGTCTTGTTTGCAGCACTCAAGACCCTCAACAATTTCTGTTCTCCTTCATTCTTCTGTCCAACCACTATTTCCTATGTTTATTTGTTCAAATATATAAATAAGACAGAATCCCTGTCCCTGAGTCTGTTAAGAGGTAGTTAATCCAGTTCAAACTTAATACTGACATGGAACAATAGTAACTGTGGTAATGGAATGCAAAGGTTGCTGTGAGAACACAGATGTCAGGTGCCTAACTCAGCCTTGCAGAGGCGGTTAGGAGAGTCTTCACAAAGGAGGTGACACTTGCACACAGACATGAACAGGATCTTGACTATAGACAGGAGAAGAATTTTCTTCAGAAGGAATAGCAGTGTCATGTTGATATGATGGAGCATGGAGTTGGACTGTTGGGAGAAAGGAAGTTTATTGTGAGGTAGGTCAATATGATACCAGAGCAAGAATAGATAAGGACTGACCAAGGAAAGTTCTAGGCTTTGGCAGATAAGGGGTAGTGATTGTCATGAACTCTATCTCTCTTTCCCTCTATTTCTCATCCCCTCTGTTCAGATGTTTATCATTTTTCAGTTGGATTACTGCCACAGCCTCCTAACTGGTTTCTTTGTCTCAAATCTTACTCACTTTTAGCCTGCTTTTGGAATAACCTTTCTAAACACAAATGTAAATCGTATAAAACTATTCAAGGTATGATTCTTGCCCTCCTCTCCAGCGTTAAGTTCTTCCTTTGCCCTCATAAGCACCTTTCAATCTAACCAAACAAAACCAAATCATGGAATTTTCCTTTTCTTGATTATTATACTCAACTTCAAATTTTCTTTTCACCAAACTCTTTATAAATCTGTAATCTATATAGATGAAGGTACTCTGGTGGTGTAGTGGATAAGGCATTTGGCTGCTAACCAGAAAGTCAGTGGTTCAAACCCACCAGCTGCTCTGCAGAAGGAAGATGGAGCAATCTACTTCAGTAAAGGTTTACAGTCTTGGAAACCCAGTAGGGAGGTCCCTATGAGTCAGAATTGACTCAGTGGCAATGAGGTTTTTTTGTTTGTTTGTTTTTGGTTTTGGTTATATGGATTTTTTTAGCAACTAATATACTGTCTTTTATTGATCTCTTTCTTGATATTTCTTGTTCTTGTTGCTATTTTTGTTACGTGCCATTGACTTGGTTTCAACTCATAGCGACCCTGTGTACAACAAAACGAAACACTGCCGGGTCCCGTGCCATCCTCACAATTGCTGCTATGTCTGAGCCCTTAGTTGCAGCCACTATGTCAATCCATTGCATTGAGTGTCTTTCCTTTCTTCGCTGACCCTCTTCTTTACCCAGTATGGTATACTTCTCCAGAGACTTGTCCCTCCTGATAACATGATCAGAGTACGAGAGATGAAGTCTGGTCATTCACGCTTCTAAGGGAGGGCATTCTGGCTGTACTTCTTCCAAGAAAGATTTGTTTATTCTCTTGGCAGTCCCTGGTATATTCAGTATTTTTTGCCAGCACCATAATTCAAATGCATCAAATCTTCTACAGTCTTCCTTTTTCATTATCCAGCTTCCAAATGCACATGCGGCTGTTGAGAAGACAGTGGCTTAGGGTAGGTTCACTTTAGTCTTGAAAGTGATATCTTTGCTCTTTAACACTTTAAAGAGGTCTCTTGCAGCACATTTGCCTAATGCAACATGTTCTTTGATTTCTTTTTTTTTAAATATATAATTAATTAATTAATTCTTTAAATGCATTTTATTGAAATATAATTTATGTACAGTGAAATACACAAAACTAAAGTGACATGGGTCAATGCATTTTTTTTTTTTTAATTGCAGCATTCCCTCCCTTCCCCTCCTACCCCTGGCAACCAACAAAGAAAGTTTCCCTCCATATATAAACCTTTCCTTGACCCTCCACAACAATGAATTAATACTATATTTGTTGTTCTGTGATCGACTTATTTCACTCAGCATAATGTCCTCCAAGTGCATCCATATTATGTGGTGTTTTACAGACTCTACATTATTTTTTATTGCTGCATAGCATTCCAGTATGTGTATGTACCATAGTTTGGTCATCCACTCTTCCGCTGAAGGGCATGTAGGTTGTTTCCTTCTTTTTGCTGTTGTGTAAATAGTGCTGTGATGAACATGAGTGTGCATGTATCTATTCCTGTCCTGGCTCTCACGTCTCTAGGATATATACCTAGTAATGGTACTGCTGGGTCAAATGGTATCTCAAATTCCAGCTTTCTAAGGAATCACCATACTGCTTTCCACAGTGGTTGTATCGCTTCACAGTCCCACCAGCAGTGTATGAGAGTCCCAATCTCTCCACATTCCCACCAGCATTTGTTATTTTCTGTCTCATTGAACCTTGCCATCAGTGCTGGGGTGAGATAGTATATCTCATTGTTGTTTTGATTTACATCTCTCTGATGGCCAGTGATTGTGAGCATCTTTTCATGTATTAGCTGACCACCTGAATATTCTCCTTGGTGAAATGTCTATTCATGTCTTCTGCCCATTTTTCAAATGGATTGTTAATTCATTTGGTGTTGAGGCATTGGAGTTTTCCATCAATCTTAGAGATAAGTCCCTTGCCACATATGTAATTATCAGCAAATATGAATTTGTTGCTGTCATTTTTGTCATGTGCTTTTTCACTGTGTTGATTTCTTTGTTCCATGTAATTTTCTATGCTGAGCTCGTTTTGTTTATGAATCATGTTATCACTTGTTCATTGCTGTTGTTTTAATCTTTGCTGAATATTTATGCTGTCCTCTTTTATTTTGATAAGAAGGTTTATCATTTTTCTTTGAGGTTACCCTGTGATTTATAGTTTTCTTCCCAAGTTTAGAATAGTCCGTTCTATCTTGTAATTGTCTTGACTTCCCTACCATCTAGAAGTTCTGTAATGACACAGAATTTTTTTCCCTCTTTTTGGTTTGTAGTTGTCCTCATTTGTCAGTTGGTGTCTCTGGTTCCCTGTCTACAGTCTTGTAGACTTATTTACTTTGGATACTTCCATAACTGGGTTGGTTTCCAGGTTATATCATCCTTTGTGTTAATGGTCAGTTGTTAGCTGTTGTTGCTTCTCTGTCCAAAGGGCTCCCTTTAGCATTTCTTGTAAGGTTG
>NW_006921620.1:3711824-3716390 GCF_000298275.1 Orycteropus afer afer | reverse complement strand
TTACCTTAAAACCATGAACCTTAGGCTCTCTTTATTTTGTTTTGATCTTTTTTCTGATTGATCTCTTTCCAAAGAAGTATTCAGGTATTTGTCTTCAATCTCATTAATTCTGTCTTCCATTGCATCAATTCTACTTCTTGGCCTTTTCAATGTGTTATCTATTTCTGACTCTTTGTATTCCTTCCATCTTCTTTTGATGCTTCCTGCATCATTCAGTATTTTTGCCCGTAGAATCCTTCAGTATTGTAACTTGAAGCTTGAATTTTTTTTCTTCAGTTTTCTTTCAGCTTAAGAAATGCTTAGCCTATTCTTCTCCTTTTATTTTCTAACTCCACATCTTTAAACATTTCATTATAGTACTTTAATTTTGTCTTTAGTCACCCTTTGAATTCTTCTCTTGTACGCTTTTACTTCATCATTTCTTCCTTTCAATTTTGCTACTGTCTGTTCAAGAGTAAGTTTCAGAGTGTCTTCAGACATCCATTTTGGTCTTTTCTTTCTCTTTTTAATGACCTTTTGCTTTTATCATGAATGATTTCATCTCACAGTTCATCTGGTCTTCAGTCATTGTTTTTAATGCATCAAATCTATTCTTCAGATGTTCTCTAAGTTCAGGTAGGATATACTCAAGGTTGTATTTTGGCTCTAGTGGAATTGTTTTAATTTTCTTCAGCTTCAACTTAAACTTAATATGAGCAATTGGTTGGTCTGTTCCTCAGTCAGCCCCTGAGCCTTGTTCTGACTGATGATTTAAAGCTTCTCCATCATTTCTTTCCACAGATGTAATCAGTTTGTTTCCTGTATATTCCTTCTGGTGCATTCCCCTTTATGAACCAAGACCAACTACCAAACCCAGTAGCATCAAGTTGATTCTGACTCATAGCAACCCTACAGGACAATGGTGAACTGTTCTATAGGGTTTTCAAGGCTGTAAATCTTTACAGAAACAGACAACCTCATCCTTCTCCCATAGAGCAACTGGTAGGTCCAAATCACTGACCTTTTGGCTAGCAGCGAAATGCTTTAACTTCTGTGCCACCAGAACTCCTTTTCCACATGTATAATCCCCATTTATGTTGTTGAATAAAGATATTTGCAATGAAGAAGCCATTGGTCTTGCAGAATTCCATCTGCAATCTCCACTGTCATTTCTATCACCAAGACCTTAGTACCCAAATACCGAAACTGCTTCTGTTTCCTACTCTCACATATCAATTACCAGTAATAATCAATGCATCTTGCTTGCCTGTTGGTCAATTTCAGACTGCAGAAGTTGGTAGAAATCTTCAATTTCTTGATCTTTGGCTTTGGTGGTTGGCATGTGAATTTGATAATAGTGATATTAACTGATCTTCCTTGTGTTGTTGTTGTTGTTAGGTGCTGTCAAGTCAGCTCTGATTTATAGTGACCCTGTGTACAGCAGAATGAAACACTGCCTAGTTCTGCGCCATCCTCACAGTCCTTGCTATACCTGAGCCTGTTGTTGCAGCCACTGTCAATCCATTTCATTGAGGGTCTTCCCCTTTTTCACTGACACTCCGCTTTACCAAGCATGATATCCTTCTTCAGGGAATGGTCCCTTCTGACCACATGACCAAAGTAGATGAAGTCTGGCCATTCTTGCTTCCAAGGAGCATTCCAGCTGCACTTCTTCCAGGACAGATTTGTTAGTTCTTCTGGTAGTCCATGGTACTTTCAGTATTCTTTGCCAATGCCACAACACAGAAGCATCAACTGTTCTTAAATCTTCCTTTCCTTGTAGGCACGTGGATATTATCCTATCACTTACAGCGTTGTACTTCAGGATAGATCTTGAAATGTTCTTTTTGATGTTGAATATGATGCCATTTCTCTTTAACTTGTTATTCCTGGCATGTTGTTGTTGTTGTTGTTATGTGCCGTCGAGTCGGCCCCGACTCATAGCGACCCCTCCTTGGGCTTCCGAGGCAGTATCACTACGGAAGTAGGATTGCCCAGCCTTCCTTCCGAGGAGTGGCTCGTGGGTTTGAACCGCCAGCCGTCTGGTTAGCAGGCAAGTGATTTAGCCACTATGCTACCAGAGCTCCCATTCCTGGCATAGTAGACTATAAGATTATCCAATTCAAAATGGCTAGTACTAGTCCATTTCAGTTCACTTATGCCTAGGATAGCGATTTTTATGCGTTCCATTTCATTTTTGACAACTTCAGTTTTCCTAGATTTATACTTCATACATTCCATGTTTCAATTATTAATGGATGTTTGCAGCTGTTTTTCTCCTTTTGAGTTTTATAACATCAGCAAATGAAAGTCCCAAAAGTGTACATCTACATCATTAAGATTGACTCTACTTTGAGGAGACAGCTTTTCCCCAGTCATATTTTGAGTGCCTTGTAACCTAAGGGTTTCATCTTCCGGCACTAGACCAGACAATGTTTCCCTGCTATTCATAAGATTTTCAGCAGACATTTTTTTTTTTTTTTTTTCCAGAAGTAGATGCAGTGTCTTCCTTTTTCATAGTCTGTCTTGGTCAGGAAGCTCTGCAGAAACCTGTCCACCATGGGTGACCCTGCTGGTAAATACCAATGGCAAAGCTTTCAACATCACAGCAACATGTAAGCTGTGATAGTATGGCAAACTGACAAATGACACAGCACTGTAGTATGACAAACTGACAAATGCGTGGTAGGTATGTGTTTTCATTTCTACGAAAGTGTATGTTTTTAAAGTCAAGGGCAGTGTCTTATATATGTTTCTATAACTGATATTTTCCATGTCATACTAGTTTGAATCTAGTAAAGTTACAGTAATAACAAAATATTAAATCTTTGTTTTAGTGCTAATCAGGTATATGTGCATGAACCTGCACATGCGTGTTTCCATGTGTATTCCAGAAACTTCATAATCTCCCTTCACAATACAGTTATCTTCCTAGTTCTCTATGAGAGATTCAGGTGAGCTCCTTATTGGAAATCAGAGCCGGTCATACTGTTGCATCCTTCTCTGCCTGCCAGATGTTCAACAAAGAGCTCTTTGTGGGACTTCCTAAAGTGGGCTTGCGTGATTGAATCCTAAAGGAAGGCCAATAGATACTGGTTATAGAAGTAAAGAGAGGATGAAGATAGCCAAAAAAGTAGTATTTTCCCACAAAATATTGCTTATGATTAAATTAAAGGTAAAATTTAGAAATTGCTTTTTCCAGATTTGGCAGGAATATATTTTCCTTATGTTCTGTGTATAAACATCATGAAGTTATTTCAAGAGGTGTTCCAGTCAATGCAGAACTGCTTATGAAGTGAGGAGAAAACTTAGGGAAAGTTGAAAGTGAGGGTAATCATGATGTGGCAATAAGCACTCTTAATGGAAATTGTACTATAGTGGCATCTGTTAATTTAGGGATTCAGAAAGGTTTTGAAACATGTTCCTTATAAATGTCAGAGATTATGGCATAGGAGGAGTGGAAGCCAGCAACAATCAAGTGGGGTCAGTTCTCTGTAGCGCGTGCAGTGTTGGACTCATCTGCAAAGCTTCCCTAGCAAGAAGTTTCTGGAGCCATGAGGCATATAGTAGTTTGGTCAATATTGTCATAACATGTTTCAAATCAATTAACATATTCTCAGTGTAGCTGATTCTTAGAGAGCAGAAATGGGAATCCAAAGGGAGCATATAAAGAAAGCTCAGCAAGTGGTTGCTAATAAGGCTTTGACAGAATCTACACTTTCCAAGTTAATAAATCACCCAAAAGGGATATTAATAATAACCCAGGCTGTGTAACTCCAACTGTGGAACTCAATGTGCTTGCTGTGGAAAGGGGAGAGCCTGCCATCTACAGGCTATTAGATCCAAAGCCATTCCCAAATTATAGAGCTAATTACAACTTGGGGGGCAGGTACAATTTCAGGTATCCTTGCCCAGTACCTAAGTTCTTTTATGTTCAGCTGACTGTAGGAAATGATGGATTTAGAAGGAAGGAAGGACTCATGAGTTGCTAGACACAGTACTACAATGAAAGCTCTTCAAGCATATAGAATAAATCTATTCCAGAAAAATCCCCTCAGAGTGGAGAATCAGGAACAGAAATGGATAATGGCAAAGATGCAAATAAATCTGAGATCAGCTTAGTGTTTGAAATTGCTCTGAAGTGAAATAAGCCATTAGTTTTGAGGTTATTAAAGAAAATGGACTACCTCATACAGAAAGTTTTGTCACTCAGGTGTAAGTGGGAGAATTTTCTGCAGTAGAAGAATGTGAAATTGCAAAAAAAGATTCTCCAAGAAACATGTTGCAGTCACTGTCTAAAAAATAAAAGACAGCAGTTTTAAAATCTTCCATCTCTTCTTGTGGTTGAGAAACAAAATTAATTTTTTAAAAAAACACCTAAAGCCATACTAAAGGCTGATCAGAATATGGTCATGGAATGAGCCCCATTAGTCACTTGGCTCAAATTCAACAGGCCAAAATAGAAAGTAACCAGACCATATTTTATTTCCTGCTTTCTCTCCTGATGTCATGAATTTGTGATCCAAACTATAAGCTGGGTCCGACTCGACAGCCCATAACAACAACAACAACATTGTTGTTGTTGTT
>NW_006921620.1:3695936-3711724 GCF_000298275.1 Orycteropus afer afer | reverse complement strand
GTGGCTGGTGGGTTTGAACCGCCAGCCGTCTGGTTAGCAGGCAAGTGTCTTAGCCACTATGCTACCAGAGCTCCCAACAACAACATAGGGTCAACAACATAGGGTTGCTATTAAGTCAGAATCCACTCAATGGCAATGGGCTTTTTGGTTTAGCAAGAGTGGATTTCTGCTACATCTAGGCAAGTGAGTTGTGATGTAATATCAAGTTCCAATGAAAATGCTCAAAGTTTTTTTTCCCCTTAGTTGAATAAACAGTATCATACATATTATGCCATGTTAAAATAGTCTTGTCATCACATTAAGACTCAAATAATGGTATTAATCATTCATTTCCTTGAACATAGGCATCTCATGTGTGCTGACAAATTTATAACGATGTAGCCATGGGTGCTGGGAGCTGCCAAATGCCAGACTTTGATTGTTTGCCATCCTGACCAATGGAGTCCAGGCGTGTCTTGATGATTTCCTGCTTTCTCTCCAAGATGCTTGATTTTATTTCAGTATTCATTGACCCTTCCATTGGATCCAATTCTTGTTCATAAAATTGTTTCAAAAAGGCAATTAAAGCTGCGTGGAAGCATTGAGTCCTTGCTAAATATTTCAGTTGTTTTGAAGGTTATACTGTAGAACAAAGGGGGGAAGGGAATTTTTCTTTTAAACCTGTGGCTTTAGCTATAGGAGATGTTCCATTCACAAGGAGTTCTCTTGTAACTGTAGCAGAACTATTTGATGTGGGAGATATACTGAAGAAAGAGCTTAAAGGTTGGTTCCTATCTTTGGGTGACAAATAGCTGAGAGCAGTGTCAGAAATTACTCTGCAGTGGCTGGCTTCCATCTCTTGATAAACATCAGGAGACAAATGAAGAATTCCTCTTGGAGTGTTATTTGTTGGTTTAGGATATCCAGCCTTTGGACCACTCCATCCTTTGATTCCCCCTGTCTTGTCAAGTTGATCCTGAAGATTAACGGATGCTTTATAACCAAGTTGCTTTGCTTCCACAGCACTTTTTTTTTTGGGGGGGGGGGGGTTTGGCTATCTTTTTCTTAGATCCTGTTCCAGTAGGAACTTCATTGCCTACCTTGACCCAAACTCCTTGGGTTTGCGAGGCGGTATCACTACGGAAGTAGATTGCCCAACCTTTCTTCCGAGGAGTGGCTGGTGGGTTTGAACTGCCAGCCTTCTGGTTAGAAGTCAAATGCCATAGGCATTATGCTACCGGAGCTCCCAGTGACCCTATAGGACAGAGTAAACTATAGGACAGAGTAAACTGCCCCATAGGGTTTCCAAGCCTGCAAATCTTTACAGAAGCAGCCAGCCTCATCTTTCTCCTGTGGAGTAGCTGGTGGTTTCAAACCACCAAGCTTTTGGTTAGCAGCCAAATGCTTTAACCATTGCCCTACTAGAGCTCCTTCTGATCCTGCTTGTTGTTGTTGTTGTTATGTGCCGTCGAGTCGGCCCCGACTCATAGCGACCCCTCCTTGGGTTTCCGAGGCAGTATCACTACGGAAGTAGGATTGCCCAACCTTCCTTCCGAGGAGTGGCTGGTGGGTTTGAACCGCCAGCCTTCTGGTTAGCAGTCAAGTGCTTTAGCCACTATGCTACCAGAGCTCCCATCCTGCTAGTGGAGCTTAAAATAGCAATTAATGTGAAGTGCTAGAAGCAGGTAAAATTTGTAAAGGATTCATAGAGAAGTTGGATTTGGTTCTGTTGTTCTGATTATTTTGTTGTGGAGCTGTGTTTACTTATAGTCACACTCTCATTTTCAATAATGCTTGACACTTTCAGATATTAGCTAGTGATATGCTATGGAATGTGATGGTGTTTGTCTTTACAGAGAGCCATGCAGCTTCTCTTTTGTTGCAGATATTTGTAATCTTCTGGTTATCGCCCCAAAACCAAACTTACTGCCATCCAGTTGATTTTGACTCATAGCAACTTTATATACCAATACAAATAACTGTAAGGGACACTATTCAAAAGTATATGCCAACAACAGTATTTTAAATCAGATATTCGAGTACAAATAGGAAATATGTTAGGAGTGTAGTTTCAGGAATTATAAAGTACAAACATTTGTGCATTTTGAACTCAGTGATAATATTTGAAACTAAGAGTCTTGCCTCTCAAAATAATTTCCTTGGATTCCACCTTTTGTTGTGTAAATTATACCTACTTCTATCTCTGTGTTGTAGCCACTCACTGTTTGCACACAAAGAATGTTCTGAACAACCATCTTTGGACTTAGGACAGTGGGTAGGATCAGAATTAAAAATGTATGTGGTGGGGAAGAAAAAGCTTGTTGGAAAGGTTAGAAAAGAAGTTTTGGCAGCTTATAGCCAGCCATACTCAGAAACATAGGTTGGAATATAGCGTGTAGCAAATGCAGTAAGAATTTGGCTGGCTATTAGAAGAAGAAGAAGACTACTACGGCATGTAAGAAATGAAAGTAGAGCATAATTCTAACATAATTAAATGATTACTCACTTCCATGGAGTCGGATCCGGCTCACAGCGACCCCTCCTTGGGTTTCCGAGGCAATATCACTACAGAAGTAGATTGCCTGACCTTCCTTCCAAGGAGTGGCTGATGGGTTTGAACCACCAGCCTTCGGGTTAGCAGTCAGATGCCTTAGGCACTATGCTACAGAGCTCCTAATTTAATGATTATCTTATTAAAACTTGAAAATAATTAAAAAGCATCTTGGGTCTAAAATACATCTTTTTCCTAAGGCACACTTTCAAAAAATTGTAGTTCCTCCACAATTCAGATTATGTTCTTAAAATTTACCACAACTGGTAACACTATGATCAGTAGTATTAAGGTAGTACTAATATTACATCAAGAGCCCTGGTGACTCAGTAGTTAAGCATGCAACTGCTAATCAAAATATTTGGTGGTTTGAACCCACCAGCTGCTCCATGGGAAAAAGATGTAACAGTCTGCTTCCATAAAGATGTATGGCATTGGAAACCGTATGGGACAGTTTGTGGCTCATAGGGTTGCTATGAGTTGGAATCAACTTGATAGCAACAGGTTTATATCACATAGGATTTGTGGGATTAGAACTAAAAGGCAAGCAGAAAAAATATTTTTTAAAGCATCAAAGAGCTAACAAGATAGTGAGAAATTTCTTGATGAAGATGTGGGCAAGAGTAGAAATTGAGAGGGAAGCTTAGTTTTGTGGCTGCTTTTGCCGGGATATGTATGATCTTTTAGAAATGCACAGTTTTGTCACATTTTCTAGGATAACCCCTGGATTAGAAAAAGAGTGCAAAATTTCCAAACTAATAGAAGAGGAATGGAATAAGAAGGAATATTCAATCCAAAAGAAGGCAAGAGATAAAGAAAAAAGAATATATAACTGACAAGAGAAATAAAGAATACATAGTAAGATGGTGGGAGCGCTGGTAGCGTAGTGCCTAAGGCACTTGACTGCTAACCAAAAGGCTGGTTGTTCAAACCCACCAGCCACTCCTGAGAAGGAAAATTGGGCAATCTACTTCCATAGTGATATCACCTCGGAAACCCAAGGAGGTGTCGCTATGAGTTGGAGACAACTTGACAGCACATAACAACAACAGCAACAGCAGTAAGATGGTAGATGTCACAGATAGACTTCCCTGGGGAGCAGACTCTGACACTGAGCATTGCCTACACAGTGTTTATTGGGGTAGGCTCTTGGGATTAACATCTGTAGAGGAGTAAGAAAGCAGTATGTGTCAGAAAAGTTAAACTCCAATGCAGTGGTCACAAAGGCCTTGGTCTATCCTGCAGTAAACTCTGGAGCTGGGATGGCCCTTTATACCCCTTCTCTGACCAGTCATTGGATGCAGATGTTCCCTCCTCCCTCACCAAGGGACATGACCTTGGGCAGTGCAGCACACTAACTGAGAGCAAGTCCCAAGGAAGGGTACAGTTATATGAATCATCTCAAAACGTGGATGAATCATCTCACAATGTGGGTGAATTTGGAGGACATTATGCTGAGTGAAATAAGACGATCACAGAAGGACAAACATTATATGAGTCCAATATTGTAAAAAGTCAAGCATTTAAGAAGAGATAGCGAGTGAAAATTCCCAGAGAGGGGAGCAGCTTGGGGAATGTGGTTGGTTTATGTGTGGCTTATGGAAATCTGTCTCATCACTTTAGTCACATCACGTACATTTTAAAATCTTGGGATATTAGTGGTACAGTCCATGGGATATGAGGAACTTCTTGATTGCTAGTAGCTCAACCATATCATGTCAATCTGTTAGGAAAATTGTAAGCTAAAGTCAAAGCTATCAGCTTCATCCTTTCTTGTGATGTGCTATGTATGACTGAGTACATGACTTCATTTCATTGGCTGCTATAAACTCCATTTAAAAGATGAGAGAAGTATCTCTGCCCATCTTGAGTCACAGATTTTATTAGGATAAAGCAGAATTAAACCAATTAACCTGGCTTTCTATCACGGAATGAAGCTCTGAACTATCTGTTGAATAAAGAGAAGTTCTCAAGTCCTTGACTTGATTTAATTTGACCTAGGCAAGACCCTATTACATGTCATTGCTGTAACCATGCATGGAAATTCAGAAATTTTCCTAGGAGATTGCTGTGACTGCTCCATTTGGAGTGTTGTTTATGTATTAGGGATGACAGGTGATTTAAGGGTATGATAAACAGTTTACCTCTGAATAACAATCATAGTCTATCCTGGCTCACATAGCTTTCTTCTTCTCTTCTTGCTATTTTGTCTGTGTTTTTCCTTCTCTCTCCATGTGTATGTGTGAGGGGTCACATCTGTGGTAGTGGTTAAGAGCATAAGCTTTGCAGTCAACAGTTAGGTTTGAGTTCCAGGTTTGCCATTCCTTAGTTATTTAAGGTCGGTCAAGTTACTTGGCCTCTGTAAAATGAGAATTCCTAATACTGTGTTTGGTGGTGTTGTTGTTGTTATGTGCCATCGAGTTGGACCCGACTCATAGCAACCCCTCCTTGGGTTTCCGAGGCAGTATCACTACAGAAGTAGATTGCCCCATCTTCCTTCTGAGGAGTGGCTGGTGGGTTCGAACCCACCAGCCTTCTGATTAGCAGTCAAGTGCCTTAGGCACTGTGCTACCAGAGCTCCCATACTATGTTTTACAGGTGGTTAAAAAAAAACCAAAACAACCCACTGCTATCAAGTCGATTCCAACTCATAGTGACCCTAAGACTGTAAATCTTATGGAAGCAGACCGCCTCATCTTTTACCTGCAGAGTAACTGGTGGGTTCTAACTGCTGACCTTTTGGTTGGCAGCAGACTGCTTTAACCATTGGGCACCACCAGAGCTCCTGTTGTTGTTGTGAGACACTGTCAAGTTGATTCTGACGCATAGTGACCCTATATGACAGAGAAGAACTGCCCAATCGGGTTTTCTAGGCTGTAATCTTTAAGGTAGCAGATTGCCAGGTCTTTCTCACAAAGCAAGTGGTAGTGAGGATAAAATGAATTCATGTATTGAAAGGTTTAAAACTGTCTGACACATACTAAGTGTCAATAAATAATAATAATAATAATTATTATTATTATTATTATTATCCCAAGTTCCTGCCATTGAGTTACCTTATTGTCTGACTGAGAAGATAAGATATGTATGTACACAAACATGTAAGTCATTTTATGATCAGGTATCTCATTCAGGCTCAACCAGAGAAGTAGAACCAATAGGAGATATATATGACATATATTAAAATTCTATTTAATTATATATATTAAAAATATTGTATCTCTTATTTATTGCAAGGATTTGGCTTGAGCAATTTTGGAGTCTGGCTGAGCAAGTCCAAAATCCATAGGGCAGACCATCAGGAAGGGCAGGAATGAGCTGAAGCTGCTGTCTACAGGTGGAATTTCTTCTGTGTCAGAGAAGCCTCAGCTCTCTTAAGGCCTTTTAGCTGATTGGATCAGGCCTGTCCAGATTATCTAGGATAATTTTCCTTACTTAAAGTCAGTTGATTATGAACTTTAATCACATCTACAATATTCATTTGTAGCAACACCTAGATTAGTGTTTGAATAACTGGGGATTCTAGCCTAGCCAATATGGCACATCAAAGGCCATCACATGAAGAGATGAGCATTAATTTGTACTCCAAGTATAGATATTTAAAGAAAGAAGGTATTGATGAATAGATCATTGTGAGCAGAAGGCGTCTTAAGGAAGCTAGAACTTCTTCAAGTTCTTATAAAATAGAAAGAATTTGGAAAGGCACTAAGGAAAGTTTTTCTCCTTCCAGTTATAAACAGGCTTGCCTTGGCACTTTCATACCAATGAGTGATACATGGATTCCTAGTACTGTGCAGTGGTAGCCACTGAACCATTCAGCCTTGGTCATTGAGGCATTTGGCTGCCTGTAAATTAATTTATGTTTCCTTCCTTTGTCTCTTTATATCAGATTTTTTAAAATCTTAGTGTTGAATAATTTCACATATGTATTTCATATAAATTATGTACTGTGTGTGTGGCTTAGTCTAATTTAGTAATCTTATTTCTTATCATTTCAACATTGGAAATCAGTATTGACTTAGTATTATTTCTCTGAGATGTTTTCTGTAATCAGTGACACTTTTTGTTAGAAGATTTAGGATAATGTTATAAGGTTAACAGGATTCTTTACTTAGCCAAACTTCAAGGGAGCTAGAAGCCGAAACAGATTAATGTTGCACATTGTACATTGATTTATAGTTTGAACAAGTTTCTTGTTTTTGGTTTTTAATAAACATAAAAAAAAAAACCTTTCCACTGTCACATCCATTGTTGAGGGCTTGTCTTTAGTGAAATGCCTAAATGGTTTTTAAGCTGTAAGGGAGTGGGGGTGATAGACCCTGAGAAGCCAAGGTTAACCTGCAGAAGCTGTAAGCAATGAGAGCTGTGTCTGTTCTCCCTTGTTTAGAGACAGCTCTTTAAAACTGAGGGCAACCGCTAACTGACCCTAATTAGGAGTTCTTGGAAGTATCTCCATTTTTTCATTTCCCACCATGCTGATTATACTATGTTTTATAGTTCTATTGTAGAAAAACAGGTCCTTACCCCGTCACAGCTGGTGGTTCAAACCCACCAGCCACTCCTCGGAAGGAAGTTTGGGCAATCCTACTTCCGTAGTGGTACTGCCTCGGAAACCCAAGGAGGGGTCGCTATGAGTCGGGGCCGACTCAATGGCACATAACAACAACAACAACCCCGTCACAAAGAGCCAATGATCACAACAGGTTGAAGTGGGAAAGCGAAAGGCTTATTGAGTATTGATAGCCAAGGAGACAGTGAGAATTCTCTAAAATGTCTGTGTCCTCGAGCAAAGGGGTAAACATGACTATATAGGGAATTGGGAAGGGAGTTGAAGATCCCTTGGCCTGCCAGGAATGTCTTTGTTCTTTTCCCTGGTTGCTCCAGACTCAGCGTCCCTCTTCCCAGGGTCATTTTGCTTCATAGATTACAGTTCTCAGGTGAAACTAGAAGAACTAGAAACTAGAAGAACACAGAATTGAAAACAACAAATCTAAAGAACTTGGTGTCCGTAAAGAGGTTGACTATTCTATTTACTTAAAAGAAAGCAAAAGGGAAGGAAACATAGCAAATTAGTTATGATGGTTAATGTCTGCTTTAATCATGCCTGCTAGTCTGTTAAAGTTCTGTAATTTTCAGTGAGGTGCCCCTTTGGCCTTTCATTTCAGTGTTGCACAGTTTGTTGTACATTTTTTTCCAATCATAGAAATCACTAATTTGTTCACTGTTTCAACAAATAGTATTTGGTACCTAACCATAAGGAAATTTTGCGCCGTTTGGCTCTGTGATGCCCTTGACACAGCACAAGACTTTGGTCTTAAAGTAAGAAGAAATGTAGTGGAGAATGTAGATTTTCCTTCTATACTTTTCTCAGAAGAGCATTATTTAATATTGATTTCTCCTTACATATTCATTTATGTTTGAGTGTACTTTTTCTCAGGTTCTACCTGGGTAAAGAGGCAGCACTATACCACTATGACTAACACTCTTTAAAATGGAAGCATTAAAAGATGAAAGAGCTTCTAAATTTTATTATACTTTCTTATGAGATTCAATTTTGAGAAGTAATGGTTTGTTGCTTAAAACAACTAGCTTAAGATATACTAAATTTAAGGTATTTAGAGCTATATTTTCCATTAAATAGCAATAAATAACTAACTATTTCATTTAGCTTTGCATTTGCTTAGGATCAATTATTATTTGACTTGACAGGTTCATTTTGTGCTGTTATGCTTTTAGAGTATACTGAACCGGTCCTACTTGGAACATACTGTTTTAAAGTACAGCTTATTAATTTTTTTAAGAGAAGTACAGTCCTTTTCCCTTTTATATCAGCTTGGATTAGGTTACCAATCTCTTCTTTGTGAACTTATAAAAAATGCTAACTGAACAAGTTATTTCAAATCTTAAGAAATGTAAGCTATACTCTAAGGATAATCTTATTGGTTAAATTACAGTAGCATTTCTAGTGGCCTTCATTTATTATTATGCACTTTCTTATACCATGTCATGGTTGTTACAATCCTGAGACAGGTGGTATCATTATTATCGTTAGCATCATTCCTGTGGAGCAATAAAGAGATTGAAAGTAAAGCCAATTTAGAGGAAATAAGCCTGCAGTCAAACATTATATTATTTTAGTTAAACATTTATTATGTGCACTGTACAAGAGCCTGAAGGCAGACAGATAAGACATTTTACTGCCCCGAAAACACTTGTAGTCTAGTAGGGAATATGGAAAAATAAATAAGGAGAAGCACATAACTGAGACTGAGAGTAGGGTTGCCAGATTTAGCCTATAAAAATACAGGATGTCCAATTAAATTTAAATTTCAGTAAACAATGAATACTATGATAGTTAAGGTTGTATGTTAGCTTGACTGGGCCATGGTTTTGAGTGCTTGGCAGCTGGATGTAGTTATTCCCTATGATCACTTCCATTGTGGATTCTGCTGTGAGCAGCTAAGTAGTTGCCTTCAGTAGTTCCCTGCTTCCAGTATATATGGAGAAGCTTTGAGGAAGGTCTCGAGGCACATTTTGGATCCCGCATTTGGATCCTTCAGTTCCAGGACTTGAACCAGTAGCCTGCCATGTTGCCTGCCAACCTTGGGATTGTGCCATTTTAGCTGCCATCTTGGGTTTGTCAGCCTCAACAGCCAGTAGCTGCATGGGTCAGAAGCCTCTAGCTCCACTGGGCCTAGAGCAAGAGACAGAGCCCAAGGTTGAAGGGCCTTCACCCAGCCTCTAGAGCCTGCACTCTGATTTTGGACTTTTACCCTCCTAAACTGTAAAAGAATGCATTCCTGTTTGTTAAAGCCATCTACTTGTGGTAAGTCTGTTATAGCAACACTAGAGAACTAAGATAAATACTTTTGAGTATAAATATGCCCCAACTATTGCCAATAAATGACTAATTTTTAAGTATAAGTAAGTTTAGTATCTGAAACATACTAAAAAAAACTAGCTGTTGCTTTTCTCAAATTTAACTGGGTGTCGTGTATTTTACCAGGCAGCCCTAACTGATGGAATCCCAGAAGATTTTTTAGAGGAGGTTATATCTGAGCTAATTTTGGGAAAATGATCATTGCAGGTAGAAGGAAGTATATGCAAAGCTACAAAGACATAATAATAATAATAATAATAATAATTTAAAAAAACACTGCCATAAAGTCAATTCCAACTCATAGGTCACCCCCATTGGGTTTCCGAGGTAGTAAATCTTTATGGACGTAGATTGCCCAGTCTTCTATCAGGGAGTGGCTGGTGGGTTTGAATCACCAGCCTTCTGGTTAGCAGTCAAATGCCTTAGGCACCATGCCTCCAGAACTCCTTTTGCTTTTGATTTTGGTTTAGTTAAGAATATAACTCTGTACTTTTGCTGTTTTTTAAAGGAGAAATTGATAAATTTTTCTGAAACATTTTTAAAGTATGAATCTAGAAAATTACTTAAAACCTAGTACTATACATTGGTTCATTGTTATCATCCCCTTGTGGTATAGTTTCCATAGTTAAATTATTCCCTCAATACGGCTGGGTTTTGTAAAATAAAGCTAAAGAGTACCATCTTCTGGTAGTAGGAGGTATATGTGAACAAAGTGGAGCTGTTTAATAGAATCGGCAGAGTAATAAAATCTTAGGACTGGAAATACGTTTTCTGCTGATAATCTTACTATAATATTGAACATTCTTAATAATCTGTATTTTTATTTAGAAGATGACATTACCAAGAGTGATTACAATTTGTATGTCTTGTGGTGCCTGAAAAACAAAACAGAAGAGTATGTGGCCATTCTTTTTCCCACATATAAGCGTGTGGGAAATTTGCTTTTGGTTTGTGATGGAAGCCACAAGTTGAAGAGCCTGTTCTTTGTGACTGTCTCTTTGATGCGGGTTTGGCTTGAAGCCTTTGCTCAAAACAAGAATCTGATTCTTGTAGCTAAATGCCAGACTAATCTCAGCTTAACATTTTACTGATAAGATACTGTTTTTTTGTTTTGTTTTGTTTTTAATGTGATAGATATTGTGGAAAAGTTTTAATTATATCCTCAATGAGGTTTTAAAACCAAAACAACTATATTTATATTTATTTTGGTTATTTAACAGACATTTACTGAACACCAGATATACTGAATTCCAAGCACTGTACTGTGTGCTAGAGCAATGTGGAGGAGGCTCAAAGATGAATATGACTTGAGTCTCTGCCTTCAAAGCATCTGACTTTCTACCAGGAAGCTAATATGAGTACAAATGATGTTAGATTTGGAAGCACAAGAAAAAAAGGGAGAAAGAACATAGGCTCATAAAGGAAATACACAGCCTGTAGACTATTCATTGGAAGCTTGGTGTTGTCGAAAAGGCCACATTTAAATCTTGGCTAGGGTCAGAGTTAAAGACAGAGTTCCTAAGAACTCAGAAGCCAAAGATTAGGACAATTGATGGGGATAATTCTTTAAGTCCTATCCCAAAAGTTGTTGATAATAGAATGTCCTACTTCTTGATGAAAAGCCAGTATACACTTCATTCGTTCATCCATTCAACAGGCACCTTTTATATGTAATTTGTTATGTGTCAGGCATTGCACAGAGTTTTAAGGAAACAACGATGTGTTCTTGTCCTGCTTTGATTTGCTTGAGTGGAGGGGATGAGTGTAACCAGAACACTGGGGTGGAGCATCTGACCCAGCCATTATGAAATCTGCTCTGCATTTTCCTCTCCAAGATAAATAATTCTGGTTATTTTACTTTAGTGGTTAAAAAGCACAGGCTCTGGAGGCAAGTTGTCTGGCTTCAGATTCCAGCTTCACTTCTAATCTCTGCAAGTTTCTTAAACTCTTCTTAAGCTCTTTTTCCTCCATTTCTTTATCAATAAAATAAAATAAATGGTAATACTTATTTCACAGGGAGGTTGTGAGGATTAAATATATATATACATATATGTACACATACATTAAAATATATACATATATAGGAGTTCTGGTGGCAGAGTGCCTGAGGCATTTGACTGCTAACCAGAAGGCTGGAGGTTCAAACCCTCCAGACGTTCCATGGAAGGTGGTGGTGGTGTTATTTGCCTTCAAGTCGGACTGACTCATAGCGACCCCTCCTTGGGTTTCCGAGGCGGTATCACTATGGAAGTAGATTGCCCAACCTTCCTTCCTAGAAGTGGCCAGTGGGTTTGAACCACCAGCCTTCTGGTTAGCAGTCAAATGCCTTAGGCACTATGCTACCAGAGCTCCCATGGTAGGTAGATGGGGCAGTCTACTTCCATAGATTTACTTCCTTGGACACCTAATAGAGGTCTCTATGAGCTGAAATCAACTCAACGGTAGTGTTTTTTGAGCTTTGTTGTTGTTGTTGTTGTTATTTGCTGTCAAGTCGGCCCCGACTCATAGCGACCCCTCCTTGGGTTTCCAAGGCAGTATCACTACGGAAGTAGGATTGCCCAACCTTCCTTCCGAGGAGTGGCTGGTGGGTTTGAACCGCCAGCTTTCTGGTTAGCAGTCAAGTGCCTTAGCCACTATGCTACCAGAGCTCCCATTTTTTGAGCTTATATACATACATATTATTTATTTAGATATGTATAATATATACATGAAAAGCTCTTAGAATAATGTTGGTATATAGAAACCAATATGACAAAGACTCATGAATCTACCATCTACTTAAAAGTCTGAACCTTTTGCCATAGTTGCTTCATTTTTTCAAACAAATAAAATATTACAGATACCACTGAAGCCCTCTTTATCCTACTCGGTAGTCTCCTTCCTCTCTCCCTAGAGGTAACCACCATCTTGAAATTAGTGTGAGTTCTTCCTAGCTATGTTTTATGCTTTCACTGCATGCTTGAATACATAAACAATATATATAGTATTGCTTTGTGTGTTTCTAAACTTTATTAAATGGTACTTACCATCACATAAAATTCTGCAGCTTTTTTCACTTAACATTATGTCTTCAAAGTTTTTCTATGTTGACAAAAATGGGCCTAGTTCTTTAATTTTTATATCATAATTTATTTAGTGATTTTCTGTTGATAGGCATTTGCATTTTTACTCATTTTCCACTGTTACAAACAGTATTGCCTCCTAAACAGCATCCTGAGGCCATCTTAAGTCTGTACCCGGGTTTGCTTTGTTTGAAAAGAGAGATTTTGGTTAGTGATTCAGTTTTTTTCCCACTGTTTATTAGTTTTATCCAGATTTTCTCTTCCTTCTTACATTTTATTTTTTCTGGACTCATGTTTTATTATGTTTTTCTAGAATATATATATATTTCAAATGTATTGTCATAAAGTTGTTTATATTATTCATTATTACTAACCTTTTCTTTCCTAAGAATTGTGTTTATGTGTTCTCTTTTTCTTGTCTTCCCAAAGTTTTATCTCTTTTATTAAAGTTTTTTAAAAAAACTAGCTTTTGGTATTATCTTTTCTTTCCATTAATGTCTGCTTTCATTATTTCTTTCTTTAAACTGCTTTGGAGGATTTACTCTCTTGTTGTATATTGGTACTTTGTATGTGTGTGTATTTTAAGCCTCTTTAGTTAACTGCTTATTTGTATGTTCAGCCTCTTGTTTTCTCCCCATTACATTTAAAGCTATAAATTTCCATCTAAGAGCTGCTTTGGCTGTTTCCCACAAGCTTTGTTATGTATATCTTTGTTCTTCTAAATATTCTTTTATTTCCATTGTAATTTCTACT
Organism: Orycteropus afer afer; assembly: GCF_000298275.1. Taxonomy (NCBI): domain Eukaryota; kingdom Metazoa; phylum Chordata; class Mammalia; order Tubulidentata; family Orycteropodidae; genus Orycteropus; species Orycteropus afer. The sequence goes on along the minus strand of NW_006921620.1, from coordinate 3,698,499 downwards.
TTAGCCCACAGATTGTTGATGAATGTGCTTTTTAGTTTCCAAATGGCCTGTATTTGTTTTTGTACTATTTTTAATTGTTGCCTTCTTATTTATTTGTGCTCAGAGAATGTGGTCTGTATGATTTAAATTCCTTGTTGTTGTTGTATACCGTCGAGTCACTGACTACTGTACCAGTTGATGGTTTCACTCAAATCCCTGAGTAAGGTCGCAGAACTCCCACCACATTTGCCTCAATGAAGAAACATGCCAGTGAAATTGCTGACCATCTGTTACCATGCAGGGATGCCAAACAGATGGTTCTGCATTTCATAAAAGCCCCAGAGGCTGATCAAATGAGAGAAAGACACTGAGGATCTCTCCTTATGGACCCCTAAGCTTGAGTCAAGGAACTAATTGCTCTACAAATATGTAACTTAATATTCTTTATATATATATATAGTTGTCAAGAATATAGACAGCAAAACATACCAATTCAACCATTTCAACATTGAATGACAGTTCAATGACATTGATTAGATTCTTCAAGTTGTGTAACCATTCTCACCCTCCTTTTCTGAATTGATCCTCCTTCATTAACATAAATTCACTGTCCCTTAAGTTTCCTGTCTAATCTTTCCAGTCCCTGTTGTCAGTTTGATACTATATAGATAGCTCTTTAAAAAGCACAGCGTTCAAGGCAGACATTCTTTACTAAACTATTGTTTGGTTTTAAGAAAACTCGAGGGAACATTTTCGCGTTAGAATTTAAAGATACTTCAGGGCAATAGTTTCTTTGTTGTTTTTTGTTTTTTAATTTTTATTGTAATTTGGATGAAAGTTTACAGAGCAATTTAATTTTCCATGCAGCAATTCATACACATTTTGTCTCATGACATTGACTGCAATTTCCCACAGTATAACAGCTCTCTTCTCACTTCCTCCCCATAGTTACCTCTTCCCTGTGTCCTCTCTCATTTACTCCTGCCCCCGACCTGTCTCCCTGTGCATACACTGCCCTTCTGTTCTCCCATGATTCATCTTTCCAAGGAGTATATCTACCTGATGTAAATGTTCAGGCCATATGCTAGTCTTTTATTTGGCTGGAAGCCACAGGAGTGACTTCAATTCCGGACCAGAAGGGCAGCTAGGGGTCATAGTCTCAGGAGTTTCACCAGGCTCTATCAGCCCAGTAAACCTAGTCCCTTTTTTTTTTTTTCTTAAATGATTTTGAGTTTTGTTCTACATTGTCCTCCAACTCTATCCAGGATCTCCTACATAGATCCCCCTCCAAGTAGTTGACAGTGTTAGCCAGGCACCATTTAGTTCTTCTGGTCTCATAGTCGTATAGACTGAAGATCACAGGGTGTACCAGTTGCTTGGACTAATTGTTTACATTCATCTTTGGTTTTCTTCATTCTTCTTTGCTCTGGACAAGGAGAGACCCATAGTTGCATCTAGATGTCTGCTTGCAAGCTTTTAAGATCCCATTTGCTACTTGCCAAAGTAGGATGTGGAACAGTGTTTTTGTGTAGTATGTTATGCCAATTGAGCTTGATGTCCCCTGTGACCATGGTCCCGAATCCTGGCAATTCCTTAAAGAGTTGGAATTAGAAATACCATTTGATCCAGCAATCCAGACAGGTCCAACTACTTGCTCCCTCTAGGTAGCTGGTTATGGCCAAGAAATGACTACAACCTTGTCCTTTGTCAGCTCTACTATATACCTGGACATTCTTACAGCACATACAAATACACTACTAGAAACATCATCTGCCAACCCTATACATGGTGATGGGCGCACTCCCCCCTGCCTAGACATACCTGATCGTTCAACCTGTCCACCCGTCTATCCACCCATATGTCAATGTTTGCCATCACTGACAGTGCAGTACTGTATGTGCAAAAGGGTACATTCATCTTTGTTGTCTGTATCTCCTATGTACCTCTCTGTGTCTTCCTCTTCCTCAGTGCCACTGTGTTGATCACTCACATTTGGTGCACTGCCTTTCCCTTCACCCAAATCAATACTTGTCTCTACCTATGTAGCAGTGTTCCCTCCCCTCCCCTGGTAACCAACAAAGAAAGTTTCATTCTATATATAAATCTTTCCTTGACTTTTCACAATAGTGGACTAATGCAATGTTTGTCCTTCTATGATTGACTTATTTCACTCAGCATAATGTCCTCCAAGTTCATCCACATTATGTGGTGTTTTGCAGATTCTATGTTATTCTTTAGGTTTGCATAGTATTCCACTGTGTGTATATACCATAGTTTGGTTATCCATTCTTCTGCTGATGGGCACCTAGGTTGTTTCCATCTTTTTGCTATTGTATAATGCTGCTATGAACATGGGTGTGCATATATCTGTTCTTGTCCTGGATCTCACTTCCTTGGGATATATACCTAGTAAGGGGATTGCTGGATCAAATAGTATTTCTAATTCTGTTGTGCCCAGGTTAAGAAGGAGTTCCTCGGCGAGATAAATATGCCAACACACGACAATGCAAAAGCAATAGGAGGGTTTATTAGCTAACTTAAGTTAGGGTCTTTGCCCTTACCAGGTCAGTGGCTTAAGCAAAAG
>NW_006921620.1:3689260-3691068 GCF_000298275.1 Orycteropus afer afer | reverse complement strand
GCCCTAAGGAGTGTTTAGAATTACAAAAGTCCTGTTAGCACTGCTGACACTAAAAGGTTTCTGGTTAAAGATTTTCCTGGAGGCTGCTAGAACTCTGGCTTCAGATTGACTCACAATTCCAACTTTTTAAGGGATCACCATACTGCTTTCCACAGTGGTTGTATCATTTTATAGTCCCACCAGCAGTGTATAAGAGTCCCAATCTCTCCACATCCTCACCAGCATTTGTTATTTTCTCTCTTGTTGAACTTTGCTACTAGTGCTGGGGTAAGATAGTATCTCATTGTTTTGATTTGCATCTCTCTAATGGCTAATGATCGTGAACATTTCTTCATGGGTTTGTGGCTACCTGAATATCCTCTCTGGTGAAGTGTCTATTCATGTCTTCTGCCTACTTTTCAATTGGATTGTTTGTCTTTTTGGTGTTGAGGTTGTTGGAGTTTCTATAAATGTTAGAAATAAGTCCCTTGTCAGGTATGTCATTGCCAAATATTTTTTCCCAACCTGTAAGTTCTCTGTTGATTATTTTAGAGAAGTCTTTGGAAGCACATAAAAATTTAATTTTTAAAAGGTCCTATTCATCTAGTTTATTTTCTGCTGTTTGTGCCTTTTGGGTTATGCTTGATACTCTATTTATGCCATATATGTTGTTGTTGTTATTATTATGTGCCGTCAAGTCAGACCCGACTCATGGTGACCCCTCCTTGGGTTTCTGAGGTGTATCTCTATGGAAGTAGATTGCCCAGTCTTCCTTTTGAGGAGTGAGTGGTGGGTTTGAACCGCCAGCCTTCTGGTTAGAAGTCATCTGCCTTAGGCGCTGTGCCACCAGAGCTCCTAATATAAACTTAGAAGACTGAAAACAGGGAACCAGAGACATCAATTTGTAAATGAAGACAACTACAAAAGACAAAGAGGAAGTTAACAGTGTAGTTATAGAACTTCCAAATGGAGAGGAAATTGAGATAACTTCAAGATAGGACTGTTTTAAACTTGGGAAAAAAATAATAAATCACAGAATAATCAGAAAATTAATAAACCTCATCAAAATAAAAAGAAGAAGGACACTTTTCCTTTTTAGTCAATATTAAAACAATAACAATGAAGGAAATATTTTTAAAAATTCATAAGTAAAATGAGCTCAGCAGAAAATTATATGGAACAAAGAAATCAATACTATGAAGAAGAAAAACACATAACAAAATGACAGCAATAACTCATACTTGTTGATAAATTATACCAAATGTAAATGGATTGAATGCACCAATTAAAAGAGGGTTGCAGAATGGAGAAGGAAACATGACTCATCAATATGTTGTCTACAAGAGGTACACCTTAGACACAAAGATAAAAATAGACTAAAAATCAAAGGTTGTAAAAAAATACATCACGCAAATGGCAATCAAAAAACAGCAGAAGTGACACTATTAATTTCGGATAAAATAGATGCCAAGACAAAAAGCACCTTAAGAGACAAGGAAGGACATTATATAATGATTAAAGGATCTGTTGAACTAGAGGACATAAACAATAAATATCTACACATCCGTTGGAGAGCCTTTACTTTAGACATATACTATAGACCTTGTTGTTGTTGTTGTTGTTAAGTGCCGTCGAGTCGTTTCCGACTCATAGCGACCCCATGCACAGCAGAACAAAACAGTGCCCAATCCCGCGCCAGCCCCACAATCCCTGCTATACTTGATCCCATCATCACAGCCACCGTATCAATCCATCTCGTTGAAGGCCTCCCCCTCTTTCGTCGACCCTCCACCCTACCAAGCATGACATCCTTCTCCAGGGAATGGTCC
>NW_006921620.1:3684788-3687185 GCF_000298275.1 Orycteropus afer afer | reverse complement strand
TGTAGAAGCTGATAAAATTCTTCAATTTCCTCACGTGTGGCTTTGGTGGTTGGGGCATAAATTTGAATAACTGTCATATTAACGGGTCTCCCTTGTAGGCGTATGTATATTATCTTATCACTGACACTATATACTATAGACCTTATACACAGGATATGAAGAACTATGGGAGCTCTGGTAGCATAGTGGCTAAGGCACTTGACTGCTAACCAGAAGGCTAGCAGTTCAAACCCACCAGCCACTCCCCGGAAGGAAGATGGGGCAATCTACTTCCGTAGTGATACTGCCCTGGAAACCCAAGGAGGGGTCTCTATGGGTCAGGTATGACTCAACGGCACATAACAACAACAACAATGTGAAGAACTATAGTTCAACACATTTTATATTCTAGAAGATACGGACAGATTTCTAGAAATGTACTACTTACCTGAACTAACACAATCTGAGGTAGAAAATTGGAGCAGACCCATAACAAAAGAAGAAATTGAGCAGGTTATAAAAAATTACCAACAGCAAAAACAAAAAGGTCCTGACCCAGATAGCTTCATTGGAGAATTCTGCCCAACATTCAGAGGAGGGCTGATACCTACCCTACTCTGATTATTCTGGAACATAGAAAAGGAACAAAATATGAATAAACTGTTGAATGGAAAACAAAATTACTATGTAAATTTTCACCAAATCACAATAAAAGGTGGGGAAAAAAAATCAGTAGTAGTAGCCAGGCACCATCCAGCTCTTCTGGTTTCATGGCAAAGGAGGCACTTGTTCATGAAAGCAATTAGCCACACATTGCATTTCTTCTTCCTAGTCCTGACTGGCCTTCCTTTGTTGCTCCAGGTGAATAGAGATCAATAGTTGTACCTTGGATGGCTGCTTGCAAGCTTTTAAGACCCCAGGCACTATGCAACAAACTAGGAGACATAACAGAACACTAAAAAGAATATTAAGCCAATTAACTTGGACGTCCCATGAAACCATGACCCTAAACCATTACACCAAGAAACCAAATCCCATGAAGTATTTGGTTGTACATAAGCAACATCAACAGCTACTTTATTTTTTGTTTTATGTTGCAAATAATATCACACAACTTTTGCCAGTTCAACTGTTTTTGAGTGTACAGCTTGTTCAGTAATTACATTAATTGGCTGTGCTACTCTCAATCAGTGTGATTTTTCCATCACTATAAATCAAAATTCAGTGTTCTATAAGCAATAACCCTTTTTCCCCCTTCCTGCTACCCCTGGTAACCACTAATAAACTTTGGTCTCTGTACATTTGCCTGTTGTTGTTTTTTTATATAGATAAAGTCATATAATATTTGGCCTTTTGTGATTGAATTATTTCACTTAGCACAATGTCTTCAAACTCCATGTTGTAGCATGTATCAAGACCTCTTCCTAGATGAGAAATATTACATTGTATATATGTGCCACATTTTGCTTTTCCATTCATCCACTATTGGGCATTTAAGTTGCTTCCACCTTTCAGTTATTTTGAATAATGCTGCCATGAACATTGGTGTGTATATGTCTGTTCACACTGCTGCTTTCTAACCCAATATTCTTGGTTACAGTGATATCAAAAGGAGAAAGCAGTACATGGTCAAGGGCTCACTCAGGATCTTTTCTGCTATTGCTCACTGAAGGGCAATCACTTCTAGAAGTTAGCCCTTAATTCTACACATGAGTAGGCTAGAACAGTGCCCTTGATCTGTATTAGAACTATCCTTATCCTCACAGCACGCTGTAGGAAGTGTTGGTAGGGACATTTACTTGGGCCTGAGGAGCCTATGCTGTTCTCCCCAGGTACTGAGTTCTCATCAGAGTCCGCTGTATTTTGGCTATTTCCTTGGGGTCATGAAAACTTTAAGCCCAAAAACCAAAGATCAAAAGACCAAAATTCAGGAAATTAGTCTCAGTCCCTAACCCACATATAAGGAAATCCAGTGTTGGCCCACTAAAAAGTCATAAGGTCCCAGGAGCCTGACTGGGCAAGACTGATTTGTGAGCAGCATGATGTGATATCATCAGGCTGAGGGAACCAGACAGAAGGAGAGAATTCTGTGGAAGGGCAATCAGAAGGTAATTGAGGAAATCAGAAGAGCAAGAAGGCCTAAGTAGAGATTGGAAGACAAAGTAGAGATTGGAAGACAGAGGAATTCTCTCAGTTATGTTGTTATAGGAACATAATAATCGCCATTTAAAAAAAAATTGTGGTAAAATATATAAAACATAAAAATTTGCCTTTGTAATTTTTTTTATTGTGCTTTGGCTGAAGATTTACAGAGCAAATTCATTTTCCATACAGCAGTTTACATATACTTTGTCTCATGTCATTGACCACAATTTACCACAATGCAACAGCTCCCCTCCCACTTCCTCCCCATAGTTA
>NW_006921620.1:3683063-3684548 GCF_000298275.1 Orycteropus afer afer | reverse complement strand
GGTTTTGAGTTTCATTCCACATTGTTCTCCCTCTCTATCAAGGATCTCCTACGTAGATCCCCTTCCAAGTGGATGACAGTGGTAGCCGGTAGTTCTTCTGGTCTCATAGTCGTATCTTTGTAATTATTTTTAACTGTATATTCAGTAGCATTAATTACATTCACAATGTTGTGCAACTATCACCCCTATCTGTTTCCAAAGCTTTCTCATCACTACAAACAGAAACTCTGTATCCCTTAAGCAATAATTCCCCATTTCCCTTGCCCCCAAGTCCCTGGTAACCTCTGATCTACTTTCTGTCTCTATTAATTTTGCCTATTCCATATTTCACAAAAGTGGAATCATACAGTATTTGTCCTTTTGTGTCTGACTTATTTCACTTAGCATGATGTTTCTAAGGTTCATCCATGTTGGAACTTGTATCAGAACTTCATTCCTTTTTATAACTGCTTGGTATTTCATTATATGGCTGTAATGCATTTATCTGGTGATGAACACCTGGGTTGTTTCCACCTTTTGGCTTTTGTAAATAATGCAGTAAATGTTTGGTTTACAAGTATTTGTTTGAGTCCCTGTTTTCACTTCTTTTGGGTATACACTAAGAGTGAAATTGCTGGGTAGCCATAACCTTTTCATTTTATATCCATTAATTCCTTTTTTCTGCTTTGCTTAGATTTAATTCTTTTTCTCTAGTTTCTTAAATTTTTAATTCATTTATTTTGTTATTTATTAGTATAGTTAAGTCTGTAGATTCTTGTCTGATCAGTTCTTTATTTTTATCTTATCATTTCTGATACATATTATTTCCCAGATACTCTAAAATTTAAATTTTGGTTTTGCCAAAGGTTTAAAAGAACATTAACAATTTTCCACATAGTGTGATTTTCTTGTTTGTTTTTAAGGTTTTGTTTTTTTTTAATTTATTAATTTCAAGTTTTATCCTATTTTGGCTGGGGAATATTGTTTCTACCATTTCTACTAAGTGAACTGTATTAAAGTTTTGGTCTAATTTTATGACTGTTCCAAGAGCAGCTGAGAAGGAAGTCTGCTCTCTGCTCTCAGGGCAATCAGGTTACTTAATTTTTCTATATATATTTGTAAACTTTATCTGTCATGGACTAAAAAAAGTGAATTAGGGTCTTCTACTTGTAATGCATTTCTCTTTCTTTCTTTTTATATATTCCTTATAGTTTTGCTTCCTTAGTAATACTACTTTATAGAAATTTATGACTAGAATCTTCATTTTGGATTATACAATGGATTTTATCATTATAAAGAGCCTTTTGGAGCCTTATGTAATGCTTTTCCCTCTCTTCCACCCTACCCCCCTCCTGAATATCACCTAGTCTAGTAAAAGATTGTGATTTCATTTTTTTAAAAAAACTTGAGTTTTCTTTTAACTTGTGTTTTCAACTTTTTTGATGCTCTTTTATTTTCTGTTTTTAGGAGCTCTGGTGGTATAGTACCTAAGGCATTTGACTGCTA
>NW_006921620.1:3675980-3682453 GCF_000298275.1 Orycteropus afer afer | reverse complement strand
TGGTATTTTTATTTCCCACTTTTTAAGTAATTGTCATACTGCTTTCCACAGTGGTTGTATCATTTTGCAGTCCCACCAGCAGTGTATGAGAGTCCCAGTCTCTCCACATCCTCACCAGCATTTGTTATTTTCTGTCTTGTTTGACTTTGCTATTAGTGCTGGGGAGAGATGGTATCTTATTGTTATTTTGATTTGCATCTCTCTAATGGCTAGTGATCATGAACATTTCTTCATTTGTCTGTTTGCCACCTGAATATCCTTTCTGGTGAGGTGTCCATCCATGTCTTCTGCCTATTTTTCAATTCGATTGTTTACCTTTTTGAGGTTGAGATGTTCGAGTTTTCTATTATAAATTTTAGAGATAAGTCATTTGTCAGATGTGTCATTGCCAAATATTTTTTCCCAATCTGTAGGTTCTCTTTTTATTCATTTGGAGAAGTCTTTCCAAAATTTTATTTTTTAGAAGGTCCCATTCATCTAGTTAATCTTCTACTGTTTGTGCATCTTGAGTTATGGTTGACAGTCTATTTATGCCATAAATTAGGGCCCCTAAATTTGCCCCTAATTTTTCCTTGAGTAATTTTATAGTTTTAAATTTCACATTTAAGCCTTTGATCCATTTGGAGTTAGTTTTTATGTATGGTATGAGGTACAAATCTTGTGTCATTTTTCTGCAAATGGATATCCAGTTTTGCCAGTACCATTTTTTAAACAGCCAATATCTTCCCAATTTAATGGATTTCAGCCCTTTGTCAAAGATCAGCTGACCATAGGTCGATGGATCTATTTCTGGGTTTTCAGTTCTGTTCCACTGGTCTATGTGTCTGTCGTTGTACCAATACCATAGCAGTTTTGACTGTATTTTGACAGTTTTGACTATGGCTGTATAGTAGGTTTTGAGATCCAGAAATGTGAGACCTCCTACTTTGTTCTTCTTCTTCAATAGTACTTTGCTTATCCGAGGTCTCTTTCCTTTCCATATAGAGTTAGTGATTGGTTTTTCCATATCTTTAAAGAATGTTGATGGGATCTGGATTGGAATTCATTGCATTGAGTGTATAGATTGCTGTAGGTAGAATTGACATTTTCACAATATTCTATCTTCCTACCCACGAGCATGGTATGTTCTTCCATTTATGTAGATCTCTTATGGTTTCTTGAAGTAGTCTTTCGTAGTTTTCTTTGTACAGGTCTTTTGTGTCCCTGGTAAGATTTATTCCCAAGTATTTTATTTTATTATTATTATTTATTTTTTTTTTTTGGTAACTACTGTAAATGGTATTGATTTCCTTATTTCCTTTTCAGCAATCTCTTTGCTGGTGTAGAGGAATCCAACTGATCTTTGTATGTTGATCTTGCATCCTGCCTCTGTGCTAGATCTCTCAATTAGTTCCAGCAGTTTTTGTTTGTTTGTTTGTTTTTGCTGAGTCTCTTGGGTTTTCTAGGTATAGGATTGTATCGTCAGCAAATAGGGATAGTTTTACTTTGGTCCCAATTTGGATGCCTTTGATTTCCCTTTCTTGCCTGATTTCCCTGGCTAGGACTTCCAATACAATGTTGAACAGAAGTAGTGATAGAGGACATCTTTGTCTGGTTCCTGTTTGCAAGGGGAATGGTTTCAGTCTGTCTCCATTGAGAATAATGTTGGCTGTTGGTTTTAGATATATGACCTTTACTATGTTGAGGAATTTCCCTTCTATTCCTATTTTGCTGAGAGTTTTTATCAGGAAAGGGTGCTGGATTTTATCAAATACGTTTTCTGCCATCAATTGATATGATCCTGTGGTTCTTTTCCTTTGTTTCATTTTTGTGATGGATGATGTTGATTGTTTTTCTAATGTTGAACCATCTTTGCATACCTGGTATGAACCCCACTTGCTCATAATGTATTTTTGTTGTTATTGTTATGTTGTTGGAGTCTTTTGGCTAGGATTTTGTTGAAGATTTTTGCATCTATATTCATGAGTGATATTAGTCTGTAGTTTTCCTTTTTAGTGATGTTTTTGCCTGATTTTGGTATCAAGGTTATGCTTGCTTCATAAAATGAATTTGGGAGGATTCCACCTGTTTCTATGTTCTAGAATAGTTTGAATAAGGTTGGTGTCAGTTTGTCTCTGAACTTTGGATAGAATTCTCCAGTGAAACCATCTGGGCCAGGGCTTTTTTTTTGTTGGCAATTTTTTTTATGACCTGTTAATTTCTTCTTTTGTTATGGGTCTGTTCAAATTTTCCACCTCAGCCTGTGTCATTGTAAGTAAGTAGTATGTTTCTAGATATCTGTCCATTTCTTCTAGATTTGCAAATTTGTTAGAGTACAGTTCTTCATAGTATTCTTTTTATTTCAGTTTGTTCTGTTGTGATGTCACCCTGTTCACTTCTTTGTGTCCCAAAGTTTTTGGTATATTGTGCTTTCATTTTTGTTTGATTTAAGGAATTTTTAAATTTCATTTTTTATTCCATTTTCCAGTCATTTTTAAGGAGGGTGTTGTTCAGGATCCATGTGTTTGCTCTTTTTCCGTCAATCTTCCTATTATTGATTTCATATTTTATAACATTGTGATCTGAGAAGATGCTTTGCAGTATTTCAATGTTTTTAAATTTATTAAGGCTTGCTTTGTGGCCTAACATATGGTCTATCCTGGAAAATGTTCCATATGTACTGGAAAATAATGTATATTGTGCTGTTGTTGGGTGACATGCTCTGTAGATGTCTGTAAGGTTGTATAGGTTGTATTGTTTAGTTCTTCTGCATCTTTGTTGAGTTTCTTTCCAGTTGTTCTGTCTTTCATTGAAAGTGGTGTATAAAAGTCTCCCACTATGTGGAGTCATCTATTTGTCCTTTCAAGTCTGTTAAAGTCTGGTTTATATATTTGGGGGTTCTTTATTGGGTGCATAGATATTTATTATGCTTATGTCTTCTTGTTCAGTCGATCCTTTAATCATTGTATAATGTCCTTCCTTGTCCCCTTGTTGATTTTATCAGAAAGTAATATTGCCATTCCTGCTCTTTTTTGATTGCCATTTGTTTGATATGTCTTTTTCCAATCTTTGATTTTTAGTCTATTTTTGTCTTTGTCTCTAAGGTGTATCCCTTGTAGACAGTATATTGATGGGTTATGTTTTCTTATCCAGTCTGCTGCTTTCCATCTCTTGAATTTAATCCGTTTACATTCATGGTAATTATCAACAAGTATGAATTTGTTGCCGTCATTTTGTTACATGTTTTTCATGGTGTTGCTGACTTCATTGTTCCATATAACTTTCTGTGCTGAGCTCATTATGTTTATGAATCATGTTATCATTTCCTTCATTGCTGTTGTTTTAGGATTTGGTAAATATTTGTGCTTGTCCTCTTTTTCATTTTGATGTGAAGGTTTATCATTTTTCTTTTGAGATTACCCTGTGATTTATAATTTTCTTCCCAAGCTTAGAACAATCCATTGTATCTTGCAATTGTGTTGACTTCTTCCTCACCATTTAGAAGTTCTGTAACTACAGAGCTTTTCCCTTTTTTTGGTTTGTAGTTGTCTTCATTTGCCAATTGACGTCTTTGGTTCCCTGTTTACAGTCTTGCAAGATTATTTTACTTTGGATACTTCCATAACTGGATTGGTTTCTGGGTTATGTCATCATGTGCGTTAATGGTCAGTTGCTGTTTGCTGTTGTTAGTTCTTTGTCCAAAGGACTCCCTTTAGCATCTCTTGTAAGGTTGGTCTGCTTTTAACGAATTCCTTTAATTTCTGCTTATCTGGAAATGTCCTAATTTCACCATCATATTTGAGGGACAGTTTTGCTTGGTATATAATTGTTGGTTGGAATTTGTTTTCTTTCAAGATTGTATGTATACCTTCCCAATGCCTTCTCGCCTGCACGGTTTCTGCCTTGAAATCAGCCCTTCATCTTATTTGTTGCCCTTTGTAAGTAACTTTTAATTTTTCTCTTGCTGCTTTCAGAATTTTTTCTTTATCTTTGGTTTTGGTGAGTTTGATGATGTGTCTTGGTGATTTTCTTTTGGGGTCTATCCTGTTTGGGATTCATTAGACTTCTTGAACGGATGTATTCTCATCTTTCATCATATCAGGGAAGTTCTCTTCCAACAAATCTTAGGCAATTTTCTCTGTGGTTTTATCTGTCTCTTCCTGTTCTGGAAGAGACAAAGCCCACATGAATCTTAGGCTTTCTTCATATTGTTTTGATCTTTTTTCTGATTGTTCCCTTTCCAAAGAAGTATTCAGGTATTTGTCTTCAATCTCATTATTTCTGTCTTCCATTGATTTGATTCTACTCCTTTGCCTGTTCAATGTGTTATCTAATTCTGATAATTTAGTATTAATCTTTTGGGTTTTTATTTGTAGATTTTGTATCATTTCTAATTTTTCATTTATTTTCTCATTTTGTTCTTGTATTTTCTTTTGAAATTGTTCTAGGGTTTTGTCTGTGTTTTCCTCAATTTTGTCAGTGTTTTCCTTGATCTGTTTCTCAATCCATTGACAATACCTAAATATAATTGTTTTTGAATTCCTTATCTGGGAGTTCCAATGCTGCTGCTCCCTCAGGGATGTGTTCTGTGTCTGTATCCTGGTCCCTTGTTTCTACTGCTTTATCTTGCTTCTTTGTGTGGAATGTGATGGTCTGTTGTCTCTGAGACATTGTGACACTGTTGTATTTATATTTAACTGGTGATTGTATGTTGGAGTGATTCGCCCAAGATTTTTTTCCTTTGTTTTGTTTGGATGTATCTCAGTAAGCAGGGTACTGTGCTCCTCTGTTCACTTGGTAGCACTTATGCACTCACCACCTGTCTCTTGGTGGGTGTGATAGAGAATGAGAGTGGCAGCACAGATCTCTGTTAACTGTTTGTGAAGAGCAGTGAAGGGTGAGTCAGGCTCTTATTGGCTGTTGTGTATTGTTGGTCAGTTGGTGCAGATGCAAGTGGTGGCCCTCAGTAGGTGGGGCTGTAGGAGGTGTGTGTGTGGTTGGGTTGTATGGGCATGGTTGTAGGCTCCCACTCAATTAGACAAAAAGAATAATTTTTAAAAAACACCAAAAATGTAAAAATAAGGACAAAAAACACTCTGCATAAACATACAGGAACAATCACCAAAAAAGAAAAAAAAACTCACTGCCATCGAGTTGATTCTGACTTATAGCAACCCCTCCCTGGGTTTCCGGGGCAGTATCTCTATGGAAGTAGATTGTCCAGTCTTTCTTCTGCAGAGTGGCTGATGGGTTTGAACAGCCAGCCTTCTGGTTAGCAGTCACATGCCTTAGGTACTATACCACCAGAGTTCCCCCCACCAAAAAAAGATGAAAGGCAATAAATGAGATGGAATATTTAGAGAAATAATTGAAAAAGACAAAAGAGATAAAAATAGAAAAAGGTGGTAAAAAAAAAAAAAACACCCACAGTTTGTGGAGAGGCGGGGAATGAGAGAAAAGAGTTAGAGTAAGATAATAATGAGTTAAAAATGGGGAAAATGCAAAAGGAAAAACAAGGGATGGGAAGAACCAGCAGAAAGAAAAAAATAGGAACCAGGAAAAGGGAAGGGAAAAAAAGCCCAAAACCAGGACCTGGGAAGGGAAAAAGAAATAACAAAAATAAAACAAAAGGGGGGAAAAAAAAGAATGATTTAAAAAACAAATCCAGGCTCTGTCAGAGCCCACAGACTGGGATATAATTCCTGCCGGCCCACAAGGGTGAGGGTTGGCCACACCTCCTTTCACTAAGAGGTTGTGGGATGTAAGAGTAGCAAGGGGAATATTGCACCTTTCCAGTTATCAGCCTCCAGTATGTCTGTCCATCCTTGAAAAGCATAGCCTATTCTTAGGTCCCTGGCATCTGAACAGGAATACTGCTGCTTTAAATATCCAAAATGGCTTCAGCTTGTAAACATTAAAAATGGCTGTGCCCTCCAGACAGCTGAAAGTCCATAGCTCGAGTTTGTCTCCTTCTTTGCTGTTTCCCTTTTCACTTGTCAGCCACCAGTACAGTCCACACAACCCTTGGCAAGTAGGGCTGATTTTCAGGTTAATTCTAATACCACTTGGAAATATTCAAATTGTCCATGCCATCAGGAGAGCTGACAGTCTATACCTCTGTTTATCTTATTCATTGTTTTCATTCAGGTTCTTCTATTAGTTGGTGTTTAATCTACTTCTTTACCCTTCCTTTCAATGTTCAAGGCTCCAGGATTATTGTCTGTATCTGTGTCAATTGTTTTCTCTTTTCTTTCTTTTTTTTTTTTTTAATTTTATTTTGATTTGTGTGAAGATTTACAGAGTAAATTCACTTTTCATACAGCAGTTCACAGAATATACTTTGTCTCATGTCATTGACCAAAATTTACAATGCCACAACTCCCCTCCCATTTCCTCCCCATAGTTACCTCTTCCCAGTGTCCATCCTTCCATACTCTTCTGCGCCCTGAGCTGTCTCCCTGTGCATAAGCAGCCCTTCCTTCTCCCATGATTGT
>NW_006921620.1:3669426-3673395 GCF_000298275.1 Orycteropus afer afer | reverse complement strand
TTTTTTTTTTTTTTTAATTTTGTTAACATCCTCTTTTACAGATGAGAGAATTGGAGTGCAGACAAGATACACTTTTCTTTCCCTGGCAGTAGACCACTGTTGTCTACGTTGAATGTGACTTTGGAGAAATCTGAGGCCAATCTGATTCGTTTCCCTTTAAAGATGTCTTGACCTTTTTGCCTGGATGCACAAAGAATGTATTTTTGAACCCAGCAAACTTCAATGGAATATGTCACAGGGTTTATTCTGTCAGTTTTTCTTGTGACATGTGCCCTTCTGATCTGTGGATTCATGTGTTCTTTTATTATATGAAGGATTTTTAAAATTCTGCTTTGAATATTTTCTTCTGTTCACTTGTTCAGCTTTCTAGTCTACAGCTTTACCTGAAATTCTTTCTAATTCTTTTAAAATTTCCATTTCATTTCACTTGCTTTGCTCAATCTGTCCCTCATTTGCTTTTCTGTGCTATATCATTCCCTGATAGATGTATGTATGTATGTATGCATGTGTATACGGTGCTTTCATTTCTATGATTGTTTTCCCTTTTTTTGAGTTCTGATAGCTTTTTTTTTCATTTCCTTCTGTTAATATCATCATTACTTCTGCTTTTGATGTATTTTAATGTGTTCATTAAACCCTTTGAATTCACAGCAATTATGTTTTGGCTGCTTTATGGCAACATTTTTCTTTGTCTATCTGCTTAATTTGTCATTTGCTTTTCCTTTTCTTCCTTTTTCTTGTAGATTTAGTATATAGATCTCATGCGTGTTTTCTCTTAATTATTACTCATCACTGGGTGAAATGAGTTCTTCCCCAACCAGCTATTTATAGGTAGCCACTAGGGTAGTGAACTGAGCTGGCAGAGAAGCTGCTTGTAGCACAGAAGTGTGTGTGTGTATATGTTTGTGTGTGTGTTTGAACAATTTCTCTTAGAAAGATCAGAGGCAGAGGTTGAAGATGTCCCAAATGTTCAAACTACCATCCCACTTCATCATTTCAGACATTAACTCCCCCTCTCAATAATCTCCCCCATCTTAACAAAATGAATGCACTGCCGTCGAGTCAGATATTACTCATAGCGACCCCTCATTGGGTTTTCTAGGTGGTATCACTACAGAAGTAGATTGCCCAACCTTCCTTCTGAGGAGTGGCTAGTGGGTTTGAACTGCCAGCCTTCTGGTTAGCAGTCAAATGCCTTAGGCACTACGCCACCAGAGTTCTGTGTTTCACTGTAATGCCTCACAGAACTCACAGACATCCAAGGGATCATCTCAAGTAGTGGTGGTGGAGGCTGGCCGACTGGCAAGTCCCAGGTCTGTAAGTAGGTTTGGAGGATCCTCCAATTCTTGGGGTTTGACAAACCTCAATCAGCAGGTAAGATGACAGTGGCTGCTGGCCCAAATCCAAGGGTGAGATGACAATGGGCCAAAACACAGAACCGGAGCAAGAGGAGGGTGAACCTTCCCAGGAGATTCATAGGTATACCCTCAAGGAAGCTAAGGGTGGTGATTTGAGTTACACCCTCCAGCAAGGCAGGACTCCAGATATATCCCACTATGTTGCTCCAACAGAAATAATCCAAGTGGATGGCTTTAACAATCAGCAGCTACTCAGTTGCTCATGGCAAATCCCACCACAGAGCCGATTGCCAGTCATTATGGGGAACGACTACTACCAGCTGCCCAGCCAAGCTGACACCCGACCTTAACCACCACACCACCCCAAACAGGCATGGATAATAGGATTTACAATACATCACAGAATGGAGGACAATGGCTAGAAGGGCCACATCAAGCAATTCACCACAGTGTGTGGTGTGTGTGGGAAAAGGGTGAGACACACATGCCGATTAGTTTAGCCAGTACATCTCCCCAACAGCTACCAGGGTGGTTATAAAGTCAAGTCTCTCCCAGTCCCTATTTAATCAACAAACTGCCTTCAACTAAGATAACATTTTTAAGGATTTTATCATCCATCCCTGCCTGCCCTATTACTACTTCATGATGCCAAATAGAGACCTTGGAAGTTTGCATAGACAGTTTGTGTCTCTTAAATCCTCAAACAGGGTGATGATTCTGCTCCTCAGATACACTGCTGCAACTGCTTTTGAATTATCAGCAAAATTTTACTTGCATGTGATACTAATGACATTGTTTGATAATTTCCACATTCTGTGGGATCACTTTCTTTAGAATGGGTACAAATATGGATCCCTTCCAGTCAGTTGGCCAGGTAGCTGTCTTTCATATTTCTTGGCATAGATCAGTAAGTGCCTCTAGTGTGGTATCTATTTGTTGAAATATCTCCATGGAAATTCTGTCAGTCCCTGAAGGCTTGTTCTTCACCAATTCCTTCAGTGCAGCTTGGACTTCTTCCTTCATTACCATTGGTTCTTGATCATGTGCCACCTTCTGAAATAGCTGAACACCAACCAATTCTTTTTGGTACAGTGATTTTGTGTATTCCTTCCATCTTCTTTTTTAAATACATTTTATTGAAATATAATTTATGTACAGTGAAATACACAAAACTAAAGTGACATGGGTCAATGCATTTTTTTTTCAGTGTTTCCTCCCCTCCCCTCCCACCCCTGGCAACCAACAAGAAAAGTTTCCCTCCATATATAAACCTTTCCTTGACCCTCCACAACAATGAACTAATACTATATTTGTCCTTCTGTGATTGATTTATTTCACTCAGCATAATGTCCTCCAAGTTCATCCATATTATGTGGTGTTTTGCAGACTCTACATTATTCTTTAGTGCTGCATAGCATTCCATTTTGTGTATGTACCATAGTTTGGTCGTCCACTCTTCCGCTGAAGGGCATGTAGGTTGTTTCTATCTTTTTGCTATTGTAAATAGTGCTGTGATGAACATGAGCATGCATGTATCTGTTCCTATCCTGGCTCTCACTTCTCTAGGATATATACCTAGTAATGGGATTGCTGGGTCAAATGGTATCTCAATTCCAACTTTCTTAGGAATCGCCATATTGCTTTCCACAGTGGTTGTGTCATTTCACAGTCACATAAGCAGTGTATGAGAGTCCCAATCTCTCCACATCCCCACCAGCATTTGTTATTTTCTGTCTCATTGAACCTTGCCATCAGTGCTGGGGTGAGACGGTGTATCTCATTGTTGTTTTGATTTACATCTCTCTGATGACCGATGATTGTGAGCATTATTTCATGTATTAGCTGGCCACCTGATATCCTCCTTGGTGAAGGTCTATTCATGTCTTCTGCCCATTTTTCAATTGGATTGTTAATTCCTTTGGTGTTGAGGCGTTGGAGTTTTCCATCAATCTTAGAGATAAGTCCCTTGCCACATATGTAATTATCAGCAAATGTGAATTTGTTGCTGTCATTTTTGTCATGTGCTTTTTCATTGTGTTGATTTCTTTGTTCCATATAATTTTCTATGCTGAGCTCGTTTTGTGTATGAATCATGTTATCAATTGTTCATTGCTATTGTTTTAGTATTTGCTGAATATTTATGTTGGTCCTCTTTTTTATTTTGATGTGAAGGTTTATCATTTTTCTTTGAGGCTACCCTGTGATTTATAGTTATATTCCCAAGTTTAGAATAGTTGGTTCTATGTTGTAGTTGTCTAGACTTCCCTACCATCTAGAAGTTCTGTAACAACACAGCTTTTTTTCCCTCTTTTTGGTTTGTAGTTGTCTTCATTTGTTGGTTGGTGTCTCTGGTTCCCTATTTACAATCTTGTAGGCTTATTTGCTTTGGATACTTCCATAGCTGGGTTGGTTTCTGGGTTATATTGTCATGTGTGTTAATGGCCAGTTGTTGTTGGCTGTTGTTGCTTCTCTGTCCAAAGGACTCCCTTTAGCATCTCTTATAAGGTTGGTCTGGCTTTAACAAATTCCCTTAATTTCTGCTTATCTGGAAATGTCCTAATTTCACCATCATATTTGAGGGACAGCTTTGCTGGGTACATAATTCTTGGTT
>NW_006921620.1:3643084-3667747 GCF_000298275.1 Orycteropus afer afer | reverse complement strand
CTTCTTTGTGTGGACTCTAATGCTCTGTTGTCTCCGAGGCATTGTGACGTTTTTGTGTTTATATTTAATTGGTGATTATATGTTGGAGTGACTTGCCCACAATTTTTGTTTTCTTTGTATGTTCTTTATACAGGCAGGGTACAGTGCTGTGCTCCTCTATTCACTAGTTGACAGCATTTATACACTCACCACCTGTCTCTTTCCTTTGTCAGTCTCTTGTATGTCCTTGCTGACCCTGGCAAACAGAGCCTGTTCTTAGGTCCCTGGAATCCGAATGAGAATGCTACCACTTTAAAATCCAAAATGGTTGCCACTTGTAGACATTCAAAATGGCTGCGCCCTCAGTCACTTTAAATATCCAAAATGGTTGCTGCTTGTAAACATTCAAAATGGCTGCGCCCTTGATCACTTTAAAATCCAAAATGGCTGCTACGTGTAAACAATCAAAATGGCTGCACCCTCCAGACAGCAGGAAGTCCACAGCTCAGGTTGTATCCCTCCTTGCTGTTACCCTTCCTAGTCATAGGCCACCAGAGCAGTTTTCTCTGAAGCCCTTGGTGACCGGGACTGCTCTTTAGGTCAATTCACAGGTCCCAACACCACTTGGAAATATTCAGGCTGTTGGTCTCATCATAGTAGCTGACAGTCCGCAGCTCCAACCACCTCTGTACTCACTGTTTTCATTCAGTTTTTCCACTAGTTGCTGCCTAATCCACTTCCGTATAGTTTCTTTCAAAGCTCGGGGCTCCAGGATTATCTTCTGTATCTCTGTCAATTGGTTTTTCTTTTCTTTGTTGAAGAAGGTCTGTGTTGCTTGTCTGCCTATTCTTCCATCTTACCGGAAGTCAATTCTTCCATCAACTTAAGCTGACCTTTTTGACAAACTTTCCCCAGGTAAAAATCTTTTAAGAATCATACTTTTATTATTATTATTATTGTGGTAAAATCATTTGCCATTTCAACATTCTTCACATGTACAATTTAGTGACATTAGTTATGTTTAACATATTGTTCAATGATTACCATCTCCTTCCATATTCTTTTGATGCTTCCTGCATTGTTCATATTTTGCCCATAGAATCCTTCAATATTGCAACTCAAGGTTTGAATTTTTCTTCAGTTCTTTCAGCTTGAGAAATGCTGAGTGTGTTCTTCCCTTTTGGTTTTCTAACTCCAGGTATTTGCATATTTCATTACAGTACTTTGTCTTCTTGAGCGGCCCTTTGAAATCTTTTGCTCAGCTTTTTTATTTAATCATTTCTTCCATTTCCTTTAGCCACTTTCTGTTCAAGAGCAAGTTTTAGAGTCTCTTCTGACATCCATTTTGGTCTCTTCTTCCTTTCCTGTCTTTTTAATGACGTTTTGCTTTCTTCATGGATGATGTTCTTGATGTCATCCCACAACTCATCTGGTTTTTGGTCATTGGTGTTCATTGTGTCAAATCTCTTCTTCTGATGCTTTCTAAATTCACGTAGGATATAATCAAGGTCATATTTTGGACTTGTTTTTAATTGTCTTCAGCTTCAACTTAAACTTGCATATGAATAATTGATGGCTATTCCTTGATCAGCACTTGGCCTTGTTTGAACTGATTGTATTGAGATTCTCCATTGCCTCTTTCCACAGATGTAGTCAATCTGATTCCTGTGTATTCCATCTGGCAAGGTCCACAGGTATAGCCACCATTTATGTTGTTGAAAAAAGGTATTTGTAATGAGTAAGTCGTTGATCTTGCAAAATTCTGTCATGCGATCACTGACATCATTTCTATCATCAAGGCCCTATTTTTTAATTACTGATGATTTTTGTTTCCAATTTTTGCATTCAATCACCAATAATAATCAGTACATCTTGATTGCATGTTTGGTCAATTTCAGACTGCAGGAGTTGGTAAAAATCTTCAGTTTCTTCATTATAGCCTTAGGGTTATATTGTTACCTTATTTTATCATTGGAATCTTATTAGCATTGATAGTTTTATTTTCTCTCTTGTTTGTGATCTCAAGGATGTCATGATGATAAAGTTAATCTTTTTTGTTTTTAAAAATAAATTTTGTTTTTATTTTTAAAACCAGAATCATTTTTTAAAATAGGGCATCTGTATTCCTGGACTAAGTAGGTACCACCCAACTTCAGACTGTGTTAAGTGGGAAAAATAGTTTAAAAATTCTGTGCACAACCCAGTAGGAATGAGTTCTTTCATCATCATGTAGGTAATAAGTGACAGAGTTTGGATTCAAATCCAAAGTATGAGATCTTTTCATCATACAACTTTCTCTGAAAGATTATAGATATCTCTTTATGGTGTCTTTATTACGTTTCTTCTTATAAACATTTTAATACTAACTACTTTTATTTGTTTATTTTTTTAGTGTGACAAATACAAAACTGGAGTTATCGATGGGCCTGCATGTAATAGTCTTTGTGTTACAGAAACTCTTTACTTTGGAAAATGCTTATCAACCAAGCCCAACAATCAGGTATGGACACTATGAATAAACATTCCAAATTGATAGTGCTCTCTTCATTTTACATTAAACTAAAAATGTTATTAGAAGAATTCTTGAACCAGAGCTTTAGGACATAATATATTCCAGACACTATCTTAGTTACTAGGGAAACAATGGTGAGTAAGATAGCCAAGATTACTTCCCTTATGAACTTCACATTCTCTCAAGATGAAAAGCACAAATAAACAAATCAAACAAACAAATCAAACATTTAGTTGATAAATAAGTAAACATTTATAGAACACAGCTTCTTCTATAAAGGAGATACACAAGGTGGAATGATGGAGAATGCAGGAGAAGGAGATGGTAGAGATGTAGTTTAGAGAAAGTGATCAGGGAAGACCTTTCTGAGACAACATTTGAGCTAACACCTGAATGGAGAATTAAACTATAGGCACAAACAAAGGACAAGATGAATTAAGTCACATAGGAAGAGCTACAAGCTAACATATGGCTAACATAATGGAAAAAATTACCTCACTTACCATAAAAAAAAAATAGGAATAAAATCAATAGCATGCTTTCAAACTAAAAGAAATACAACAAAACCTCAGCCTTGTTTGTCCTTGGTCAGTGGAGTGTTGCATGATGTTTATGTGCATCTGTTTTCCTTGTTTCCTGTTTTCCAATGTAAATAAGCATTACTCTTTAGAAATTTTAAAGCAGTTTTAAAATTGGCAGTCCTAACATGTTTAAGAGGATTTCTGAAATAGAGTTTAATTTTTGAGTGTTCTGGTAGCTTAGTACCTAAGGCATTTGACTGCTAACCAGAAGGGTGGGTTCAAACCCACCAGACACTTCTAGGAAGGGAAGGCTGGGCAATCTACTTCTGTAGTGATACTGCCTTGAAAACCCAAAGAGGGGTCGCTGTGAGTTGAATCCGACTCCACGGCAGTGAGTTGTTTTTTGTTGTTGTTGTTGTTGTTGTTTACTACATGCCCAGCACTGTTTGATGCACTGGGAAAGATAGTGCAGAGCAAGGCAGACAAAGCCTGTCCCCTTATGTGACTTATGCTCTAAAGTGGGAGAAGACAGATAATAAATGAGTCAACCGATTACGAAACGATTGTTTCAGACAGTGCTAAAGATTCAGCGAAAATAAAATAGGCCAATGTGTTAGAGAGTAACCTTGAGGTGGAAGAAGGATCTATTCTGGGTAGGAGTGAGGAAAGGCCTTTCTAAGATATCCTCTGAGCTGAGACTTGAATGATGGGAACTAGGTGACCACATGAAGATCTGCATTCTAGGCAGATCCAACAGCAGGTAAAGCAGGTCATGAAGCAGAAACAAGCTTGGTAGTTTCAAGGAACAGAAAGATGACCATTGTAGCTGGGACTTAGAGAATGAGGGAGTAAGTGGTTCAGTATTAGTTCAGAGACATAGGCCAGGACAGCTCATGTATAACCTAACAAGCAGTGATAAGGACTTTGGCTTTAGTCTAGTGGAGAATCTTTTGAAGGATTTGAAGCAGAGGAGTAATATAATCTGCTTTAATTAATATGCTTAGTATGATCCAACTTGTTTTTCATATATTAGTAAAAGAGATACCCTAGCTTAGTGGTTAAGACCATGCCTGAGCTTTGAGGCTGGACTGCCTAGGTTCAAATATGCTTTGCCATTTACTGTTTTGACTTGAAAAGTTATTCTACCTCTCTCTGCTTCAGTTTCTCCATCAGTAAAATGAGAATTGTAACAATACTTTGCTCATAGTGTTGCTACCAGGATTAAAATAATAAATCAGTAGATCATAGCACATAATAAGCACTATACATAATGTTGGTTTGATAGCTAGGTAGTTAATAGTGATTAGTCCTGGTGAGTAGCATTAGGGACATGTGGGAAGCATTTGCCTTCACCTTACAGATCCTTCTGTGTAGTTTCACTTTTAGAATATGTTAGGCATGCATTACTTATATAACTGGAAAAAATAATTTAAGGAAAAAAGCTTTGGAATATAATTTCAAACTTGCAGTTTGAAAAGAAAATCATAGTTCGACTTTGTTTTTGTTGTTGTTTTAATAGGAGAGGAAACAAAACAAAACAAAAAAAAAACTCACTGCTCTCGAGTCAGATCTGACTCATAGCGACCCCTCCTTGGGTTTACAAGGCGGTATCACTATAGAAGTAGATTGCCCAACCTTCCTTCCAAGGAGTGGGTGGTGGGTTTGAACTACCAGCCTTCTGGTTTAGCAGTGAAATACCTTAGACACCACTCCACTAGAGCTCCCTAAAAATAGTGGTATTTGTTTTTTTTTAAAGAATTTTCTACTCAACCTAGTGCATAACTTGTCATTCTTTTCCACATAGATGTATTTAGGGATTTGGGATAATTTGCCAGGTGTTGTGAAATGTCAGATGGAACAAGCACTTCATCTTGATTTTGGAACTGAATTGGAACCGAGAAAAGAAATAGTTCTATTTGATAAGCCAACTAGGGGAACTACTGTGCAGAAATTCAAAGAAATGGTCTACAGTCTCTTTAAAGTAAGTACATGCAGTTCCCATGTTGCTTGTGTGAAGCAATACACTTTTCTGGTAAAGTTAGCTGGACCTCATCCTAAGCCATAAAAATACTGAGATTTTTTAAATCTGTATCAAGGACTCAATCCTGATGAAATAACTCAAAGAACAGAACAGAAAAGTGTGTGCTGGAAGATGTTAACTTTATTTATAATAGCTAGAAATGTCCAGATTTGAGGGGGGAGATCATTAACTATAGATGGATTGCTGCATAGTTTGATATTGTAACTGACACCCATCAAAAGAAAATGAAAGTATTCTGTTGCAAATTATATTTAAAATTTTAAGTTAATATACATACAACTGAAGATTAAATAGAAATATACAAAAATGAAAATAGTTTGGGGAAGAATTTTTTTCTCAATTTTGATTGTTTTTTCACTCACAATCTTTCTTTTCTTTGGCCACTTTACATTTTTCAGACTATCTTTATTCCAGAAAAACTTAACAGGGAAAAGCTTTTTGACCTCCATTATTGGAACAATATGACTTGAACAAAATAAATTTGTTAATGTGATTACCTGCAAAATAGGAGAAAATAGTTTTCAGTTGGTCTGAGTACATTGCACTGCAGTTTGAGCAGAATGACTAGAATATGGAGTAATTACTTAGTATCCTTGTCAACTATATTTATCTAAAGGGTGTGAGAGGTCTAGGGTAGTTGGGGCAGCCATTTCTAAATAAACAAATACATTTAGTGAAGTGGACTTCATTCACTACAGTTACATAAAACATGGCTCTAACTCACTGAGGAAGCATCATAAATATTTGAAGATGTAACATACTAAGTAAGTTCCTTTGTGGAGAATAGCAGCAAATTACTAGTGTAGTAACAATGCTCATAAAGAAACTTAGTGTTACATACAAAATATGTTTTCCATTCCTAATATATAATTCGCCAAATTTTTATCTTTATTAGGCCAAATTAGGTGATCAAGGAAACCTCTCTGAACTGGTTAATCTCATCTTGACGGTGGCTGATGGAGACAAAGATGGCCAGGTTTCCTTGGGAGAAGCAAAGTCAGCCTGGGCACTTCTTCAATTAAATGAATTTCTTCTCATGGTAATACTTCAAGATAAAGAACATACCCCCAAATTAATGGGATTCTGTGGTGATCTCTATGTGATGGAAAGCGTTGAATATACCTCTCTTTATGGAATAAGCCTTCCATGGGTCATTGAACTTTTTATTCCATCTGGATTCAGAAGAAGCATGGATCAGTTGTTCACACCATCATGGCCTAGAAAGGCTAAAATAGCCATAGGACTTCTAGAATTTGTGGAAGATGTTTTCCACGGCCCATATGGAAATTTCCTCATGTGTGATACTAGTGCCAAAAACCTAGGATATAATGATAAATATGATTTGAAAATGGTGGACATGAGAAAAATTGTGCCAGAGGCAAACCTGAAAGAACTTATTAAGGACCGTCACTGTGAGTCTGATTTGGACTGTGTTTATGGAACGGATTGTAGAACTAGCTGTGATCAGAGTACAATGAAATGTACTTCAGAAGTGATACAACCAAACTTGGCAAAAGCCTGTCAGTTACTCAAAGACTACCTATTGCGGGGTGCTCCAAGTGAAATTCGTGAAGAATTAGAAAAGCAGCTTTATTCTTGTATTGCTCTCAAAGTCACAGCAAATCAAATGGAAATGGAACATTCTTTGATACTAAATAATCTAAAAACATTATTATGGAAGAAAATTTCCTACACAAATGACTCTTAGTTCATTTTGACATTGTTAACTATTATAGGCAACTTCTAAAAGTTTTAAGCATTTTTAAAATGGCTTCTGATTCAGGTTTCCCTGCCAGTTACTTACACAACTCCTTTCCCCTGGGTCTAGTGAAGCCATCATGTTCAAGTAAATGTGATGAAATGGCAGGTATAGAGGATCAACAGGTCCAAAAGATTTCATTCCTGCCATTTTAGCTCACTTATATTTCCCAGTGCATTCACTATATAACTACTTCAACTAATAACTTAAAAAAAGACATGCTGTGAAAAATCCTCATTCCATAAACATCAAGTGAGAGTATTTTGTAGATTTGTAATTGTTAGCCATAATACCATTGCTGGAAACATTATGTTTGCATTGAAGCTGCTCTTCAAAAAAGAAAATTTATACATCAATTTACTAAAGTCTTAGCATGGTAGTTTGCACATTAACAGAAATTAAGACTGCCAAGCAAGTAAGTTAACTCCTTTATAAACAGATGTTGGGTTAATAGCATGTTTGTTGTATTATACACACATTTTTAACCTCAATTTAGGTATCAGTTGTCATGTGTGATTTCAGAATGTTTCAAGTGGCTTTTTAACTGAGCCCCTTAAAATTCAAAATTCTGTTAAGTATTCCACTTAACAGTATCTAATTGCCAATTTTACAGCCAAATCTAGGTGAGCTTTCAGTTCTCCTAAAGAAATTCAAAGGGTCCATCTCAGTAAAAGTAACCAGGCAAGCCCTTCACAATTTTTAAGACCAGAGACCCAATCCAGACCTACATATCCTGTATTTGAATTAGGGAGAAATCAGACATCTATGAAATAAATCACAGAAGACACTTTGGTGACATGGAGTGCAATCCCCATAATGTAGAACAGCTCTCTTCCCATTTCCTCCCTGTGGCTACCTTTTCCTTCTTTCCTATGCATTCCTGCTCTCTGAGTTATCTCCCATAATTGTTCTAAGGAGTATACCTACCTGGTGTCACTGTACACCTTATATGCCTGTTTGGCTGAAAGCCACAGTTCAGTTTCAGGCCTTAAGGGTAACTAGGAGCCATAGTTAGGGGTTTCACCAGTCTCTATCAGACCAGTAAGACTGGTCTTTTTAAATCATCTTTTTGTTCCACATTTTACTCCCATTCTATCCACGAACTCCTATACTGATCCCTTTCCGAGTGGTTGACAGCGGCAGCCAGGCATCATCTAGTTCTGGTTTGAGTCATGTAGGCTGAGGTTTGCATGGTCCACTAATCCCTTGACTGCTTCCATTGTCTTTGCCTTTCTTCATTCTTCTTTGCTCTGCACAAGGAGAGACCAATTGTTGCATATAGATGGCTGCTTGCAAGACCTGAGTCACTACCAAAGTAAGATGTAGAACAATGTGCACTTTGTTATGCCAAGTGAGCCTGATGTGTAACCCGCAACCATGGTCCCAAGCCCACAGGCCCAACAACTTGCTCCAAAGGTCTATTATTTCTTAAGAGGCATGTAAATTTATTAACATTTTTTCCATGTGAACTTGATACAAAGTTAATACTGCTCCCCACTTCATGTTATTTTCATATGTATATTCAGATCTGGCATGTACTTCTCAACATTGCCATAAAATCAAACATCTCCTTTTGCAAAAAAAGACCCAGCATTTTCTGTTCAAAGGTTTCATATGAATGTGGTAAAGCTATGTGTCCTTTACCGGACAGCGGACAGCTTTCTGTCAAAAAAAAAAAAAAAAAAATTAAAGCCATGGATTAACAACAGTTCAAGATTATATACTCTGAAGGTACTTTTTCTTCCCACTAATCATCTATTTATAATAAATGGATGGAAGAATTATTTCCAAGTGATGGCTGATCTGTTGCTTGTCAGACTGTAGGGAAAGCTGTACCTCTTAAACCTACAATTTGAAGGAGGTAACTCTTGTCAGGGAGAACAGAATCCCAAATAACAGATGTGTACTTTGTTGGAGTTAGCAGGCTGATGATAAACTTTTTCTGGAAAAAGCTATACTCATGCCGTGGAGAAAATAAATGCCAACTCCTCTGCTTTACACATCAGGTTATTTCCTATAGTTTCATAAAAAAGTTAAGAGCTTAACACAGATGTAACTGCTTGGTCAATAAGTTTATTGTCTTTTTCTGAAAAATCTTCATAGAAAACTGTGGTTTGGTTTAGCTTTCAGCAGCCTTCTCCTGAGCTCTGAGGAAGCTTGCCTTCTTCTGAGCTACCCGATCTTTCTTTTGGGCAAGAGACATTTTGGGACGATTCCACCTATAAAACAAAACCAGGAATATATAAATACTTCAAATCATAACCCAAGAGGATAAAGAACATTTCATTTCAACTGCAAAAAGACCAAGACTTTGTAATCTGCTACAGGTGAATAACCCAAGTTCCAACACATATATTTTTCTAGCTTCTACTTCCTGTGATGCTCTATTAACCACACAGGGCCAAAAATCAAAAAGTGTACTAATAGTGCAATGCTGAGATGCCCTGAAGTGTTACTTCTGAAATAAAAAAACTAACAGAAACCAACTCATCTTTAGGTAGCCTCCTCAAAGCAGTAACTGTATTAGGATAGAATGGGCCGCCTCAGTAGTTCCTGAGGGGAAAACATTTCTATCACCACAATTACTTTAGCAAACCTGGTTCCCCTTGCTTCTGCAACATCATGCAGAGCTAGTGATCGAGTTTGCAAATCTTTACTGAGAATATGACCCACCAGATGAAAGGGGGCAGTATGGGAATCACTCCCAACCTTTCCTCTTGCAAAGATCACAACAGACACGTACCTCTTCTTTTTAACGTCTTTCTTCGGCTTCTTTTCATAAACTGGATTCTCTCGTATAGCAGCGTGTGCTTTCTTATACATCTCCTCCATCTGAAACAAAGGAAAGCAAACAGTACTTGGTTTCATTTCACATGCCCTAAACAATGTTATTGTTGTTCGTATATGCCGTGGAGTCGAACCTGACTCATAGTGACCCCTCCTTGGGTTTCCGAGGCAGTATCACTACTGAAGTAGATTACCCCACCTTCCTTCTGAGGAGTGGCTGGTGGGTTTGAACTGCCAGCCTTCTGGTTAGCAGTCAAGTGCCTTAGGTACTATGCTACCAGAGCTCCTAATGTTGTTCTAGTTGTATCTATATTCTACTACTAGCTCAATTTTGTCCTCCTAAAGCAGATTTTCTACCTTAGATGAGGCTTTCTAAAATACAGCAATTAACACTATTTGTGAAACTTAAGCTTATTCAAGAAAAATTTGCATGTATCTCTGAAGAGTTTGGCCGTACTTCTGGACTCACTTGACACTGCTTAGTGGTACTGGATACTGACCTTGGGGTTTCAACAAGCAATTGCCAAGTTCTTTTCTGTCCTCTCACATTCCCCAGATTCACATTTTACAAAAATTTCTGAAAGTCCAAGTTCTAATACTGCATACCAGTAACCTCATACACCTTCCACTACCAGTTACTAGTATATCAGGTCTCTCTGGAACAGAAAGAGATCTGGATTTTCCTAGAAAACCCTAAAAGGTTATCTCATTAGATGTCTGAGTCACTTTGTTTCAAAATTCATCAAAAGACACTGTTATAACTCTGAACTGTTCCAATTAATATACTCCCATACCAATGACTAATGATCTTATAAAAGATGAGAGTCATGCAGAGCAGGTATAAAATGCCTAGGTGCTCATTATCAAGATCCAGTAATTATTTTTTTACCATTTGCCTTCAAGTCGATCCCAACGTATGGCGACCTCACGTACATCAGAGTAGAGCTGTGCTCCAGAGGGTTTTTCAATGAGTGATGTTTTGGAAGCAGATCTCCAGGCCTTTCTTCCAAGGTTGCCTCTGGGCAGATTTGAAATGCCCGCCTTTCGGTTAGCCATTTGAGCTCTACCCCATGACTCCTAAATTATTTCAAGTCCCTAAAGAATATGTCATGGTCACCCTGTGTTATGAGCAGAACTAAGAGCGCCATAGGGTTTTTCCTGGGTGCTTTCCTTCTTTATGGAAGCAGGTTACCAGGCTTTACTTCTACAGCATAGCTGGATGGGTTCAAACCACCCACCTCTCAGCAGTTGAGTGCAAACTGCTTGTACCACCCAAGGACCACAAATGGGGTTGCCATGAATCGGAACTGACTTGATGGCAAAGAAATCAGTTTGTTTTTGAAAAATGTGCTGGGGGCAGTAGTAGAATTCTCACCTTCCATGCAAGAGAAAACAGTTCAAATTCCAGCCACTGTATCTCAAGTTCAGCCATCCCCTACTACTTGTCAGTGGATGTTTATGTGTTGTAATGATGCTAAAAAGGTTTCAATGTAGCCTCCAGACTAAGACAAACTAGGAAAAACTGCCAATAAAAACCCCTATGGATCACAATGGTCTGATCCTTTAGTTACATGGGGGTTGCCCTGCGTAAGGGGACAACTTTTAAGGCAGTTAACAACACATTTATAATGTAACAGGTAAAAATGTAAGCCCGTAACTACCTAAATCCCTTTTGAAAAAGCCAGTTTGTCTACCACTTTTCGCACTGTTA
Organism: Orycteropus afer afer; assembly: GCF_000298275.1. Classification (NCBI taxonomy): domain Eukaryota; kingdom Metazoa; phylum Chordata; class Mammalia; order Tubulidentata; family Orycteropodidae; genus Orycteropus; species Orycteropus afer. The sequence continues at coordinate 3,656,437 of NW_006921620.1, read as the reverse complement.
CAGCTATTCATGGTGTTTAACTAACCCACCCAATCACTTCAAATACATTAGGCACACACAAGGAAAGGGACACCACAGATAAAATTAATGAGCTAGCTTAAGAAGTACTTAGCCAAACAGCAGACCTGCTTAAGTATAGCAGTATACAGAAAAGTATTAAGAAATAAAAATCTGAAAGCACAGACTAGGAGTTTTAAAAAGAACTGAGCAAGTGTGATAAGAAACAGCAAGATATGGCTTAGGAAGAAAAATGTAGCAGGCCAAGTAGGAGCAGTCAACAATAAAACCCCCAAACCAAAGTGTCATCAGTAGCAATATTAAGCAATTTACTTATATCAAGCTTTGTGAGTATTCCTTTGCTACCTCTAATTTTGGTGCCTTTCCTATCTCAAAAACTCAAGCAATGTTTTCAGCCCTAAACAGTATCTTAAGCATATGAACATATCATCTTTTATCAGGTACAACTCAATTTTTAAAAACAGATTTTCATAGCCAAAGCCGGGCTACTACTATCACTATGCACTAACACAAAAGAACATAACAATTACTTGATATACCATCTGTTGATTTATATCCAAAAACCAAACCAAACTCACTGCCGTCAAGTCAGATCGACTCATAGTGACCCCTCCTTGGGTTTCCAAGGTGGTATCACTACAGAAGTAGATCGTCCAACCTTCCTTTCGGTCAATTTATATGCTATTTTATAATTGCATTAGGTCAGTTCAAAACATAGAAATTTACTATGATGAAAAGAACCTTCCCTCCCTATGGCCTCAAAATTGGTGAAGTTTAACTAGCACTTCATATTGAGAATAGTTTGTAACTACGACCAAAGGAATGACATTATAAATAACACCAATTGCCTAAAGCCACCAAAAGGCTGTAGATGCTTGAAGCTTGCCATACTTCAAAATCTAAGATTCCTAAAAAGCATGTTGACAAATCTAGCTTATTACTCACACTAACCTACCTGACTTGTTACTAACATCCTAATTTTACATCATTTCATTTCAAACTAAAGACAGCTTATGTGAGTGGATCTGTACCTACAGACATACATATTCAACTTCCAACTGCTAACCTGAAATACATAAGAATATACCCATCAAAATTAGTAAACTTAATTCTACAAATCAACCAATATAGGCATTTTTAGGTAAAATTTTTTACCATGTCTGGAGTTACATTGTTCTTTATGTATTGAGAGAACTGTTTCTTGTAAGCATCTTCATCTTCTTCCATTAGGTAACGCATATAATCTGCAACATTTTGACCCATGATATGTTTCCGATGTACTTCTGCATTGAATTCCTTGCTTTCTGAATCGTAACCAGGGAATCGCTTGGTACTAAAACAAAGTTTTCCATATTTTAGTATATATTGACAGAAATCAGTTCACTAGTAGGAATTAATTTCATTCACCCTATATAGATTAGCTGCCATCAGTCCCGTCTTGAAACAATTAACTGCATCACATACAACCAAAGGAACAACTATGACTGTTCAGTTAGTGGGATATCATCATTCAGCAGCTAATCTCCAAATAATAAAATTATTTCCACACCTTTAAAAAACATTCAATGTACCAAGACTTCCCCCACTATAAAATTAGTTTTCCTACATTAGAACTTGCTCCATAATCCTAGAATTTCTCAGTGGTACCTCAGGGTACATGGAATGAGATGACAGCCATTAAAATTACTGAGCATGCTCTCTGGTATACTTGCATCTAATTTTTTTAAAAAACATTATGGAATTTATAAAATACATTAACTCAAGTACCAAAGGAATTGCAAATTAAACCAGATTTTTAAGGTTTAGACTTGTGAAACACAACCTACTTAGTTCACAAGAATAGCCAACAATCTTATTTCAAATCAAAACTTTAGGAAATCTTTCCTAAGTCTTTTCTCAGACTCTTTCTAACCAAAATTAAGTGCAGAACACGACAGTTTCAACTCCAGCTCTCCCACTTACTGGCTCCATGACCTTGGACAAACTACTTTTATCTCTGAGCCCAGTCTCTTCATTTATAAAACAGGTTACAATTCCTTCCTACTCTGCCAGGTTCCTTTTGTGCAGTACCTAGCATATAATGGACATTTAATAGCTGTTACTTTAATTTATTCAGTAATCTCAATCAAAGTTGGAAGTACGGGAGTCTAGGTACTAAAGCCTTGAATACTATCATTACCTGTGAGGGATAGACAAGCCTCCATCCACAGCTCCCTTCAGAGCCCCAAAAACTTTATTCCCAGTAGTAGTTCTGGCAAGGCCTGCATCCAAATAGCAGGTGAAGGCACCAGGCTGACCATCAATGCTTTCCACATTATATTCATCTCCAGTTACCTCCACTTGGCCTTCATAGATCTTGTCCATACCAAACCTATTGAGAAGCTATAAACAAGGAAGCCAGGCTGAATACCTGTCAATATATTCAAACAGCTCTAAAATTAAAATACCTCCAGTTAAAACTCATACCCTGTAACACCTGGGGAAAAAAATCCTTCCAATTCATCCATTCCTTTATCCCACTCTACTTCTAAAATTTACCAAATTTTAAATGCTACAAAAAAAAAAAACTTCAGACATTCGACTTTACCCACAATTTTGTCATGTACTCTCTTTACTATGTGTCCATACTTGATTTATGAAATAATCAAAATATGAATGTACAACACTTAATTTGTTAGATTTACTCTAGGTAATGTCCCACATTTATATAGTCATACTTGGCTATAATAATTCAACAATATGACATGTTACCACATAGTTTTATTTACTGTTTAATAAAATCCTAGAAGATAGTTTCTGGGCTACAAAAACACCTTTTGTGGCTCTACTCTCTAATGACACTGCGTTACCTTGGGCCACTCTTCTACTGGTACACTGCCATCTAGCTATAGTTTCCAAAGTGATGCCTTTCCACCAAGTTGCTCCCATATATAATGACAATGTTTCCCAAACACATTTATAATCAAGGAAGATGTGGGTCCCCAACACTGGTGCATATACTTGACAACTCCATTGCAAAACAAGGTCAGTAAATGACAAAACAAAAACTTGGCAAAAATCACATTTTCATGCCCCTTTCTGCAGAATACTGCATATAGAATTTTTACCACTTCCAGTTGAAGATATATGAAACAAGAATGCATCCCTCCATCAGTGCTGGCCCCTAAATTTAAGACATTGCTTCTGAAATGTACGTAAGTCACTTGGACATCCTATTAAAAAATTCTGAGGATGTGGAGTAGAGCCCACAATTCTGCCATTTCTAAAGTCGTCCCAAATGATGCTGATGGTCAGAAGATTTACACTTCTGAGTAGCAAGGATCCGTGCTGTCCAATAAGATAGCTACCAGCCATGCATGGAAATTCAAAACTGAGTTAATAAGAATTTAGTTATCAGTTCTTCAGTAGCACTAGTCACATTTCAAGTGCTCAAGAGCCATAACAGCTAGTGGCTACCATATCAGATAAAATCTACATCTTCCAATACTGCAGAAAATGCTACTGAATAGCATGGGTCTAGCTTTATCCACAAGCAGTGCAGAAGGCAGGAAGACAACCAACCACTTCTCCAGGTTAAGAAAATGCACTGCCCTTGATTCAAACCTTGTATTATAAAATCATCCCTTCTGGTGCTTTATTAGCCACAAGGAAGAGTAGGTTCTCCCCTGAAGCCACAGCTGAGTATTTTATCCATGAACGAACATCTTACAAACAGTGCCAAGCTCCAAAGCTTGTCAATCACAAGTGATCTTATACATACCCTGCGGGCCAGCAGCAGGCCAGTACAATATGCTGCAGCATAATTTGTCAGGCCAACTTTCACACCATACTTTGGAAGTTCGTGAGCATAAGCTGCACAGACTATCATATCCCCTTCTATACGGGCATAAGCAATCTATGGTTAAGAGAAAAACCAGATTAGTTTCATTGTTTCCGTAATTATCTTAAATGCCTTCTTTTTAAACAGGAACTAATAATAATAATAATAATAATAAAAAGAACACACAAACATGGACTAGATCTCTACCACTTAAAACCTTTTATATCCATCCACCTCCAAGAATTTATGGCTTGGTCAACTACAGCAAGCAGGTGCATGAATTTGTAAATGTTTGACATATGTCACAGTATGTAGGAATAAGATTACCAAGTAGCTACTGAATAGTAAGACATATTTGCAATTATATTGCAATCCTAAAAAGACTATTAACTGCATTGGCTGATAAATTCAAGAGGCACTTTTAAAAAGTCAAAAAAGAATTCCCAATTATCTCCAACACCATTTCAACTAAATGTAACCAAGTCCAGCAAGATTTCGGGGACCTAACGTTCAGTTAAGGAGCACTGGTGGCACAGTGGTAGGCACCTGGCTGCTAACCAAAAGGTCAGTGGTTCAAACCCACCAGCTGCTCCACAGGAGAAAAATGTGGCAATCTGCTTCCATAAGATTGTTGTTGTTGTTGTTAAGTGCCATCGAGTCAGACCTCATAGCGACCCCTCCTTGGGTTTCTGAGGCAGTATCATTACAGAAGTAGCAAGTGCCTTAGCCACTATGCTACCAGAGCTCCCTCCATATGTAATCCATAAGATTACAGCCTTGAAAATTTTCCTCAGGGGCCAATTCTATTCTGCCCTTTAGGGCCATGGTGAATTGAAATTGACAGCAACAGGCTTTTAGGTTTTAATGTTAAGTTATCTAACTTGAGTCGGAAGACACATACAAAAATCAGTATGCCCCCCAAAACAGGTATGGGTGCCACATACAGAGACTCAGTATATCAACTACCAAATGGTAAAAAGCCCAGAAAATTAACTCCCAGGAACAAATTGGCACTTTCTGGAGATACATTCTCATACATACCAATTTATTAAAACTGTATTTCAAATAATAAGGAAGAATGAAAACTACCTTGTTGTTGTTAGGTGCCTTCAAGTCAGTTCCAACTCATAGTGACCCTATGTACAACAGAATGAAATACTGCCCAGTCCTGTACCATCCTAAAACCTTCACCATGTTACAGCTAATTGTTGCATCCCCTGTGTCAATCCATCCCATTTTCACTGATCCTATACTTTACCAAGCATAATGACCTTCTCCAGGGACTGGTCCCTCCTGATAATATGTCCAAAGTATGTGAGAAATCTCACCATCCTCCCAAGAACCACCTGAGTCTCTTTTACCACTCACAACTACCTACCTATCTCTTCCTTGAGCTCAAAGCAGAGTCAGGACTGAAACAAATTTTATTATTCTACTGGAAAAAGGATGGCTAAGAACCTTCTACTTTCTCATATTTACCCCCTCACCCCCACACATACAAAATAGTAAAGAATCATTCACTTACTGAACAATTGTTTTCAGAATGCCAGGCACTAGACTAGATGCCCCTTCTAATCCATACATCATGTGCTGGTTTCTCCCCCAAATATAACATCTCCAGCATAGTTAACTGGGAAGGTTGGAGAGAGGTAACCATCCATTGCTCGGATCTAGAATACAACTTACCTGGCAAATGATATCTCTGTTTGTTACACGAACTATCATCCTGTATTTGGGTGTGTTGTACTTATTTTTATCCTGGATTACCAAGCGTTTCCGTGCATAGTAATCAGTTTTACCCTCTGAAAGAAAAAATAATTAAGACAACTCCACTGCAGAGTTGTTGTTGTTGTTATGTGCCGTCGAGTCAAACCCGACTCATAGCGACCCCTCCTTGGGTTTCTGAGGCAGTATCACTACGGAAGTAGGATTGCCCAACCTTCCTTCCGAGGAGTGGCTGGTGGGTTTGAACCGCCAGCCGTCTGGTTAGCAGGCAAGTGTCTTGGCCACTATGCTACCAGAGCTCCCACTGCAGAGTAGATGATTATATATTTTAAACATTATGAAAAACTGGCCATACCTCGTCTTCTTCTAAATTTCACTTGGTATCTCTTGAAGTAGGCCTTGTTCTTGACAACTTTAACAAACCCCTTTGAGAAAGAAAACCTTGATAAATGTTTTAGCTCATACTTTTGACATCTAAGTTAGCCATGTAACCAAGTTAACACTTTAATTCCAAGAGTGAGCTGTTCATCCAGACAACTGTCACTTTGTCAACTTCAGTGTTTCTCGAACACCTGATAAGGACACTTCTACTTTCAATCTGCCAGACTGATAGTTTTATAAAACACAATAAAAATCAACCACTGGGGAAATGGAATGATAAAAAACAAAAGCATGTAAAATACAAGCCTCGACTTTTTATTAAATTCAACAGATAAAAAAATTGCTATCGGTCTGCTTTTAAGTTTTTAAAAACTTGTGTTTCTGTACTTGTTCCAAGGTCGAGGGCCAGCACCGATCCTTGTGCCAAAATCTCCTAAGCACTGGTCCAGACAGCAGTCAATGCTGTCAAATAACCAGTCTACTCTGAACACTAATGTCCCATTTTGAGAACCTGACCTCAAAGAAGCGCACTCTTCCCTCACACTCCACGTACATCTTTAGAAAAGGGTAGGAAGCTGACCTACTTGCCACAAAACTCAACTGAGAAAAAGTAATACTCAGCAAATACTTGCCATTAAAATGTCACTGACTCTCAGCAACATTCGCTTCACCCTACCCCACCTTTGGGGCCCCATTCTAATAATCACTAAAAACTGGAGGCTGCGATGGACTAGAGGTAAGGAGAGGCATCCCAAACTAAATGAGCTTCCTTTCGAAGCCCAGATGCCAATGCCCCACGTTTCACTGACTGGCTTGAAAGCTAATTCCTCGGCTCACTGGCACAGGCTCTCTGAACCAAGAACCTCCGACCCCGACGCTCTCCAAAAAAAAAAAAAAACCCACAAAACAGTCAAGGGTCAAGCCGGATCAGAATGACACCCCTCTCCCAGACTTCTGCTATCCGAGGCCGAACTGCAGTCTCCCTTGCCCAGCCACCAACTGATGCCACCTTCTTAAGAGTCGACACTAACCCCACAGCTTGTCTACCAAATTCAACTCCCTCCCCAACCCACTGCCCCAGTTTTCGCTCCCCTCCTTCGCCAACCCCTCCCCCAAGTGGCGGGTAGGCGGCAGCCATTAGGCCACGCTGGGAGCTGCGGCCCGACCGTGGCAGAGTCGGCAATCTAATTCCATCTGGCCTCTACGCCGCGCGACACGGGCTCCAGACTACCGTTCGAGGAAGTAGAGAAAACACTCGTGCTTCTGAAGTTCCAAGATCTAGGAGCCCACTCACCATCCTGCGGAACAGAGACCGGCGTCCGCGGCTCGCCACAGACCTGCAGACCCAGCAGCTCTACGGGGGGGGAAAAGGCCGAAGCCCGTGCGCAGGCGCAGTATGTAGCACCGACGATCACGCAAGCGACGTGCAGAGGAGCAAACGCTCCGGTTGCAAAGCGTGCGACGTGCTGTTCCCTGCTGGCGGGAGGGCGAAATGCCGATTTTCCCTTCACGACCAATTCCCAAGGCTGCAAGTCGCTACGCTCTTGATCCTGGCGTCTGGCTGAAGTTCCCACAACGGAGAGCCAGGAGCGGTGAGCAGAAGTAAGGAGAATTACAAGAGACTTTCTCTTTTTGTGCTCCAAAAAACTCCCTGCCATAAAGTCGATTCCGACTCATAGCGACCCCCTTTGGGTTTCGGAGGAGGTAAATCTTTACCAAAATAGATTCGTTCCGCGGAGCAGCTAGTGGGTTTGAACTGCCAGCCTTCTGGTTAGCAGTTAAATGCCTTAGGCACTATGCCACCAGAGCTCCTTTCTTTTTGTGCTAGGTAGTTTTTTTTTTTTTTTGGTTTTTCTTTCATTACATATTATTTTGTATACAGGGAGGAAAAGTTCAAAAGTTAAATAGAATGAATATGCTCTATCTAGAGTCTCCTTGATACTTCAAGGGGTCTACCTCCAAAACTACTCATTCTGGTTTAGAGCCCACCAGGAAGACTTACGTGGGAACCCTAAGCCTGGGTAAGGCGCCCCTTCTCTGCACTCCCGCAGCACCTTGGTACTTCCTTCAGCCCACATTAGGCTGCAAACTCCCTGAGGGGAGGCCCTGACTTCAGGCTCAGTTTTGAATACCAGCACCAAGGACAATGCTGACATTTAGTAAGAGCTAGGTAGCTCTGGAGGAGCTCTGGTAGCATAGTGGCTAAGGCACTTGCCTGCTAACCAGACGGCTGGCGGTTCAAACCCACCAGGCACTCCTCGGAAGGAAGGTTGGGCAATCCTACTTCCGTAGTGATACTGCCTCGGAAACCCAAGGAGGGGTCGCTATGAGTCGGGTTTGACTGGACGGCACATAACAACAACAACAGGTAGCTCTGGGGGAACTCTGGTAGCATAGTGCCCAAGGCACTTGACTGCTAATCAGAATGCTAGCGGTTCAAACCCACCAGCCACTCCTCGGAAGGAAGGTTGGGAGGTTGGGCAATCTACATCTGTAGAGATACCGCCTTGGAAACCCAAGGAGGGGTCACTATGAGTCGATGGCACACAACAAACAACAGGTAAATATTTAGCTCTGGTGGCGTAGTGGTTGAAGCACTTGGCTACTAACCAAAGTGGTCCCAACTCACCAGCCACTGTGGGAGAGAGAAGAGGCAACCGGCTTCCTTAAATATTTACAGCCTTGGAAACTCTATGGGGCAGCTCTACTCTGTCACTATGAGTAGGATTTGATGGCAGTGGGTTTGGTTTTTGTTTGTTTTAGATAAATATTAGGACCCCTAGTGGTGCAGTGTCTAAGAGCTCCGCTACTAACCACCAGTTGCTCCAAGGGAGAAAGATGTAGCAGTCTTCTTGGGTAAAGATTACAACCAGAAACCTTACGTGGCAGTTCTACTCTGTCCTGTAGGATCTCTGAGTCAGATGGCAATGAGTTTGGTTTTGGTTTTGGGTATTTGTTAAGTGATAAAGAATTACTGCTCACTCTTCTTGGCTCTCTTTTATCTCCATCCTCTTCCCTGATATTCCTTTTTCCCCCCTCCATCACTCCAAGTTGGTTGGCTTAACTTCTCTTAAGTCTTTTCTTTCTTTTTTAAAAAAGCTATTTGTAACTGAGAGAATGAGTCATTCCTCTTTCCCATTCCCCACAAATAGCCTGGATAGACCCAATGACCCAACCAACCAAAGAAGCACCACAAGAGAAAGTATAGTATTCCTTCACCCACAGGTGGCCTTTAGGCTTCTGCATGGTGTGGTAGCTAAGGTTATGTGTCAACTTGGCTGGGCCTGGTTTTGAGCGGTTAGGCAGCTGAATGCAGTGAGGTTGGTATTCAACTTCACGGTGGAATCTACTGGAGCAGCTGAGTAGCTGCCTTAGGGATGTGATCTGCTTCCAGTGTATAAGGAAAAGTGTTGAGAAAGGTCTGCAGCTTTTGGCACTCTTGAATCCTGCATGTAGCCAAGTCGTCGTTCAGCAGCCTGCCATGTTGTCTATTGATCTTGGGACTGTTCACAGACTTGAGTCAGTGGTCTGCCGTGAGGTTTTTAATATAGGCATTGTGCCTTTTTACTTGTTGACCATGGGTCAGCCTTAGCAGCCAGCAGCTGCCTAAGTGAAGAAGGCCTCCAGCTTCAGTGGGCTGGGAGCAAGAGGCAGAGCTAAAGCCCACGGTGGAGGGGCTTTTACTTAGCCCCTAGAGCCTGGCACTGTGAACTCAGACTTCTAGCCTCCCAAACTGTAAGAAAATAAACTCCTGTTATTTAAGCCATCCACCTGTGGTATTTTCTGTTAGAGCAGCACAGGGTAACCAAAACACATGGGAATCATTTGGTAGTAGTAAAATGCAAGTATTGGAATATCACCCACCTCTGCTCAATCAGACTTTTGGATATGGGGACTGGAAATCTATTTTAAATTTGGTCTCAATTTTAATCAAGTTGGAAAATCTCAGGAAAGTGAAAAACAAAGCGTACTTTACCCAATAATGAAATGTATTGACTCCAAAAGGAAAAGAGGAGACCTTCCTCATGGCAAAATTGTTTAAAACATTCCCATCTCAGTATGGATTTTGGCTGTACACCTCCATCTCCAATGATCTGGCCTGGGAGATGAGTGTACATGAGTTTAATCTAGCAGGAAATAAATGGCATCAGCTGCTCACTGACAAAGCTGGGAGAAGAAGCTAGAGTGACAAGATTAACTGGCTCCAAAAAAGCTAGTACTTGAATATATCAGAAGTATTATGCCAGTTAACTCTCATTTCAACTTATGAATTCCTTATTAAAAACAACAGTTGCTGTTAAATCGATTCTGACTTACGGTAAACCCAGGTATGTCAGAGAACAACTGTGCTCCATAGTGTTTTCAATGGCTGATTTTTCAGAAGCCGATCACCACTCCTTTCTCCTGAGGCACCTCTGGGTTGATTTGAACCACCAACTTTGGTTGACAGCTGGTTGCTTAGCCATAGCACGCACAGGGACTCCATAATTCCTTACACAGTGAACAAAATATACATTGAATCCACTCGGTTAGTTTGACAGAACCCTCCGGAAGAAATGTTAAAACACTCCTCGCAGGCAAATGTAGCTCAATTTTGTTGGGAAGCTTTTTTTTTTTTTTAATTAATTTATTTATTTTTATTTCGGTGAAGATTTACAGAGCAAATTCACTTTCCATACAGCAGTTCACATATACTTTGTCTCATGTCATTGACCACAGTTTACCACAATGCAACAGCTCCCTTCCCACTTCCTCCCCATAGTTACCTCTTCCCAGTGACCATCCCTCCATACTCTCCTGCGCCCTGAGCTATCTCCCTGTGCATAAGCAGCCCTTCGTCCTCCCATGATTGTTCTCTCTAGGGCGTGTGTCTACTTGAGGTAAATGTTTAACTCACATTCCTGTACATTGTTTGGCTGGCAGCCACAGGTGTGGGTTCAATTCCACACCTGAAGGGCAGCTAGAGGACATAGTCTCAGTGGTTCCGCCAGGCTCTATTGGACCAGCAAACCTGGTCCTCACCTTCTCTTTTTTTTTTTTTTCCCCTCCAAATGATTTTGAATTTTGTTCCACATTGTTCTCCCTCTCTATCCAGGATCTCCTACATCCCTTCCAAGTGGATGACAGTGGTAGCCGGGCACCATCTAGTCCTTCTGGTCTCATAGTTGTATAGGTTGCAGATCGGATGGTGTACCAGTCACTAGGACTGATTGTTTCCATAGATTTTGATTTTCTTCTTTCTTCTTTGCTCTTGACGAGGAGAGACCCATCGTTGCATCTAGATGGCAGCTTACTAGCAAGATCCCAGTCGCTACGCACCAAAGTAGGAGGTGGAACAATGTTTTATATAGTATGTTATGCCAATTGAGCTTGATGTCCCCTGTGACTATGGTCCCAAGCCCGCAGGTTCAACTAGTCGGTCCCTCTGGGTAGCTGGCTGTGACCAAACAGTGACCACAACCTTGCCTGTTGGGAAGCTTTTGAAAGTATAAAAAAAGAGGCATACAATTTGTGTTTATAGAAAGATTGAAAGACCTTCATTTTGACAGTTCTTCAAGTTATTAACCTACTAAAGGTAGGTCTCTTCTCCCAGTCTCTTCTCCCAGCTTTGTTAGTGAGCAGCTGATGCCCTGTTTATTTCCTGCTAGATTAAACTCATGTACAACCATCTCCCAAGGGCAGATCATTGGAGATAGAGGTGTACAGCCAAAATCCATACTGAGATGGGAATATTAACCAAAGGTAGGTTAATAATCTTGGTTGGGCCCTGCTTACATTGAAGTAGAAACATCACAAAGGAAAGTCTTTCTGGAAACAGGACCACCCCTAACTTGAACATGTTTTAGAACATGAGTATATATGGAGGCCCACATACCATTCATCTAAATAAAGGTATGAAGTAAGCTCAAAAATATCTTACCTTCCTTCTTATCTTATAAATCTTTATAGCAACAAGATAAAAAATACCTGTACCCATTCCCCTTGGTCACTACTAGGAATTTGTGGCTTGGCCAGCTCAGTTGGTGACCAGCTCAGGGGCCAGGATTATCTCATTTAGCACCCTTGGATGACACCTTATTCAAGTGGAGAAGTTAAAAATCACCAGTAATCAGACAAATCGACATTGTGCGCTCCTAATATGATGCACTGAGAAGAATATAACATTATCCTGCCAAATTTGTATGACCTAAATCCAATCATGATAAAACAACAAACCAACCCAAACTGAGGTGCATTTTACTTTATACAGTGGTCTGTCCTTCTCAAAAAATGACTGGGACATGAAAGATAAGGAAAGAATTAAGAACTGTTTCAGACTGATGTAACAACTTGATGCAATGCATGATCTTTGATTGTATCCTGGATGAGAAAAGAAAAAGGGAAACAAGAAGGCTTTTTTGTTTGTTTGTTTGTTTTTATACTAAGGGTATTGTTGGGACAATCAACAAAATTTGAATGAAATCTATAGATTAGATGGTAGTAATGTTTAATGTTAATTTTCTTATTTTGATAGGTTCACTATGGTTATGTATGAGAGAGTTCTTTTTAGGAAATACATGCTAAACTATATATATATATGTATAAGTTTATATATAAACTATATATATATTATGCATATATATATGTATACGTGAAGAAAGAAGACATATATTGAAATGTCAACAATGGGGGAATCTGGGAGAAGGGTATATGTGATGGTTAAGATTGTGTGTCATCTTGGCTGAGACATGATTCTCTGGTCTGGCAGTCTTGATATAGTTTGGCAGTTACGTAATTATGTAATAATCCCCCACAATAAGATCCGATTTAATGTAATATGAAATCTACTATGAGCAGCCAATCAGTTAAAAGATAGTCTCCTTGGGGGTGTAATGGGCAGGAAATACATATGGATGTTTTGGCAAAGCTCTCTAGCTTTTTGCTCTCTCTAGATCCTGCATGCAAGTCTCTTCACCTGACCTCTGGTTCTTGGGACTTGAGCCAGCAGTCTAACATATTGCCTACCGATCTTGGGAGTCTTTATCCTCTGGAGCCTGTGAGCCACCTGCCTGTCATTTTACCTACCAGTCTTGGATTCACTAGCCCCTCCAGCTGTATGAGTCGAGAGAAGCCTCCAACCTGACATGTGGCCCACTGACTTGGAACTTGCCAGCCTCTAAAACCATGTGAGTCATTTCATTGAGATAAAGCTCTCTCTCTATATATAAGGGGGAGCTCTGGTGCCATAGAGCTTAAGGCATTTGACTGCTAACCAGAGGCTGGTGATTCAAACCCACCAGCCACTCGGTGGAAGGAAGACTCGGCAATCTACTTCCGTAAAGATTTACTGCGTCAGAAACCCAAAGGGGGTCACTATGAGTCGAAATTGACTCAATGGCAGTGAGTTTGGTTTTTGGTTCTCTCTCTCT
>NW_006921620.1:3628434-3638739 GCF_000298275.1 Orycteropus afer afer | reverse complement strand
TTAGTTTCCATGTGTTTACTCTTTTGGTGCTGATCCTCCTATTATTGATTTCTAATTTGATAGCATTATGATCTGAGAAGATGCTTTGCACTATTTCAATGTTTTTAAATTTATGCAGCCTTACAGCACATTTTTTATTTTGAAATTATTTCTAAATAAAACTGATGCCTGCTAGAATAGAAAATACTGTTTTTATTATTTGAAGTGAAAGTGAACTCAATTTTATGAAACACATCAAATATATATTGTTATTGTTGTTGTTAGATGCCATCAAGTCATTTCCAACTCATAGAGACCCTATACAACAGAGTGAAACACTGCCCAGTCCTGTGCCAGCCTCACAATACTTGCTACACTTGAGCCCATCATTGCAGCCACTGTGGCAATCCATCTCGTTGAGGGTCTTCCCCTTTTTCGCTGACCCTCCACTTTACCAAGCATGATATCCTTCTCCAGGGAATGGTCCCTTCTGACAGCATCACCAAAGCAGGTGAGACAAAGCTGCCCAATCTCGCTTCCAAGGAGCATTCTGACTGCACTTCTTCCAGGACAAATTTTTTAGTTCTTTTAGCAGCCCATGGTACTTTAAGTATTCTTCACCAACACCACAACTTAAAAGCATTAACTCTTCTTCGGTCTTCTTTATTCGCTCTCACATGCATATGAGGCAATTGAAAATACCATGGCTTGGGTTGGGCACACCTTAGTCTTCAAGGAGACATCTTTGCTCTTCAGCCCTTGAAAGAGGTCTTTTACAGCAGATTCACCCAATGCAATACATCGCCTGAGGTCTTGACTGCTAATTCCATTCATTTTGATTATAGAACGAAGTAATATGACATCTTTGATAACTTCAATCTTTTCTCCATTTATTGTGATGCTGCTTATTGGTCCAGTTGTGAGGATTTTTGTTTTCTTTATATTGAGATGAACTCCATACTGCAGACTGTAGTCTTCAGTCTTCATCAGGAAGTGCTTCAAGTCATCCCCACTTTCAGCAAGCAAAGTTGTGTCATCTGTGTATCACAGGTTGTTAATGAGCCTTCCTTCAATCCTGATGCCACATTCTTCTCCATATAGTCCAGCTTCTTGGATTAGTTGCTCAGCATACAGATTGAATAGGTGTGGTGAAAGGATACGACCCTGATGCACTCCCTTCCTTATTTTAAACCATGCAGTATCCCTTTGTTCTGTTTGAATGACATGCTCCTGGTCTATGAGCCCATCATTGCTTATAGTTCCTCATGAGTACAATTAAGTGTTCTGGAATTCCCATTTTTCTCAATGTTATCCATAATTTGTCATGATCCACATAATTGAATGCTTTTGCGTAGTCAATAAAACATAAGTAAACATCTTTCTGGTATTCTCTGCTTACAGCCAACATCTATCTGATATCAGCAAGGATATCCCTCATTCCACACCTTCTTCTAAATGCAGCTTGCATTTCTGGAAGTTCTCTGTGTACTGCTGCAGTCATTTTTAAATTATCTTCAGTAAGATTTTACTTGCATGTGGTATTAATGATACTTTTAGATAATTTCCACATTATGTGGGATCACCTTTCTTTGGAATGGGTACAAATATGGATCTCTTCCAGTCAGTTGTCCATGTAGCAGTCTTCCAAATCTCTTGGTATAGCCGAATGAGTGCCTCCAATGCAGCATCCATTTGTTGCAACATCTCAGTGGGTATTCCGTCAGTTCCTGGAGTCTTGTTCTTCTCCAACTCCTGTGCAGCCTCGACTTCTTCTTTCAATACCATTGGCTCTTGATCATATTCCACCTCCTGAAATGGATGAATATCAACCAATTCTTTTTGGTACAGTGACTCCATGTATTCCTTCTATCTTCTTTTGATGTTTCCTGCACCATTAAGTGTTTTGCTCATAGAATCTTTCAATATTGGAACTTGAGGCACTGCTAATCTATGGTGTGGGTGGCTATATCAATACACAAAGTGCTCAAAGAAAGAAATGAGCTTAGGGCTTCAGAGTCACAGGTCAAGCACTGCATAAAATACCTCAATGTTTCACTTATGCTTTGAAAGAAAGCCTTGTTTCTTATAGTAACAGAGATGATATTACTGAAGACCAAACCCAGAATCTTACCACAAGAATGGCTGAATTGCAATGCCAATTGAATTGCCAGTCTCAAATGGTGTCTGAAGGTTAAAGTGGGGGCATTGATTGGGAAGAAAAGAAATCCTAAAACTTGGGATGGGGACAAACGGGCAGATAATCAGGAAGCAGGGGACATTAAGCTCCTAAATTCTGATGAATCACTCCTTCAACAGAATCAGCCTTCCTACAGACCCAGCTGTGCTGGCTGAGTCATTGTCTGAGATGTCACCTGAGTTGGACCTGGGGCACTGTCAGGGCATTGCTTGAGGCAATACCTTAAGATACTTTACAAGACTTTGCAAAATGTTCCCAGGAACCACCCTAAATACCCATTGTTACTTCTAGACCTATAACTAGACTTACGTCCTACCATGCCACAAAAAGTGAATGACAAAGTGTGACTCAGGAAGAGTCACATTCCAAAAGAACTATTTGATTTTTTTCTAATATGTACAAACAGACACTTGGAGAATATGTGTGGCAGTGCTATTAAGGGTGTGAGATAATGGTGGAAAGAACATAAAGTTGGATCAGTCTGTTTTTTTATTTGAGCCCACGGAGCACAGATTCTGGCATTCAGTGTTTCAACCTGAGAGGATTTAATAGTTTATTTGGTTGATTTCCTGAAGCACAGATTATGCGGTACCCTACACTAAGTCAAGTTGAAGTACCAGACCTGCCTTGGTATACTGTAGAAGAAGGAGTATCCAAAGGCTTAGGCAAATTGGCATGTTAGAATTGATTTGTCAGATTAAACCCACAGACCAACATATGGAGTGCCCAGAGGACACACCTTTTACCACAACAGTGAAGAACAAATTTGTGAAGGGAGCCTCAGCATTCTTGAAGACTGCTGTGATTGCTATTTTATGTGAGTCAGATTTGACAGTGGATACTGCCCTATTGAATTAAGACATCTAACTCTAATGAGTCTTATCTGACCCCATGGTAGTAGGGCCCAAATGACAGCATTTAATCAACAGAGACAAGGTGGGCATGATTACTATCATGAATAGCAGAGTCAAAATAGTAACCAGAATTGTCTGACTTGTGTGGACTTATGGGGAACTCTGGTAGCCTAGTGCCTAAGGCACTTGACTGCTAACCAGAAGGCTGGCTTCAAACCCACCAGCCAGCCACTCCTCAGAAAGAAGGTTGGGAAATCTACTTCCGTAGTGATACTGCCTCGGAAACCCAAGGAAGGGTCGCTATGAGTAGGGTCTGACTCAATGGCGCATAACAACAACAACAACACTTAGGCATGGTGTCCCTAGAAGTGAAATAGATGGTAAATCTACTAAATATTTACTTGATTTGTACAAGTAGCAGAATTCTAGGTCAAGTGAACAGCAGTCTAACTTGAATTGCCAGAATACACAGTCATGGCCCCTCAATCAATTCTCAGACTTGAGCCACAATCTCCTGAATCGAAGGGAGGTTGAGTCCCCTTGAGGAAGGATCCTGTTACACTGCCAAAAATTCATACTGTTAATCTTTCTCTCAGCCTTTGTCAAAAGGATCAGTGGCCTTTTACAAGAGTAACTGATCATTTGGAGGGTTTCTGGACATTGGTTCTGAATTCACACTAATTCCAGGAGACCCAAAACATCACTATGGCCCACCAGTCAGAGTGGAGTTACGTGGAGGTAAGGTTACCAATACAGTCTTATCTGAGCCCCATCTCACAGTTGGTCCAGTGGGTCCCTGAACCCATCCTGTAGTGAGTCCCCAGTTCCTGAATATGTAATTGAAATAGACATACTAAACAAGTGGCAGAATACCCACATGGGATCCCTGACATTTGGAGTAAGTATTTTCCTTATCTAGGAAAATTGTAAACCAAAAGGTATATTGCATTCCTGGAGGGATTGCAGAGATTAGTACCACCACCAAGGACTTGAAAGATACAGGGGTGGTTAGTCCCACCATATCCCCATTTAACTGGCCTATTTGGCCTATGTAAATAATAATAATAATAAAAGGATGGATCTTATAGAACAAGAGTGGATTATCAAACCTGGCCACAAGGGTACCCCAGTTGCAGCTGCTGTCCCCAGATGTGCATTCATTGCTGCAGTGAATCAGTACATCTCATGGAAGCTGGTAGGCAGCTATTGATCTGGCCAATGCATTTTGCTCAATTCCAGTTTCAAAGGCTCACCAGAAGGAGTTTGCCTTCAGCTGGGAAGGTGAGCAATACATCTTCATGGTCCTACCTCAGGGGTATGTCAACTCTCCAGCAGTATGTCATAGTTTAATCCACAGAGTCCTTGATTACCTTTTTCTTCCACAAGATGTCACACTGGTACATTACTTTGATATCATTGTACTGATTGGACCTAGTAAAGAAGAAGTATCAATGACTCTAGACTTATTGGTAAGATATTTGCATGCTGTTGTTGTTAGGTGCCGTTGAGTTGTTTCTGACTCATAGCGATGCTGTGTACAACAGAATGAAACGCTGTTTGGTCCTGTGCCAGCCTCACAATCCCTGCTATTCCTGCGTGCATTGTTGCAGCCACTGTGTCAATCCATCTTGTTGAGGGCCGTCCCCTTTTTCATTGACCCTACGCTGTACCAAGGATGATATCCTTCTCCAGGGAATGGTTCCTTCTGACAACATGACCAGAGTAGGTGAGACAAAGTTTGGCCAATCTCACTTCCAAGGAGCATTCCAGCTGTACTTCTTCCAGAACAGATCTGTTAGTTCTTTTATCAGTCCATGGTACTCTCAGTATTCTTTGCCAACCCCACAACTCAAAAGCATCAACTCTTTTTCAGTCTTTCTTATTCATTCCAGCTGTCACTTGTGTACTGTGATAGTTAAGGTTGTGTGTCACCTTGGTTGGGCTGGGTTGAATGGCTGGGTAGCTGGTGGTAGTTATTCCCATGATGAGAGTGGCAATCAACTCCATGGTGGGATCTACCACGAGCAGCTGAGTAGCTGCTTTAGGGATTTGATCTGCTTTCTGTATATAACAAGCAGCTTTGGGAATGGTCTCTAGCTTATGGCATGCTTGAACCCTGTATGTAGCTGAGTCATTGTTCAGCAGCCTGCCATGCTCTGCTGTTCTTGGGACTTTCAATAAACTTGAATCAATGGCCTGCCCTGTTGTTTGGTAACATCGGGACTGTGCCATTTTATTTGTTGGCCTTGGGCTTCTTAGCCTCAGCAGCCAGTAGCTGCCTAAGTGAAGAGACCTCTAGCTTCAATGGGCTGGGAGCAAGAGGCAGAGCTGAAGCCCTAGGTTGAGAAGCTTTCACACAGCCCCTAGAGCCTGGCACTTGGAACTCAAGACTTCTAACCTCCAGAAATTCTAAGAATAAACTCCTGTTTTTTAAAGCCATCCCATTTGTGGTATCTTCTGTTAGAGCAGCACAAGGTAAACAAAGCATACACCTTAGTCTTCAAGGATATATCTTTGCTCTTCAGCGTTTGAAAGAGGTCTTTTGTGGCAGATTTGCCCAATGTAATACCTGTCTGATGTCCTGACTACTAATTCCACTGATGTTGATTATAGAACCAAATAATACAATGTCTTTGACAACTTCAGTCTTTTCTTCATTTATTGTGATGCTGTTTATTGGTCTAGTTGTGAGGATTTTTGTTTTCTTTATATTGAGGTATAATCCATTCTGCAGATTATAGTCTTCAATCTTCATCAGTAAGTGCTTCAAGTCATCCTCACTTTTTCAGCAAGCAAAAGTTGGCATCGTTTGTGTATTGCAGGTTGTTAATGAGCTTTCTCCAATCCTGATGCCACTTTCTTCTTCATATAATCGAGCTTCTCAAATTATTTGCTCAACGTACAGATTGAGTAAGTATGGTAAAAGGACACAACTCTGACACACTCCTTTCTCGATTTTAAACCATGCAGTATCCCCTTCTTCTGTTCAAATGACAGCCTCCTGGCCTATGTACAGATTCCTCATGAACACGATTAAGTGTTCTGGAATTCCTGTTCTTGTCAGTGTTATCTATAATTTGTTATGATCCACACAATTGAATGCTTTTGCATAGTCAATAAAACATAAGTAAACATCTTTCTGGTATTCTTTGCTTTAAGCCTAGTCCATCTGACATCATCAGTGATAGCCTTCATTCCACGTCGTCTTCTGAATCCAGTTTGCATTTCTGGAAGTTCTCTGTTAATATATTGCTGCAGCCATTTTTGAATTATCTTCAGTAAGATTTTACTTGCGTGTGATATTAATGATTCTGTTTTATAATTTCCACATTCTACGGGATCACCTTTCTTTGGAATGGGTACAAATATGGATCTCTTCAAGTCAGTTGTCCATGTAGCTGTTTTCCAAATCTCTTGGCATAGCTGAGTGAGTGCCTCTAGTGTGGCATCCATTTGTTGAAACATCTCAATGGGTATTCCATCAATTCCTGGAGCTTGTTTTCCACCAATTCCTTCAGTGCAGCCTCAACTTTTTCCTTCAATATCATTGGTTCTTGATCATATGCCACCTTCTGAAATGGGTGAACATCAACGAATTCTTTTGGAACAGTGACTGTATTCCTTCCATCTTCTTTTGATGTTTCCTGCATCATTCAGTGTTTTGCCTATAGAATCTTTCAGTATTGTAACTCGAAGCTTAAACTTCCTATTCAGTTTGAAAAATGCTGAGCGTGTTCTTCTCTTGGTTTTCCAACTCCAGGTCATGCTAGAGAATGGGAAATTAACAAAAATTCAGGGACCCTCCATCTCAGTGAAATTTCTAGGGGTCCAGTGGTGTCGGGCATCTTGAGATATTCCTACTAAAGTGAAGGATAAGTTATTGCATCTGGCCCTTTACACAACTAAAAAGGACGAACATGCCTGATGGGCATCTTTGGATTTTGGAGGCAACATATTGGGAACAGATATATGGATAGATGTCTTTGAATGGGCCAAAGAAGTGAATGTATTTGTATCTTGTGTGAATGTTCACCAAAGGGTGACCTCAACAGAGGAGGATTTTTAACAGTCAAGTGGATAGGAGGATGGCACATTCTGTGGAAACCAGTCATCTTCCTTCCCTAGCCCCTCCTGTCATTGCCCAGTTGACTCATCAACAAAGTGGCCATGGTGGCAAGGATGGAGGTTATGCATGGGCACAGCAACATGGGCTCCCGCTTACCAAGGCTGATTTGGCTACCACCACTGCTGAGTGCCCAACTGGTCAGCAACAGAGACCAGCACTAAGTCTGTAATATGGAACAATTTCCTAGACGTGACCAGCCAGCAACCTGTAATAGGTCTATTGCTTTGGAACACTTCTATCATGGAAAGGACAGTGTTTTGTTCTTTACTAGAATAGACACTTACTCCGGATACAGATTTTCCTTCCCTGCATGCGGTGCTTCTGCCAAAACTATTATCTGTGGACTTAAAGAAAGCCTTATCCATCCACGTATGTTATCCCATAGAGCATTACCTTGAATCAAGGGACTCACTTCACAGCAAATGAAGTGTGGCAGTGGGCCCATGCGCATGGAATTCCCCATTATCCTGAAGTAGTTGGCTTGATAGAATGGCCTTCTAAAGATACAATTATGGTACCTTCTAAATTGTATCTAAAGATACAATTATGGCAGCACTTTTCAGGGTTGGGGCATGTACAGTTCTCCAGGAAAGCTCTAAACCAGCATCCAGTATATGGTGCTGTTTCTGCAATAGCCAGGATTCACAATCCAGGAACCAAGGGGTGGAAATAGGAGTGGTGCTGCTCACTATTACCTCTAATGATCCACTCACAAAATTTTTGCTTCTTGTCCCTGTGACCTTGTGCTCTGCAGGCCTGGAGGTCTTAGTTCAAAAGGGAGGAATACTCCCACCTGGAGACAATACTAATTCCATTGACTGGAAGTTAAGAATGCTACCAGGCCATTTTTGGCTCCTTATGCCTCTGAATCAACAGGCAAGAAGGGAGTTACTGTATTGTCTGGTATAATCTATCCTGATTTCCAAGGGGACATCAGATTGTTATTATTATTACTATTATTATTATATTATAATTGTCATCATTATTATAATGGAGGTAAAGAAGAATATGTCTGGAATACAGGACATTCCTTAAAACCATGGGGGGCTCAAAGTCTAAATTCAGAGTGCTGGCTTTAAGGGCTGAGTGAAGGCCCCTGGACCTTGGGCTTCAGCTCTGCCTCTTGTTCCAGGCCCACTAGCACTGGAGGCTTCTTCTGATTGATGCAGCTATTGCTTGCTGAGGCTGATGAACCCGAGATCAGCAGGTAAATTGGCACAATCCTAAGATCAGTAGATAACATGGCAGGCTACTTGTTCAAGTCCTCCTGGAGAGGTAGACTCAGCCAAATGCAGGATCCAAAATGTGCCAAAAGGCTAGAGACTTTTCTCAGAGATTCTCCATATATACTGGAAGCAGACTACAGCATGAAGGCGACTCATAGCAGATTCTACCATGGAGTTGATTATACCACATCCAATCTCATTGTGGGTAATAACAGCATCCAACTGCAAAGCCACTCAAAGTCATGGCCAGTGAAGTTGACACGCACCTTTAACTACCACACATGCTCTGTGATTAAAATCAGTGGAAAACCACAGCACCTCAATTCTGATATGACTACTAAAGGCCCAAACCCTTCAGGAATGAAAGTTTGGGTACCCTATCAGGGAAAGGACCATAACCAGCTGAGGTGCTGACTGAGGGCAAAGAGAATATGGAATAGGTGGTGGAAGAAAGTAGTTGTAAATATCAGCTATGACCATGTGACTAGTATCAGAAATGAAGCCTGTGATTGTTATGAGTATATCTTCCTTGTATGAGTGTGTGAGATATTTTTGTTTTCTTCAGTTATAACATATAAAATGTAAATGGACTTCTGATAAGATGGAGTAATAGGCAGACAAGCTACACAGATCCTCTTCAACAAAGAAAAGAAAAAGCAATTGACAGGGATACAGAAGATAATCCTGGAGCCCTGAGCTTTGAAAGGAACTATGCAGAAGTGGATTAGGCACCAACTAGTGGGAAAACCTTAATGAAAACAGTGACTACAGAGATGGTCAGAGCTGCAGACTGTCAACTACTCTGATGGGACCAACAGCCTGAATATTTCCAAGTGGTGTTAGGACCTGAGAATTGACCTAAAGATCAACCCTGCTCACCAATGGCTGTGAGGATGACTGTGCTAGTCACATACGACTAGAAAGTAAAACAGCAAGGAGGAAGACATCATGAGCTGTTGACTTTGTGCTGTCTGGAGGGTGTAGCCATTTTGATTGTTTACACATGACAGCCATTTTGGGTATTTAAAGTGACTGAGGGTGCAGCCATTTTGAAAGTTTATAAGCAGCGGCTATTTTGGATATTTAAAGTGACTGAGGGCACAGCCATTTTGAATCTTTACAAGTGGCAACCATTTTGGATTTTAAAGTGATAGCATTCTCATTCAGGAGCTCTGGTACCATAGTGTTTAAGGCACTTGACTGCTAACCAGAAGGCTGGCGGTTCAAACCCGTCAGCCACTCCTCGGAAGGAAGGTTGGGCAATCTACTTCCGTAGTGATACTGCCTCGGAAACCCAAGGAGGGGTCGCTATGTGTCAGGTCTGACTCTACAGCACATAACAACAACAACAACAAGCATTCTCATTTAGATTCCAGGGACCTAAGAATAGGCTCTGTTTGCCAAGGTTGGTGGGGACATACCAGAGGCTGACAACAGGAAAGAAGACAAGTGGTGAGTGTATAAGTGCTGTCAACTAGCAAACAGGGGAGCACAGTACCCTGCTTGCATAGATAACATACAAACAAAATAAAGAAGATGAAAATCGTGTTCAAGTCACTCTAACATACAATCACCAATTAAATATAAACACAAAAACGTTACAATGCCTCAAAGACAACAGAACAATCACAGTCCACACAAAGAAGCAAGATAAAGCAGGAGAAACGGGACCAGGATACAGACTCAAAACACATCCCTGAGGAAGATGCAGCATTGGAACTCCCTGATAAGGAATTCAAAATAATTACATTTGGATATTTTCAATGAATTGACAGATCAAGGAAATCACAGAAAACCCTAGAACAATTTTGAAAGACAATACAAGAACAAAATGACAAAATAAATGAAAAATTAGAAATGATACAAAATCTACACATAGAAATCCAGAAGATTCATACTAAATTTTCAGAAATAGATAAGACA
>NW_006921620.1:3621321-3627569 GCF_000298275.1 Orycteropus afer afer | reverse complement strand
AAGACAACTACAAGATAGAACGGACTGTTCTAAACTTGGAAAGAAAACTGTAAATCACAGGGTAACCTCAAAGAAAAATGTTAAACTTTCACGTAAAAATGAAAAAGAGGACCAGCATAAATATTCAGCAAATACTAAAACAATAGCAATGAAGGAAGTGATAACATAACTCATAAGCAAAACGAGCTCAGCATAGAAAATTATATGGAACAAATAAATCGACACCATGAAAAAGCACATAACAAAAATGACAGCATCAAATTCATATTTGCCAATAATTACATATCTGGCAAGGAACTTACCTCTAAGATTTATAGCAGAAGAGTGGATGACCAAACTGTGGTACATATACATAATGGAATGCTATGCAGCACTAAAGAATAATGTAGAGTGTGCAAAACACTACATAATATGGATGAACCTGGAGGACATTATGCTGAGTGACATCAGTCAATCACGGAAGGACAAATATAGTATTAGTTTGTTGTTGAGAGTCAAGGAAAGGTTTATATGTGGAGGGAAACTTTCTTTGTTAGTTGCCAGGGGTGGGAGGGGAGGGGAGGGAACACTGAAAAAAAAATGCATTGACCCATGTCACTTTAATCTTGTGTACTTCACTGTACATCAATTATATTTCAATAAAATGCATTTAAAAAGATGTAAATGGACCTAATAAGGAGCTCTGGTGGTATAATGGTTAAGGTGTTTAGCTGCTAACCAGAAGGTCAGCAGTTCAAACCCACCAGCTACTCTGTGGAAGAAAGTTGAGGTGGCCTGCTTCCATGAAGTTTACAGTTTTAGAAACCCAGTGGGGTTCACTATGAGTCAGAATTGACTATGCTAGTGAGTTTGGTTTGGTTTTTGAAATGGAGCTAATGTATTTTCAGTTTTACATGTTAGTTGTATCACCTTAGGCACCAGTATGACTTTATAATTGCCTTTATTTAGAGATTATGTATCATTTAAGGAGATGTGTACAGGTGCCGCCTTGACAAGGGGTGGACTGTTACAGTTAAAGTTGTGTGTCAGCTTGGCTGGGCCATGATTCTCAGTGGTTCTGCAGTTACGATGTAGTCATTTCCCATGTTGAGATCTGACACAGTGTAATCATCTCCATGATGAAACTTGCTATGAGCAGCCAGTCGGTTGAAAGGGAGTTTCCTCAGGGTTGTTGTCTGCTTCCAATATATATGAATGTCCTGGTAGAGCTCTCTGGCTTTTTGCTCAATCTGAATCCTGCATCTGGCTTATCATTGTCTGACATCAGGTTCCTGGATTTGAACCAGTAACCTGCCATATTGCCCACCAATCTTGCATTTGTTGCCTTCACAGCCTGTAAGCTAATGGTTTGCCATCTTACCTGATGATCTTGGATTAGTTAGCCTCTGAAGCCAGCAGCCTGCTGTATTGCCTGCTGATCTTGGGTTCTTAAGCCCCTGTAGCTACATGAATCAGGAGAAATGTACAGCTTGACGTCTGATCAAAGGACTTGGGACTTGCTAGTGTCTATGACTGTGTGAGCCATTTCCTTGAGATAAATTTCTCTCTCTCTCTCTCCATATATATATATATATATATATATATATATATACACACACACACACATACATATAAACTTTCACTGGTTTTACTTCTCTAGAAACCCAGCTAAGACACCATCATACTGAACCTCCTCCACAAGTACAAGGAAACTGTGCTCGGCTTTGAGAGACTCTGCAATGGGGAGCAGAGTAAAGCAGCAGGGCAGAATCAACAAATCCACAGTGATGATAGTAAGGTAGGAAAACTGTTTCTCCCACTGGTCCACCAGATGCTTTGAATTGGGGTAGTGGCCCTAGAAAAAGAACCTACTTCCCTAGCCACCAGAGCCCCTGCCTGTACAAAGAGACAACACCTCAAGCTTCTGCCCTAAAATCAATGAGGCAGACTTGCCCAGGGATCCATTTGTAGTATACCAGCACCACCCCACTCAGACACTGTTGGTTGCAAGCCTGTTGTGAATTGCTACAGAAGACCTGTGCAGTAGAGTCTGCTCATAGTGAACCCTCTACTTGCCTTCTTGTGCACCCTATTGCTCAAGCTTCTGAAGGCAACAAAGATAGGCCTCCTGGGGAGTCAGTTTTGGTCTGTCTACATCCCCTTTTGGTCAGTGCTGAGGACAGCTGACTGAGGCTGCTGTGTACTAAGAAGCAGCTATCTTGAGTGGAGGCTACATCAACAGTCAACACACTCCAGGTGGGACTCTGACAGTAAGAAAGCAGACCTCCCAGTGAGTCCATTTGGTGTGTGTGAGCACCTCCCCCCAGATACTGTTGGCAGCAAACCTACTACAGATTTTTACAGAAGGCCTATGCAATAGAGTCTACTTCCACAGTAAACATTTTACCAGCCTCCCTGTGCACTCTATACCTCGTGTCTCTGAAACCAACAGGACATATGTCCCAGGGAGTCAGTTCAGGTATATCTTCTTCCTCTTTTGCTAAGTGCTGAGCACTGCTGACAGGCTGCTGTGTTCTAAGATGTGGAGGCTTCTCCCAGAGCCAGCATGCTACAGGGAAGTTTCTGATAGCAAGAAGGCCAACCTCTCTGAAGGTCCATTTGGAGTGTGCTAGTTCTTTTACCCAAACACTGTCATGCACAAGCCTGCTGTGAATTGCTACAGCAGGGTTCTGCGGTGGAGTCTGCTCCTATAAACAGCACTCTACCAGTCTTCCTGCACATTCCATAGCTCTGGACTCTGAAACGAGCAGGACAGACTTCCCTGGGGCTCAATTAGGGTTAGTCTGCTCCCACTTCCAGTTGGCATGGAAGACTGCTAACTAAGGCTGCTATGTGTTAGGAAGCAGGAGTCTTAAGATGAGGCTTTACTCACAGCCAGCAATCTACCATAGAACTCTGATTGCAACAAGACCTTCATGGGGATCTGACCAGAGTGTGACACTCCCTCTCCAATTTGGAATTGTTGGTTGCCAGGCTGTTGGAGACTGCTACAGAAGGCCTACACAGTGGGTCAAAGATAGCACTCTACTTGCTTCCTGTGCACCTCATACTCAAGGACCCTGAATCCAACCAGACACACTTCCTTGGGGATCAGTTTGGGTGTGTCTGTTCCCCCTTACAATTGGTACTGAGGACTGCCAACTGAGGCTGCTGTGTTATAGAAAGAAGGCATTGAGTGGCTGCTACACCCATGGTGAACATACTACAGGGCAGGCTCTGATATTAACAAGGAAGACCTCCCTGGGGAGTCCATTCAAAGTGTGACTACCCACCCCCCAACTGTTAACTGTCAGCTCCTTGACTGATACCAACTGCTACAAAAGTTTCCCTACAATGGAGTCAGAAGGTGAGTCACCTAGTGGAGACCCCAACTACCACTGGACCCTGGGGCTATGAAATCAACAAGACATATTTCTTGGAGGTCTTTCTGGGGTGTGCCAGTCCCTCCTTTTCTTGAAGCAGAGGAAAGTTTGCCTGTGCTTCCCTCAAGTGCCAGCTCAGATATAAGCAGGCCCCACAGAGCAGGGAAGGAAACATTGGGCAAAACTGGAGAGCAACACCTAGCCCCAAAGGGAGCTCACTGGGTGTAGGTTTTCTGACTAAAAATATGACTGCAGAAAAAGGGAAGGGAAGGGAGTAATAACTAGAGAGAGGGGACTGCACCCCCTGATGGACAGATTAATTAGTACATAATGTTTCACCTAAGTGGCAGTACCCGCTGGTGGACAAACTAACCACAGCATGTTGTCTGGTATATTTGGGAGAAATTGAAAGCTGAAAAATGAGATCTGGAACTCTTGCATTCCAACTAAACTAGGAAAGAGACAGAAAGGGTATGCAATGACAAAGTAGTACAAAGTAGTATGGGCAAAAACACCAAATACTGTGAAGAACTGAAAAAGTTCACACCTCAAAAATTCTAATACTCCAATTAAAAAATCACAAGACACACAATGAACAGAGAAACAATGTCCTGTCCAAATGGACATGACACAGGGAGTGAAAGTACATTTAGGGTTGACCAAATAATGAAAAAAAAAAAAAAAATGGAAGAATAATATAGCAACATTAAACATAATTAATGAACTAAGGGAAAACATAGACAAATAGCTAGAAGAAATAAGGAAAACAAGACAAGAAGGAAATGAGGGTCTGAAAAATGATAATATTGCAACAAAAGGGACAATAACTGAAATGAGAAACACAATAGAAGGACTTACTGATAGATTTAGGTTGAATTAGAGAATAAGATAGTTAAAGACACTGAAGAGCAAGAAGAATGGAGGCTCAAGCAGGCTAAACACAGTTTAATAGAATTATGGGACAAGAGACCTAATATATGCATCATAGGAATTCCATAAGGAGAGAAGAGAGAGAAAGGGACAGAAAGAAAATATGAGGACATAATGACAGAAAATTTCCCAAATCTAATTAAGGACATGAATCTACAAGTCAAAAAAGAACAAATCTAAGCAAGATAAACCCACAGAAATTTATACCAAGACATAATTAGGCTCTCAAAGATTAAATATAAAGAGAAAATCTTGAAAGTAATGATAAAGAAAAAAAAATCACATACAAAGGATCCCCAGTAAAGTTAAATGTCAGTTTCATCTCAGAAACATTGGTAGCCAAAAGGCAATGGAATGATACGTTTAAAGTGCTGAAAGAAAAATATACAAAAACTGTCAACCAAGAATACTATACCCAAAGAAACTACCCTTCAAGAATATGGGTAAAATTAAAACATTTCCAGACAGAGAGTTCTTATTTACCAGACTGACCCTACAAAAAATACTAATGAGAGTTCTGTAGATGTAAGGAGAAAGACATTAGAAAGTAATTCAAAGCTATACATAAAAAGAAGATCCCTAATAAAGGGAAATGCATGGACAGGTATAAGGGCTAGTTTAAGGGATTTTTCATGCCTAATAATTCTAAATTTTTTGTCCTGTGTGTGTTTAAATAATAAACATATAAAAAGCAAGGATAAAATTAAAAGGGAGTTCTGGTAAGATGGTGGACTAGGCAGAAAGACTGCACAGACCCTCTTCAACAAAGAACAGGAAAACCTGTTAACACAGACACAGACGATAAGCCTGGACCCCTGAGCCCTGAAGGATATAGAAGTGGACTAAACCCCAATAGCAGAAGAATTTGCATGAAAATACCAAAAAAGGAGACAGACGAAGCTGTGATCGGGCAATGATCCTGAGTGATCCTGATGGCACGGCACAGACAGCTTGGAGATTCCCGACTGGTGGTAGGACCTAAGAATTAACCTAAAAATCAGCCCTGCTAGCCAGGGACTACACAGAGGACTGCTCTGGTGGCTGGGGAATAAATGGAGAAGGTGAAGAGAAAGGCAGGCTGAGCTGTGGACTTTTGCTGGTCGAGAGGGTGCCACCATTTTTAATGTTTAAAAGCGGTTTGACTATTTTGGATATTTAAAGAGACAGCGCTCTCGCAGATTCCTGGGGCTTAAGAACATGTTCTGCTTGCCAGCAACCCCAAGGACACTCCAGACCTGCAGGACTGAACTTGCATTCCAACTAAACTAGGAAAGAGACAGAAAGGTGTGACATTCCTCTTGTTACTCTTATACCCCACACCTGCTTGGTGAACAGAGGTGCGACCATCCCCCACTCCCAGCTACCTTCTGGGCCCACAGGAACTCCGTCACAGTCTGTGTGCTCAGACGGAGCCTGGATGCCCTGTCCTGTCCTCCACTCATTTTTTTTTTCTCTTATTTTATTTTTATTTTTTTCTTTTTCACTTTCTTTTTTTCTGGTGATTAGTTTGCTTGTATTTGTCTGCTTTAAAACAACTAATATTATTAATACTTTTGCCCTTTTTGCTATTACTCTTATTCTTCCCCTCCCAAGTCCTAGTTTTCAGCATTTTTTCTTTTCCCTGTTCCTGGTTGAAATTTTTTTTTTCTTCCCCATTTTTTCTTGTGGTTAACCATGTTCCTTGTTTTTCTTTTTGCTTTTTTCCCATTTCTTTTTTCCTTCATTATTCTCCTTCTCTACCTTTTTTCTCTTAGTGCCCTATCCCCAGATATTGTAGGTTTTCTTGTATTTTCTTCTTGTTTTTCCCTTTTTTCTTTTTTTGGTTACTGTTCCTGTGTGATTACATGGTGTGTTTTTTGTTCATGTGCTTTTAGTTTTTTGATGGTTATTGAATTGTAATTTTTGTCTAACTGAGTGGAAAACAGCAACAGTCCCCATAAGACACAACTACACCCA
>NW_006921620.1:3610116-3619496 GCF_000298275.1 Orycteropus afer afer | reverse complement strand
AGAGAACAATCATGGGAGAAGGAAGGGCTGCTTATGCACAGGGAGACAGCTCAGGGGGCAGGAGTGCATGGAGGGATTGACACTGGGAAGAGGTAACTATGGGGAGGAAATGGGAGGGGAGCTGTTGCATTATGGTAAACTATGGTCAATGTCGAGACAAAGTGTATGTGAGCTGCTGTATGGAAAGTGAATTTGCTCTGTAAATCTTCACCCAGATCACAATTTAAAAAAAAAAAAAAAGAGTTCCTGGGTGGTAAAAATGACTAAAAAAAATTATATTAAAAGACACATAAAATATTAAGACATAATTCATGATAACAACAAAAGTTGTGGAGAAGAATGGTATAGAGAATTTCTTGTATGTTGCTGAAATTAAGTTGATACCAAATTACATTACCAAAAAACCAAACTCATTGCCGTGGAGTCAGATCCAACTCATAGTGACCACTTCTTGGGTTTATGAGGCAGTATCACTATGGAAGTAGATTGCCCAACTTTCTGAGGAGTGGCTGGTGGATTTGAACCACCAGCCTTCTGGTTAGCAGTCAAATGCCTTAGGAACTATGCCACCAGAACCCTAGAACATTATAAATACAAGGTCTTAAATGTAATATTCATGGTAACCACTAAGAAAAATAAAACTTTTTTTCATTCCATTTCCCTATCCTTTTCTATTTAAGTACAAGGAAAAAGTATAAGGAAAAAGGAGTGAAAAAATTCACTACAATAAACCAACAAAACATAAAAGCAAGCTGCAATGCAATGAATTGCTTGGTATGGCCCTTCTAGCCATAGTCTTTGTGATTCCTGCCAAATGACTGGATGGAACTATGCAGAATGAGGTGCTTGTGGCCCACCAAGGGGATTGGATAGCTTGCTAATAATATACATGAGGTCCATGGTACCCTTGTGTGGTTGGGACCATGCAAATAAGGTGTATGGAACCCTAATGTGGGGATTAGTCAGTTTTGCCATCCCACTAGATTTAAAGTGAGTCATTCCAGAGGTGAAAATGTTGTTGTTGTTGTTGTTATGTGCCGTCAAGTCAGCCCTGACTCATAGCGACCCCTCCTTGGGTTTCCGAGGCAGTATCACTACGGAAGTAGGATTGCCCAACCTTCCTTCCGAGGAGTGGCTGATGGGTTTGAACCGCCAGCCATCTGGTGAGCAGTCAAGTGCCTTAGCCACTATAGGGGATCTCAATACCATCATAAAAGAAGAGCCAGGACTGGAGCACATCTTTTGGACCAGAGATCATGGTGCTGAGCCTGCTTGATGCAGAAGACAGAGAGCTATAACCCTTTGCTGAGACAGCAAGAAATGACAAAAAGCAGAAGCAGAGAAACAGCAGCTTCAGAACCAGAAGATCCAGCAGGAGACCTGGCAGGAGACAGTGCTGTGTGCTTCCAGACCAATAGAGCAAGAAAGATGAGTGCCTTTGGGCAGGAGGCTTACTGGCAGAGTGGGGTGCCTCTGGGCACTTATCAGCAGAGTTTAAAGAGCTTTGTAATGCTTGAGGAGGGCAGAGACCAAGAAGGTGTGGGGAGGAGAGGACAGGGCGGGGAGAGAGAGAGGTGTGCTGGAGGGCACTGCTGAGAAGAGGCTTTCCTGATCAAAGAAATGTATCTTGAGTCATTTCTGATCTTGAATTTTAACCTGTTACTCCCCTAATAAACCCTGTAATTGTATTGTCTGTGAGTTCTATATGTATTGCAACTAATTATTGAAGAAGAAGAGAAGTAGAAAGTTCTATGGGAGGGACAGTTGGTGAAAGGATTGGTAAAAAGGCTGGAGGATGGAGGCATATGTGACCTCCACCTTATAGGAATCATTCTTGGCTATTGATCTTGATCATCCTCCTCCCTTATGAAGTTAAAGGAAGTCAGTTGCTTCCCCAACACCATTTTTGCATAAGCTAAAGGACAAAAATAAAAAAAAACTTTTTTAAAAAACCAAAAAACCCACTGCCATTGAGTTGATTCTGACTCATAGCGACCCCCATTGGGTTTCCAAGGTGGTAAGTCTTTTCAGGAGTAGATTGCCTCATCTCCCTTCCACAGAGCAGCTGGCGGGTTTGAACCACCGATCTTCTGGTTAGCAGTCAGATGCCTTAGGCACTGCACCACCAGAGCTCCATCAAGAAGGCTAAGGAAACACAAATAACAAAATGGCAGAAGTAAGTCACTTCTTATCAGTAATCACAGTGAATGTAAATGGACTAAACACTCCAATCAAAAGGCAGAGAGTGACAGAATGGGTGGGGAAAAAAAAAAAAAACTTGCTCCAACTATAAACAAAAAAAAACCTCACTGCCATCAAGTCACTTCCCAACTTATAGTGACCCCTTTTTGGGTTTCCGAGGTGGTATCTCTGTAGACTAAATTGCTTAATCTTCCTTCCAAGGAGTGTCTGAGTGGGTTTGAACCACCAGCCTTCTGGTTAGTAGCCAAATGCCTTAGGCACTGTATCACCAAAGCTCCCTGCTCCAACTATATGCTATTTATAAAAGACAAAGGACACAAATGGATTGAAAATGAAAAGATGGGGAAAAAATTCCATGCAGATAATAATGAAAAGAAAGCTGGTGTAGCAATCTTAATATCAGACAAAGTAGATTTTAAGACAAAAACATGTCAGAAGAGATAAAAGGGTCAATTAATCAATAAGATTTAACAATCATAAATATATATGTGCCTAACATCAGGGCACCTGATATAAACCAAACACTGATACAATTGAAGGGAGAAGTAGATAGTACTACAATAATAGTAATAGTTGGAGACTTCAGTTCACCGTTTTCAATATTTGACAGAACATCTAGAAAAAGATCAACAAGGAAACAGAGGACATGATTGACAGTGTAAACCAACTAGACTTAACAGACATATATAGAACACTCCACCCAAAACTGACACTATGTACATTTTACTCCAGTACACATGGATCATGCTCCAAAATAAGTCACATTTTAAGTTACAAAGCAAGTGTTAGTTTAAAAAGATTGAAGTCATACAAAATATTTTCTCTGACCACACCAGAGTGAAACTAGAAATCAATAATAGGAAAAAAATGCAATAGGAAAATATGCAAACATATGGAAATTAAAGAACACATTATTAAACTAGCATTGGGTCAAGGAAGAAATCACACTTTCTTAAGTCCAGTGAAAATGAAAGCACAACATAGCAAAATTTATAGGATTCAGCAAAGACAGTACTCAGAAGCTTGTAGGCATAAATGCCTATGTTAAAAAAAAAAAAAAAAAAAAGATCTCAAATTAACAGCATAACTTGACAACTCTGTGAACTAGAAAGAGGAGAGCAAACTAAGCCTAAACCTATCATTTTACTTGAATCCACAATCAACATACATGAAAGCAGCAGTCAAGAAATCAAAAGACATATTTCACTGTTCAAATCTGCTTCAAAAGACCTCTTTAAAGTGTTTGAGAACAATGATGTCACTTTGAAGATTAAGGTGTGCCTGACCCAAGCCATGCTTTTTACAGTAGCCTCATATGCATTGAAAGTTGGGCAATGAATAAGGAATACACCAGAACAGATGCATTTGAATTGTGATGTTAGCAAAGAATATTGAATGTACCATAGACTGCCAAAAAGAACGAGAAAATCTGTCTTGGAAGAAGTGCAGCCAGAATGCTCTTTGTAAATGAGAAAGGCCAGACTTTGCTGCTTGTACTTTGGTCATGTTATCAGAGGGCATCAGTCCCTGGAGGAGTATATCATGCTTGGTAAAGTAGAGGGTGGGTGAGAAAAGGGAAGACCCTTAATGAGATGGATTGACAGTGGCTGGAATGATGGGCTCAAGAACAGCAGTGATTGTGAGGATGGTGCAGGACCAGGCAGTATTCTGTTTTGTTGTACATACAGTTATTAGGAGTTGGAACCAACTCAACAGCACCTAATAACAACAACCAGAAAAAAGGAGATGACAAAGATCAGCACAGAAATAAAAACAGAAAAAGAGAGAATTGATAAAACAACATGACAATCTCTATGGTTATAGAAAAAAAAGGTAGTTCTTTGACAAGATCAATAAAATTGACAAACCTTTAGCTAAACTGACAAAGAAGAGAAAAGATGCAAATAAGCAAAAAAAAAAAAAAAAAAAGCGACATTACAACTGACCTGAGAGAAACAGAATTATGACAGAATATTATGAAAAACTGTATGACAATAAACTGGATAACCTAGATGAAGTGAACAAACTCTTAGAAGAACAATCTGCCCAAACTGACTCAAGAGGAAATAGAGTGTCAACAGGCCCATAACAAAGAAGAGATCGAATCAGTGATCAAAAACATCTCAAAAACAAACCTAGACCTGATGGCTTCACTCAAATACTGTTTAAAGTCTTCCAAAAGATAAATAAAAAATACTCCCTAATTCATTCTATGAAGTAAACATAACCCTGATACCCAAACCAAATGACACTATAGAAAAAGAAAACTACAGACCAGTATATCTTAAGAATATAGGTGCAAAAATTCTCAATAAAATAGTAGTGAACAAAATCCAGCAGCATAGTGAAAGATCCATAAACCATGACTAAGTGGGGTTTATTCCAGAAATGCAGGGATTGTTCAACATTAGAAAATCCATCAGCGTAATACACTATATCACTAGAACAAAGAAAAAGAGAAGTATGGTAATCTCTATGGATGTAGAAAAAGCATCTGATAAAATCTAACACCTTTTCTTGATTAAAAACCTTAAAGATGATTGGAATAGAGGAGGCATTTCTCAATATGATTCAGGGCATATATGAAAAGCCAACAGCCATGATACTTAATGGAGAAAGACAGCTTTCTCCTTGAAATCTGGTACAAGACAAGGATGCCAGTCCTCACCACTTCTATCCAAGTCTATGGAAGTCCTAGCCAAAGCAATAAGAAGTAAAAACTATCCAGAATGGAAAACATGTAAAATTATCTCTATGATGATATGATCTCAGATGATATATGATCCTGTATATAGAACATCCTAAAGAATCCACAAGAAAACTTCTACAACTAATAGTGGTATTTAGCAAAGTTGCAAGGTACAAGGTCAACAAACAAAAATCAGTTGGGTTTCTATACACTGGCAATGAGAAATCTGAAAGAAATTAGGGAAACAATTCCGTTTACAATAACATCTAAGAGTATAAAATTTCTAGGAATAAATCTAATAAGGGACATAAAGGACTTATAAAATGAAAGCTATAAAACTCTACCAAAAACAGGGAGACCGCTCAGGGGGCAGGAGAGTATGGAGGGATGGACCCTGGGAAGAGGTAACTATGGGGAGGAAGTGGGAGGGGAGCTGTTGCATTGTGGTAAACTGTGGTCAATGACATAAGACAAAGTAATGTGAACTGCTGTATGGAAAGTGAATTTGCTCTGTAAATCTTCACTCAAATCAAAATAAAATAAAATAAAAAATAAACCTCTGCCAAAAGAGATTAAAGATAAATGGAAAGATGTTCCATGTTCATGGGTTGGAAGACTTACTATTGTTAAGATGGCAATACTACCCAAAGTGATCTATAGACTGAATGCCATCTTGATGAAAATTCTAACAGTCTTTTTTACAGAAATAGAAAAACCAGTCTTAAACTTTACATGGAATGACAAGAGGTCCATAATAGCTAAAGCAATATTGAAAGAGAAGAACTAAATAGGAGGACCCACACTTCCTGATTTTAAAACATACTATACAGGTATAGGAGCTCTGGTAGCATAGTGCCTAAGGCACTTGACTGCTAACCAGAAGGCTGGCGGTTCAAACCCACCAGGCACTACTCGGAAGGAAGGTTGGGCATTCCTACTTCCGTAGTGATACTGCCTTGGAAACCCAAGGAGGGGTCGCTATGAGTCGGGGCCGACTCGATGGCAAATAACAACAACAACAGCATACAGGTATAGTAATCAAAACAGTGTGGTGCTGGTATAACAGTAGTCACATGGATGAAACTGTGACTCTGGGTCCAGGTTCTGTTCAGCACAGCTCACAGAATCATAAGCTCAGGTTGAGGCAAAGAAAGAAGCTTTATTTCAAAGGCCAACATGAAGGAACACTCAGGACTGCTGTCGCCAAGGGAGTTCAATGCGGCTTCAGGTTTCTTTCACTTTTAAGCTTGCAACAAATAGGAAAGATAATGATTATTCATAAGATTTCTGAAGAAGGGTCATGATTATGGATTAGAGGGCAGGATCGTACCTTGGCAGGAAAGTGGCTGACAGACCCCTCGCTTCTCAAATGGGACCATGTGGGACAAATTATGTAATTGTGGTGAGTTTTGGTTCCTTGACATGAGTCTTAATGTTTTGAGTTCAGCTAAAGGGTAAAGTTGCTTTCTCTGAGCATATGTGCCCTGGTCAGGCTGGATCTGTCTGGTTCTGGTCAGGTCAGCCTTCTTGCAATAATTTGTGAGCAGGTGCCAAAGGGATCTTGGAACTAAACTAAAAGTAATTATTAACCTACTCACAAAGGGGTGATATCTCAAAATTTTCCCTGTTCATCTAAAGCGGTTTTTCACTGTCAGCTCAAAGCTCTCCAGTAGTCATCTCATAGACCCATGGAATAGAATTGAGAGCCCAAACATAAGCCCACACATCTGCTGATTTTTGACAAGGGTGCTAAGTCCATTTGGAGAGGAAAGAAGGGTCTCTTCAATAAATAACAGTGTTTGGAAAATTGGATATCTATGTACAAAAAAATGAAACAGGACTCATGCCTCACACCATACACAAAAACAAATTCAAAATGGAATAAAGAGCAAAATGTGTAAACTAAAACCATAAAATTCTTAGAAAAAAAGGCGTGGCAATGCTGTCAGCCTAGCTTTCAGCAATGGATTATCAACTATAGTAACAAAAGGACAAACAACAAAAGATGAAATAAATAAACGGTACCTCATAAAAATTAAAAACTTTTGTTCATCAAAAGACTTTACCAAAAAAGTGGAAAGATAAGGTACCAACTTTGAGAACCTTCAGAAACCAAATATTTGATAAGCATCTAATTACCAAAATATATACAAAACTTCAACTTAACAAAAAAACAAATAACCCAATCATAAAATGGGCAAAGGACTTGAGTGAACATTCCACCCAAGAGGATATTCCAAAGGCCACCAAATACATGAAAAGATGCTCAGCATCATTAGCCATCAGAGAGATGCAAATTAAAGCCACATTGAGATACCATTTCACTTCCACTAGGATGGCTAAGATTGAAAAATAAAACAAAATAGAAAATAACAAATTTTCACATGGTGAGGATGTAGGAAAATTGGAACCCTTATCCATTGCTGGTGGCAATTTAAAATGGTACAGCTGTTGTGGAGAACAGTGTGATAGTTCCTCAAGAGACTAAAAGTGGAACTACCATATGACCCAGCAGTTTCACTCCTAGGTATATACCCAAAAGACTTGAAAGTCAGAGACTTGTACATCTCTGTTCATTGCAACACTATTCACAATAGTCAAAAGATGGAAACAACCTAAATGCTCTTCAACAGATGAATGGATAAACAAAATGTGGTACATAAGTTTCAATGGAATGCTACTCAGCCAGTAGGAGAAATGAAGTCTTGATACATGCTACAGTATGGATGGAACTTGAAGACATTATGCTGAGCATCATATGCCAGTCAGAAAAGGACAAATATTTATGATGTCACTTATATAAAGACAAGAAAGGCAACTGTATAGAGACCACAAGTTTATTAGTGGTTATCAGGAGCAGGAGGGAGGAGGAAAAAGAGTTAATAGTGATAGAAAATTGCATTGATTAGGGTTGCACAGTTGATTATTGTAATTGCTATCAATAAGTTGTACACCATTAAAAAGTTGAATTGACAAAAATGGTGTGATATAAATATTGACAACAGTGATTTTTTTTAAAAAAAAAGTATCTGCTAAGGCTGTTTGGTTCAACCAAATGCCTCATAGAATTTGGTTTCTTGCTTTGGAGGTTTGGTTTTGGTTTCACAGGACATCCCAGTTAATTGGCCTTATAACGTATTTAGTGCTTCTATTCTACCTTCTAGAAGCTCTGGTGGTGTAGTGCCTAAGGCATTTGACTACTAACCGAAAGGCTGGTAGTTCAAACCCACCAGCCACTCCTCGGGACAAAGGTTGAAGAATCTACTTCCGTAGTAATACCTCCTCAGAAACCCAAGGAGGGGTCGCTATGATTAGAATCTGACTGGAAGGTAAGTTTATTCTACCTCCTAGTTTGTTGAGTAGTGCCTGGGGTCTTAAAAGCTTGCAAGCAGCCACCAAGTCATAACAATTGGCCTCTATTTACCGGGAACAACAGAAGGAGTCAGGAATAGAAGGAGGATATATTGAAATGTATGGCTAAATGCCTCCATGAACAACTGCTTCCTTTGCCATGAAACCAGAACTGGATGGTGCCTGGCTACCATTACTGAGCATTTTGATCAAAGATTACATAGAAGACTCCTGATCAAAAGAGGTGAAATGCAGAACAGAACTTCAAATTCTCATGGACTCTAGACTTTTTGTAGCTATGGAAGGTGGATGAACCCCTGAAACTGTGATTAAACTGTGTTTAATCTTTAAACCTTAACCACAAAATATCCCCTGAAGAATGTGGAATAAAACTCAATTTAAAAAAAAAAAAGAAGAAGAAGGACCAGGCTTGTTGGTCTGACAGAGCCTGGTGAAACCCTGAGACTATGGCCCGTAGCTGCCCTTCAGGTCTGAAATTGAACTCACTCCTGTGGCTTCCAGCCAAATAAAAGACTGCCATATGGGCTGAACATTTACATCAGGTAGGTACACTCCTTGGAGAGATCAGTCATGGGAGAACAGAGGGGCAGTGTATGCATGCACAAGGAGACCTCTCGGGGCAGGAGTGCGTGGGAGGGAAGGACACAGGGAAGAGGTAACTATGGGGAGGAAGTGCGAAGAGTGGTTACATTTTGGGAAATTGCAGTCAATGTCATGAGATAAAATATATATGAACTGCTATATGGAAAATGAAATTGCTCTGTAAACTTTCACCCAAATCACAAAAAAAAAAAAACCAAATCCCTGAAGTCATCTTTTTTTTAAAATTTTTTTATTATTGTGATCTGGGTGAAGATCTACAGAGCAAATTCACCTTCCATACAGCAATCCACACACACCCTGTCTCATGACATTGACCACAGTCCACCACAATGCAACAGCTTCCCTCCCACTTTCTCCCCATAGTTACCTCTTCCATGTGTCCATCCCTCCATGGACTCCTGCCCCCTAAGCTGTCTCCCTGTGCATAGGCAGCCCTTCTTTCTCCCATGATTGTTCTCTCCAAGGAGTGTATCTACCTCAGGTAAATGTTCAACTCAGATGCCTGTCTTCTGTT
>NW_006921620.1:3602696-3607244 GCF_000298275.1 Orycteropus afer afer | reverse complement strand
CCCAGGAATCTGCGAGAGCGCTGTCTCTTTAAATATCCAAAATAGTCAAGCCACTTTTTAAACCTTCAAAATGGTGGCATCCTCCGGACTGGCAAAAGTCCACAGCTCAGCCCACCTTTCTCTTCACCGTCTCCGTTTGTTCCCCAGTCACCGTGCACAGTCCTCCATGCAGTCCCTGGCCAGCAGGGCGATCCCTAGGTTAATTCTTAAGTCTTAACCACCACTCGGGAATCTGCAAGCTGTCTGTACCGTCAGAATCACTCACCACCACTGCCAGACCGCAGCTCCATATGTCTCCCTCCTTGGCACTTCCATGCAAACTCCTCTGCTAGTTGGGGTCCAGTCTACCTCTATATCCTTCCCCTCAAGGCTCAGAGGTCCAGGATTATCCTCTGCATCCATGCCAATTGGCCTCCACCTTCTTTGTCGAAGATGGTCTGTGCAGTCCCTCTGCCTAGTCCGCCATCTTGACGGAACCTCTCCCCTGAAGTCATCTTAAAACCAATCATTTTACTAGCTTAACTAGTTAAAAAGTTCTGCTTTGAGCACACACTATTTTAAGAACTATCTGTGTGGGATCAAATTGACAGCAGTAACTCACAAGATTAGATAGGAACCATAAGGGACAGTGAGTTTATGTTAATGGAGAAACAACAATTCAGAAGGGAAAGGTGAGAATGTTTGCACAACTCGAAGAATGTAATCAATGTCACTAAATTGTACATGGAGAAACTATTGGAATATTTTTTTTTTCTATGAGCTAATTCTTTTTCTAAAACAAACTTTGTATTGTGATTTGGGTGAAAGCTTACAGAGCAAATTGGTTTTCCATTCAGCAATTCATACACATTTTGTTTTGTTACATTGACTGCAGTCCTCACAATGTAACAGCACTCTTTCCACTTCCTTCCTGTGTTTACCATTTCCATTTGTCCTTCTTTCCTGTCCCTTCCTGCTTTTTGTGCTTTATCCCTGGGTAAATGCTGCCCTTTTGATCTTGTATGGTTGCTTGTTCAAAGGGGTACACACCTCCCTGGTGTTATTGTTCACCTTGTGGCCACTTATTTGACTGCAAGTTGAACAACAGGGGTGAGTTTGGTTCCAAGCTTGCAGAGCATCTAAGGACCATAGTCTCAGGGGAGCTGCCTCTCTCTATCAGACCAGTAAACCTGGTCTTTTTTTTTTTTTTTTTTTAATGATTTTGAGTTTTGTTCCACATTTTTCTCTGATTCTTTTTAGGACCTTCTATCGGAAGGAAGACTGGGCAATCTACTTCCGTAGTGATACTGCCTCGGAAACCCAAGGAGGGGTCGCTATGAGTCGGGTCTGACTCGACGGCACATAACAACAACAACAATTGTGATCATTATACTAAATTTGCTTCAGAGCAATTAGCACTGGTAGCCAGGCACCACCTAGTTCTTCTGGTCTCACAGTTGTGGAGGCTGAGATTTGTGGTCCATTAGTCCATTAGTCCTTTGGACTAGTTTCCATGAGTTTTTAATTTTCTTCATTCTTGTTAGTTCCGATGGGGGGAGACCAATAATTGCACCTTAAATGGTCATTCACAAGCTGTTAAGACCCCTGTTGCTACTCACCAAAAAAACATTGTGGACTATGTTATGCCAATTGATTTTTTTTAAAATTTTATTGTGATTTAGTGAAAGTTTACAGAGCAAATTCATTTTCCATACAGCAGTTCATATATACTTTGTCTTGTGACATTGACTGCAATCTCCCACAATGCAACAGCTCTTCTCCCACTTCCTCACCATAGCCACCTCTTCCCTGTGTCCTTTCTGCCCCCCAAGCTGTCTCCCTGTGCATTCACAGCCCTTCTATTCTCCCATGATTGATCTCTCCAAGGAGTGTATCTACCTAATGTAAATGTTCAGCTCATATGCCTGTCTTTTGTTTGGCTGGAAGCTATGGGAGTGGGTTCAATTCCAGACCTGAAGGGCAGCTAGGGGCCATACATAATCTCAGGGGTTTCACCAGACTCCATCAGACCAGCAAACCTAGTCCCTTTCTTTTTCTATGATTTTGAGTTTTGTTCTACATTGTCCTCCAACTCTATCCAGGATCTCTTACATAGATCCGCCTCTGAGTAGTTGACAGTGGTAGCCAGGCACCATCTAGTTCTTCTCGTCTCATAATCATATAGGCTGAGGATCTCATGGTGTACCTGTTGCTTGGACTAATTGTTTCCATGTGTCTTTGGTTTTCTTCATTCTTCTTTGCTCTGGACAAGGAGAGACCCATCGTTGTATCTAGATGTCTGCTTGTAAGCTTTTAAGATTCCAGTCATTACTCGCCAAAGTAGCATGTAGAGCAATGTTTTTGGGTAGTATCTTATGCCAATTGAGCTTGATGTCCCCTGCGACCATCCCGAGCCCACAGGTCCAACTACTCGCTCCCTGTGGGTATCTGGCTGTGGCCAGGAAGTGACTACAACCTTGTCCCTTATCAGCTCTACTATATACCTGGAAATTCTTACAGAACATATGGATACACTTGTAGAAACATTGTCTGCCAACCCTATACATGATCATGGTATGCTAGTTGATCTTGATGTCTTCAGTGACTATGGTACTGAGCCCTCAAGCCTAGTAACTCATTCCCTTAAGGTGTTTGGTTATGGCTAAGAAGTTTTAATTACTTTGCCCCTTGTATGTGCTACTATAGTTATGGATATGTCTGCAAAAAAACCCAAACTCACTGCTGAGGAGTCAAATCTGGCTCATTGCAACCCCTTCTTGGGTTTGCAAGGTGGTATCTCTACTGAAGTAGATTGCCTCGTCTTCCTTCCAAGGAGTGGCTGGTGGGTTTGAACCGCCAGCCTTCTGGTTAGCAGTCAAATGCCTTAGGCACTATGCCATCAGAACTCCCGATATATTTGCAGCACATATCAATACATATGTAGAAATATCCTCTGTCAAAACTATATATGTATATCTTCCCCCATGGGTGTAGTCCTATTCGCTGTCCCACATCTGTTCAGCTTGTGTATCTATCTGTGTATTCACTCATAGCTTATTGTTATTACTATCATTGCAGGATTGTTGTATGTAGTAGTATTTATTTACCTTTGTTGCTTGGTGTATGCTTTGTTGTGTATATTCCCAACAACAACAACAGAATAAACTTTAGGAAAGTAAAAGAAGAGCTATGGTATTTACAGGACTGAAGGCAAAATATCAAAGGCAACCAGTGTGATTATGATTGAGCATGTCTAGGTTTCTGCTGATAGGCTAGTGATGTTTGTATGACTGATAAGATAAAGACATACACTATTCATAAATTATATACTTCATAAAAGTTGCTTAGGAGAATGAGAATGGTTGTACAACTTGAAGAATGTAATCAATGTCACTGAATTTTACACATAGAAACTGTTGAATTGGTGTGTGTTTGGGGGTATATATTTTCAACAACAACAGAAAAATAAATATTTTTAAAACAAAGTTCCTTGTCTTCATTTCAGAAAAATCTCTATGTTGTTATCATAAAGATGTCACATCATTTGTATTCTATAGATAGCAATGCCAAAATAAACTACCTTTGTTGATCCAGCAGTTCTGTTTTTTTTTAAATTGATTTAAGTGAAAGTTTACAGAACAAATTGGTTTTCTATTCAATTTTTCGTAAGTGTTTTGTTTTGTGACATTGAATGCAGTCCCCACAATGTAATAACATTTTTCCCACTTCCTCCCTGTCTTTCTTTCCTATCCATTCCTGCTTTCTGAGCTTTATCCTGGGCAAATGCTGCTCTTTTGATCATGTATGGTTGATTGTTCTAAAGTGTGTGAACATCTCTAGTATTGTTCACCCCATAGGCCTGCTATTGTTTGGCTGAAAGTTGACCCATGGGGGTGAGTTTAGTTCTAGGCTTAAAGAGCGACTAAAGACCAAAGTCTCAGGGGTTCCCCCAGTCTCTATCTGTCGGAAGGAAGGTTGGGCAATCCTACTTCCGTAGTGATACTGCTTCGGAAACCCAAGGCTCGCTATGAGTCGGGGCCGACTCGACGGCAAACACCACCACCATCTGTCCAGTATGCCTGGTCTTTCTTATGATTTTGAGTTTTGTTCCAAATTTCTCTCCCGCTCTATCTGAGACCTCCTTTTGCAATCCTTTTCAGAGTGGTCAGCAGTGGTAGCCAGTCACCATTAGTTCTTCTGGTCTCAAGGTCCTGGAGGCATAGGTGCATCTTGCAGTTAATTTAAAATAGAATTTAAATGGAATTTTTTAGTATCAATTAGGAGAAATTTTGCTTTGCTAATCAAAATCAACTGGAATTTTTAATAAGATTCCTAAAGTAATAAAAGAGAAGCATAGTTTTTATGTATCAAATTAAAAAATGTAATGGTGTCATATAGGATAAATTACTGTTTTCACAGAAACTATTACTAGGTATTTTAATATTACTGGATAATTTAATATTGTAATACAAATCAGCCAGGGGGCAGTTTAAGCATA
Source organism: Orycteropus afer afer (assembly GCF_000298275.1). NCBI lineage: Eukaryota > Metazoa > Chordata > Mammalia > Tubulidentata > Orycteropodidae > Orycteropus > Orycteropus afer. The sequence goes on along the minus strand of NW_006921620.1, from coordinate 3,602,767 downwards.
GGCACTGAAACAAGGCGGGCTTGTGCTTACTCACTGATCTGCACTGAACACGTTCCCTTGTTACCCTACCG
>NW_006921620.1:3591305-3598916 GCF_000298275.1 Orycteropus afer afer | reverse complement strand
CGACAAAAGAGGGGGAGGCCTTCAACGAGATGGATTGATACAGTGGCTGCGATGATGGGCTCGAGTATAGCAGGGATTGTGGGGCTGGTGCAGGATCGGGCAGTGTTTCGTTTTGCTGTGCATGGGGTCGCTATGAGTCGGAAAGGACTTGACGGCACTTAACAACAACAACAACAACAATACAAATCAGTCACCTTTATTTGATTTTCACTATTATAATAGAGTGAAATCTATGATAATATCTACATCTATACAGGTTTTGTTAAATTCTTCTTTCTAATACATTGATGATGGGATATGACAAAGGAAAACAAAAATAACATATGTTGCTCAATTTGTTCAAATCTCTTTTCAGGCAGACTGCATACACATCAATCTACATCTACGTGGTGACAATAAAATCTCTCTAGATATTAGCTTTAGTATAATTTATATGGGAGCTCTGGTAGCATAGTGGCTAAAGCACTTGACTGCCAACCAGAAGGCTGGCGGTTCAAACCCACCAGCCACTCCTCGGAAGGAAGGTTGGGCAATCCTACTTCCGTAGTGATACTGCCTAGGAAACCCAAGGAGGGGTCGCTATGAGTCGGGGTCGACTCGACAGCACATAACAACAACAACAACATAATTTATATAGGAATTAGTTTTTAATGTTTCCTTGATCTAATTTCCTTGTATTGTATTAGAATGTCAATTTTGTTGACTATTTCTTATGGAGTTCCATTCAGTGTAGAAAAAAAAAATGTTTTTTCTTACATTTTAATCCATTTAAAATTCAGATCTGCTTGGATTTTTGAATAAGTATTCTTGAAACAATACTAACAGTATTGACAACAAACAAGAGTAAGAGTACATATCAAATTATTATGGATTGCACAAATGCAAAAATCATTTTCTGCCAAGGACTCCAATTTGCTTTTTCTTTTGAGCATCTTCTGTTGTTTTACTTTACTCTTCTAAAGCATCTCATATTTTGTCTAAATCAAATCTGTTTAAACACAATGAATACCTCTGGAACCATGACTTGGACCATGAAGACAAAAGAAAATTAATGCTTGGTGCTACTCAGACATATTCAGTATTTAAGAATTCTTTGTACTCACACTATGAGAAAGAAAGGATTTAATAAATCAATTAATTTATATTTACCTCTTACCAAGAAAAAAAAATTTCCTTTACTCAAATCCTCCCTGAACTCCAAAGCAGTGTCCACTTCAAAACAGCAGCACAACCCCAAAACTTTCATGATATCCAAACACAGTTGCCTTTTGTTTTGAAAACACAGCACAAGAAATGTGGAGTAGCATTTCTCTGGTGCCTGGAAGGTGTGCATTACCAGGGCAGATGCCTAGAGTTTCAGGTCAGAGCTCAATGCCAAGTCTTAAGTGACAGAGGCAGCCATGTGTTCTTTGATACATTTATTTTCCTGTGTGTTTGTGATATGCAGGGTTTTATAAAGTTCAGGACCAGGGCAAGGAGGGCCCCTCTTGCCAGGGTCAAAGCGAGGTATTGCCTGGAAACTTCACACCAGTCAGACCAGAAATGCCCCACTAAATTTACCCTGCCAAACTGTTATGCTGGACTCTGGTTTTCACTGATCTGTTGGTCTCAATGACTGAGACTTGATGGGGCAGGGATACATGGGGAAAAGAAAGGAGGCTCCAAGATTTTTATATATTAATAATAGCAACTAGTTACTACTATGTACTATGCACTAATGTACTATGTGCCAGGTTGTATACTAAGCATTTATTACATTATCTTATTCAATCCTTAAAAGTACCCTAGCAGATAGTATTATTATCCCCATTTTCCAGATGAAGAAATGTGTACCTCACCATATTACAGTGGAACAAAGGTGGCTACCATCATTGTGTTTTTCAGATCTGAGTCTACTTTAAAACGGTGCTGAAAGAAGAACCTGGTACTATGAAAAAATTGTAAGTGTATGTATTTGAATTTGGAATACATTCCATGAGGTATTTTCACTTGACTAAGATGTGAACATCCCTTGGCTTAAATTAATGACAATTAGCTTTGTTTCAAACTAAAGGTGAAGCCAGATAAAGATACCAGAAGAAAACTACAGACTAATATCCCTAATGAATATAGGTGAAAAGTCCTCAACAAAATATGAACAAACCAAATAAACAGGATACTAAGAGGATTATGAACCATGACCAAATGGTATTTAGCCTAGGAATGCAAAGGCAATAAAACACAAGAAAAACAATTAATGTAATATACCAAATTAATAGAAGAAAGGAAAAAAAACAAATGATCATCTCAACTAGAGAAGGTATGAAACATGGGGAAAGAAGAAGCCAGCTAGGAATGTGTTAGGTGGTACAAAGCCTGCCTGAGAATTAAAGTTATGTATCTACATCTTACCTTGAATTATCTAGGGTGATCATAATCTTCTTTTGCCAGTTCTTCAAGACTTAAAATACGACTAATGACAAGCTCCATAAATATGTTTGGGATTCCATTTGTTAAATGACGCTAACAATATCTGTCTCCCTCGTTGGTTACTCTGAGCATATAGGGAGAACCTAAAAAATATACATGAAAGTCCATCAAGTTTTTTTGGGAGAAATAATGTAAATTATTGTGCTTGATTCTTCCTTAGTACATGACAGTAAAGCCAGCTTCTAGATTCTCCCTGTCTCCATGGCCAACTTCTTCAAGGAAATAATTGCAAACAAAAGGTGTAATTATGTTTATACACTTCAAAGTGATGGTCATAACGCTCTGAATCATTCCTACATTGCCACCCGGAGTCAGCATTTTGAAGCATCATTTTGAATGGCACTTGGTACTGGTATCATTTTTATCAGATGAGTGTTGAATACACAGAGCAACTCCAGGAGTTGTGATGGAGGAGACAGTACAAGTACATAAAATGTACTTGCTATAGAGAAAATAACGCAAAAACGTTAGAGTCATACTTGATACCTCTCTTTTTTCCTCAAATTCCATATCCTAGTGACTTTTCTTTAATATATATATAGTATCTGACCACTTCTCTCCTCCTCCTGCCACCCCCTCATCCTCCCCTCCCCCAGTCCATGATACTATCATCTGTTGCTTGGACTATTGTACTAGCTTCTTAACAGGTGTCTGTGTTTCTACCCTTGCCCTCCTACAGCTGATTCTCTGTATAGGCAGAGTGATCCTTTTAAAACACAAATCACATTATGTCACTTCAGAGCTCAAAATCTTCTGATAGCTTCCTGTCTCACTTAGAGTAAAAGCCAAGGTCCTCACCACCACCTAGGAGGCCCTACATGCTCTGACCCCCACCACATTCCTCTAACTTCGTCTCTTCCCATTCCATCCATTGCTCATTTTGCTCCAACATACTGGTCTGGAAGCATACTCTGGTCTCAGAGCTTTAGGGCCACCTATTTCCTCCACTTTGCTCACCCCTCAAATACTCATTTGATGTGCAGTCTTACTTCTTTCAGGTCTCTGTTCATTGTCTCCTTTTCAGAAACACCTTCCCTAACCATCCATCTAAAATAGCATACCCCTTACCAATGTCAGTCCCCCATATCCTACTTTTTCTCCATAGCACTATCACCACCTAGCAATTTTAAATTTATATGTTCATTTATTTATAGTCTTTCTGACCACTCTACCACAAAATCCATGAAGGGAGGGAGGAGATGTTATCTGTTGCATTCACTGTTGTGTCCTCAGCATGCAGAAGAGAGTTTGGTATGAAATAAATTGAATGAGTAAATAAAATGAGTGTAATATTATGGCAGGCACACTATAATCTCTGATCATTTATTCTAATTGTTCCATTTATGAGCTGCATAACAATATGCCTCAAATCACAGAAGCTTAAAATAATAATTTTTTTTTTTTTTTTTTTACTCATGAATCTGCAATTTGGATACGGTTCAGCATAGATAGATTATTTCTGTTCTATTTAACGTCAGCTGGGACAGTTCAACTGGAGCCTGGAGGATCCACATTCAAGATGACTCACTCAATAGCTAGCAAGTTGGAGCTTGCTGTCAACTAGGAGTTTGGTTCCTCTCCACATGAGTCTCTGTGACTTCTTGGCCTTTTTCACAGAATAGTGGCTAGATTCCAAGACTGTTCAGAGGGAATGTGGTAGTTAACTTTGTGTGTCAACTTGTTTGGCCATGACTTTAAGTGACTTAGCAGCTGGATGCAGTTATTCCCCATGATGAGACTGGATGTGGTATAATCAACTCCATGGTGGAATCTGCTGTGAGCAGCTAATTAGTAGCCTTTGGGATGGCCTTCTTCTAGTATATATGGAGAAGTTTTGAGAAATGTCTCTAGATTTTTGGCACATTTGGATCCTACATTTGCTGAGTCTTCAGCTCCAGTTTCTGGCCTTGAACCAGTGGTCTTCCGTGTTAGGAATTAGCTGGGACAGTTCAACTGGGGCCTGGAGGATCCACATTCAAGATGACTCATTCAATGGTTACCAAGTTGGAGCTTGCTGCCATCTAGGAGCTTGGTCCCCTCCACATGAGTCTCTCTCTGACTTCTTGGGATTGTGTCATTTTACTGCCAACTTGGGTTTGTCAGCCTCAGCAGCCAGCAGCTGCCTGAGTTAGGAAACACCTCCAACTCCAGTGGGCCAAAGTTGAGAGACCTTCACTCAGCCCCTAGAGCTGGCACTCTGAATTTGAACTTCTAGCCTCCTCAACTGTAAGAGAGTAAATTTCTATTTCTTAAAACCATCCACTTGTGGTATTTCTGTGGTAGTAGCACTGGAGAATCAAGATAGAACTTGGTGTTGAGAGAGTGGGGTGCTGCCCTAACAGATACCTAAAATGTGGAAGCAGGAGTGAAGTGTGTCCTTGGACCCCAGATCTCTGTGCTGAGACTATGGCAGAGAGATGACGACAGCAAAGCTAGTGACAGCATGAAACAGAATAACAGGATTGCCAGGCAACAGAGTGAGAAAGCTGAATGCTTTTAGGCAGGACGCTTCATGGTGAAGTGGGTTACCTTCAGGCATTAATTGATAGAAGAGACTCACATGAGACTGAGCTTGCAGGCCCAAGGAGCAAGAAAGCTGAGTGCCTGCCTTTGTGCAAGAAGCTTCCTGGCAGAGTGGGTTACCTTCAGACACTAATTGGTAGAACTGAAGTGCTTTGTAATACTTGCTGGAACAGGGCAGAGGCCAGGATGGCTTCTTCGAGAGACCAAGAAAATGTGAACCAGAAATGCCTCAGTCCCAAAGGGTGGGACCATGGCCTCTGGGTTTCAAATGGTGGAATCACCATAGCCTCCTACGTTTCAAAGAGTCAGATTTTCACCAACTCAGTTCTGGAGTGTGGGGCTGCTGTATATGAGTGCCAGTGGGATAGGGCCATATCAACTACTCAAAAGTGAGGAATGGGAACTGCCATGCCCAAGGGGGTTAGGTCACCACTCAGATGGACTAGGAGAATCAAGCCACCCAATAAAGAAGATTTGTATAGGTGCCAACTTGACAATGGGTGGGAGGTTGAACATTGCGAAAATGTCAATACTACCCAAAGCAATCCATACAGTCAATGCAATCCCAATCCAGATCCCATCAATATTCTTAAGGATATGGAAAAAACAATCTCTAATTTTATTTGGAAAGGAAAGAGACCTCAGACAAGCAAAGCACTGTTGAAGAAGAACAAAGTAGGAGGTCTCATACTCCTGGATCTCAAAACATACTACACATCCACAGTAGTCGAAACAGCCTGGTATTGATACAATAACAAACACATAGACCAGTGGAATAGAATTGAGAACCCAGAAATAGATCCTCTGCCCTGTGGTCAGCTGATTTTTGACAAAAGGCTAAAATCCATTAAAAAGGGAAGAGTTGGCTTCTTTAACAAATGGTACTGGCAAAACTGGATATCCATTTGCGGAAAAATTAAACAAGATCTGTACCTCACACCATACACAAAAACTATCTCCAGATGGATCGAAGACTTAAATGTGAAGCCTAAAATTAAAAAGTTCCTCAAGGAAAAAATAGGGGCAAATTTAGGTGCTCTGGTGGCGTAGTGCCTAAGGCACTTGACTGCTAACCAGAAGATTGGTGGTTCAAACCCACTAGCACTCTGCGGAAGGAAGACACGGCAATCTACTTCTGTAAAGATTTACCCCACCGTGAAAACCCAAAGGGGGTCACTATGAGTTAGAATTGACTCGATGGCAGTGATTTTGGTGCTTTTTTTTTTTTTTTAATTTATGGCATAAATAGACTGTTAACCATAGCCCAAAATGCACACAAAATGCACTGCCATCAAGTCAGATCCAACTCATAGTGACCCTCCTTGGGTTTCCAACGCAGTATCATTATTGAAGTAGATTGCCCAACCTTCCTTCCGAGGAGTGGCTTGTGGGTTTGAACCACTAGCCAACAAATAGCAGAAGATAAACTAGATGAATGGGACCTTCTAAAAGTTTAGTTTTTATGTGCTTCAAAAGACTTCTCCAAAAGAGTAAAAAGAGAACCTATGATTGGGAAAAAATATTTGGCAATGACATATCTGACAAGGGACTTATCTCTAAAATTTATGGAAAACTCCAACATCTCAACAACAAAAAGACAAACAATCCAATTTAAAAAATGGATATGAATAGACATGAATAGACACTTCACCAAAGAGGATGTTCAGGTGGCCAACAAACAAATGACAGAATGTTCATGATCATTAGCCATTAGAGAGATGCAAGTCAAAACAACAATGAGATACCATCTTGCCCCAACACTAATAGCAAAGTTCAACAAGACAGAAAATAACAAATGCTGGTGAGGATGTGGAGAGCTTGGGACTCTCACACACTGCTGGTGGGACTGGAAAATGATACGACCACTGGAAAGCAGTATGGCGGTTCCTTAAAAAGTTGGAAATAGAAATACCATTTGATCTAGAAATCCCGTTACTAGGTATATGTCCTAAAGAAGTGAGAGCCAAGACTAGCAAAAATATATGTGCTCCCATGTTCATTCAGCACTATTTACAATAGCAAAAAGATGGAAACAACCTAGGTGTCCAACAACGGAAGAACGGATAAGCAAACTATGGTACATACACACAATGGAATACTACGCTACAGTAAAGAATAACGTAGAATCTCCAAAACACCACATAACGTGGATGAACTTGTAAGACATTATGCTGAATGAAATAAGTCAATCACAGAAGGGCAAATATTGTATTAGTTCACTATTTTAAAAAGTCAAGGACTGGGATCTTAAAAGCTTGCAAGCGGCCATCTAGATTCAACGATGGGTCTCTCCTTGTCCAGAGCTGTTACATTGTGGGAAATTGCAGTCAATGTCATGAGACAAAGTGTATGTGAGCTGCTGTATGGAAAAGGAATTTGCTCTGTAAACTTTCACCCAAATCACAATAAAAATTAAAAAAAAAAAGTCAAGGAAAGGTTTATAAATGGAAGGAAACTTTCTTTGTTGGTTACAAGGGGTGAGAGGGAACACTGCAAAAAGAAAAAAAGAATAATTAATTACATGGCCCTGCTTTTCTAAAAGAAAAGTTATGACCCTCTCTATCCTCTGTATTTTGTATTAGTAACAAGAAGATAGCACTGGCGGTTCAAACCCACCAG
>NW_006921620.1:3568912-3590205 GCF_000298275.1 Orycteropus afer afer | reverse complement strand
TGGGCAATCTACTTCCATAGTGATACTGCCTCGGAAACCCAAGGAGGGATCACTATGAGTCGGGTCCAACTCGATGGCACATAACAACAATAACAACATAAAAATAGATAGAATATTATAAGAAGCCTCCATGTACCCATCACAGCTTCCATGATCACCAACTCATGGACTATCTTGTTTCATCTACCACCTGATTGCATTTTCCCCCACTTGGATTATTTTGAAGTAATCCCATAAATCATATTTCATCCATAAATATTTCAGCATTGTTTACATATTTTTAACATCCTTGCCAATTAGATAGGCAAAAAATGACTTACTGTGATTTTTTTAATTTTTAAGTATTTGATTGCCAAACTGTCTGAAATGCTTTCTATATTTGTTGATTATTTATTTCTTCCTTTGTGAATTACTTGTTTGTAATCTTTTGTTAATTTTTCTATTGGTGTGTTTGACTTTCTCCCTATTGATTTGTAAGTGTTTTTTATGTCTTAAGAACATTAACTTTTGTGATAGTTAAGTTTGTGTGTCAACTGGGCTAGGCCTGGTTGAGTGGCTGGGCAGCTGGATGTAGTTATTTCCCATGGTAAGATTGGTAATTATCTCCATGATGGAATGTATTGGAGCAGCTGAGTAGCTGCTTTAGGGCTGTAATCTGCTTCTCGTATATAAGAAGCAGCTTTTGGGAATGGTCTGTAGCTCATGGCACACTTGAACCCTGCAGCTGTGTCGTTGTTCACCAGCTTGCCATGCTCTGCCGACCTTGGGACTTTAGTGGACTTGAATTAATGGCCTGCTGTGTGGTTTGGTAACATTGGGACTATGGTTTTTTACTTGTCAACCTTGGGTTTGTCAGCCTCAGCAGCCAGCAGCTGAGTCAAGAAAAGCCTCCAGCTTAAGTGGGTTGGGAGCAGAAGGCAGAGCTGCAACCCAAGGTTGAGGGGCTTTCACTCAGCCCCTAGAGTCTGGCACTTTGAACTCAGACTTGAAATCTGAGTAAATTGTAGGAATAAACTCTTGTTTGTTAAAGCCATCCAATTTGTGGTATACTCTTGTCAGAGTGGCACTAGGTAACCAGAACAACTTTTTTCCTGAGTTATTATTTACCTTTTATTTATGGTACTTTTTGACATACATATTTTCAATTCATATTGCTTGCAGTTTCATTGTGCACCAGCAGGAGGAGTGCATTCTGAACCCCACCAGAGCTTCCAGATAAAGAAGGAAAATAGGGAAAGCAACCAATGATCTAGTCTTCACCCAAGTGTACCTGAAGAAGGTTGCAGCTACTAGCTAAAAACTGGGAAGTATAGAAGGTGAGTACAGGTAAAAGGCTGGGAAAATGTTGCCAAGATTCCTCTATTTCTAATAATATAGGGCAGGAGCACATTAGTTTAAATGTGTGTGTGTGTGTGTGTGTTGGGCAATTTGACACAAACTTTGGAAAGGAGATTAATGACAGAGTCAGTAGGTGTCAGTAAGTGACTTTACCATTCAAAGTATTATCCTAAAATCAGGAAGTAGGCATAGGACTTCATGGATCTTACACAGATCATATTTTTGTACATTTCTGAGTCTGACCATAAAGTACAATAATACACCCTATATGTGTACCACAACTGTCTTTTGTATTTCTATCTTCAGCAATACACAGATGGACATTCCCTCTTTATCTGTGGAACTACCTGTATCTCCTACCCCATCCTCTTCTGATTTTTTGCCCCTTTCTTTAACCTATAATGCCTGCTGCCAGTCTTTGATTGGGGTAGGACTTCTTTTTAAGAATGTCTGAGGCTATCAGTGGTAGTGAATTTATATATTATAAAGAACTTAAGGAAATGAATCAATTCTGGGATGGCTTCAAGTTTGAAATTAAGAAGCCAGAGAAATTCTAGAACATTTCAGGCCCCAATCGGTAGCATCAAAAGGGGGATAATGGGCTTTAGTATCCACACTATCTTCATCAGCACTTCTAGTCATTGATATAGACAATTGATGTTCTCTCAATTTCTGTGAAGTGCTATGTAAATAAATATAGCTTCAAGACCTGTCCCTTCATTCTTCCTCCCAGCAATCATTAGTTGGTTATTTGTAATGACCCATAACATTTAGCTTCCTTGATAGTTGTTCTTGTTGTTGCTGTCAAGTAGGTCTGTACCTCATGGTGCCTCCATATATAACTGAACAAAGTGCTGTCCAGTCTTATGTCATCAGTTGTAGATCAGACATTATGACCCATAGGGTTTTCATTGGCTGATTTTTGGAAGTAGATCAAGGCCTCTCTTCCTAATTCATCTTAGTCTGGTAGCTCCACTGAAACATGCTAAGCATCATAGCAGCACACAAGCCTCAACCAATAGACTGGTGGTGGCCGTGCATGAGGTGCATTGGCCAGGAATCAAACCCAGGTCTACTGCATGGAAGGCAGGAATTCTGTCATCAAACCACCTCTTATCTGCTATTTTTGAGTAGGTACAATTGAGATGATTTGAACTTTGCCCAACTTCAGGTCTCATATAACCTATGTAGTTGCAGTGTTTATGTTATAACAGGTTCTGATCAGCCTTAATATGGGCACAAGTAGTTTTAGTTTTTACTTCCTTCTAAACTGGACTGTTTGCCTTTAGTTCATCATGTATACTGTAATAGGTCATTTTATTATTGAAATAATCATTAAGATACAGTCATCCTGTGAACTTGGAGGACATTATGTTGAGTGAAATAAGTCAATCACAAAAGGACAAATATAGTATTAGTTCATTATTGTAAAAAGTCAAGGAAAGGTTTATATGGAAGGAAACTTTCTTTGTTGATTACCAGGGGTGGGAGGAGAAGGGAGGGAACACTGCAAAAAAAAAAAAGAATGCATTGACCCATGTTGCTTTAGTTTTGTGTATTTCACTGTACATAAATTATATTTCAATAAAATGCAATAAAAAAAAGACACAGTCATCCTAGGAAAAGTAAAGGCCCAGACAAGAAAATTTCTAGAATGGCTCTTTGCTTTAAAACTACCCAATTTAGAATAATTTTCATCCGTAAAAAGTATAACATTAAGGTGACTTTAGTTTAGCTTTTGTTTTTGTCATTGCCATTATTAACACATTTGTTAAAGACAAATCTTCTGTAGAAGAACAAAGCAAGGTTCTCCTATTTAGTACAGAGTATATATATATATATATATATATATATATACACACACACACACATATATATACATATATATATGTGTGTGTGTATATATATATATGTGTGTGTATATATATATATGTATATATATACATACACACACACACACACACACATACACTTATTTTTTTTTTCCTCACCAGAATTTCTCTCAGTGAGAGCACAGTATTTACTGGAGGAAATATTTGAATACTGATGTAGTGGTTGAGTCCTCAAGGACAAACATCAAGATTACTAAACTGTAGAAAATCAAATGAAGAATTAGCTTTGCTTCTGAAAGGGAGCAGGGTGGGTTTGAGAGAGAGAGAGAGAGAGAGCAGAGAGGATGTGAAGCCATTGACATAACCTCTCTTCATGACCCCACATACCTTATATAAAGTCTATTAAATTTCACAAAATAATGAATGGTGGTAGAAGTGAATTCCTTGTGGAATTCACCAAGGACTGAATTCTGGGTTGACATTAATGCGAAAGGAACAACGACAGCAAACCTCAGTATGTGAGCCAAAGGAAAGATGACCATAAAATCCTAAACAGCTAAGAATTAGGAGAGATCCTGTTGAAGACATTGGATTTTACAGACATCAGGAACTGGGAGATTGAGCTGAATTTAACTAGCTCTCTGAAGGGCAAGGGGGGTTCCCAGCTAACATCTGAAACAATCCTCAAAGAGAAATCTTGTGGGTATAGTAAATCACTGGTTAGCACAAATCTCCAAGCCTGCCCAGTCACATTAAAAAACAGGGTAAGACTGTTCTTTGCCCAATTTTATAATTGGAACATTTAATATCTATGTAAGAATTGGGTTTCCCATTGATCTACGGGTAGATAGATGGGTGGACAGGCTGAACGATTAGGTATTTCTATGCAGGGGGAGAGTGCCTATGACCATGTATACAGTTGGCAGACAATCTTTCTACAAGTGTATTTGTATGTTCTGTAAGAATTTCTAGGTATATAGTAGAGCTGACAAGGGACAAATTGCAGTCACTTCTTGGCCACAGCCAGCTACCCAGAGGGACTGAGTAGTTGGACCTGTGGGCTTGGGACCATGGTCGCAGGGAACATCAAGCTCAATTGGCATAACATACTACACAAAAACATTGTTCTACATACTACAATGGCAAGTAGTGACTGGGATCTTAAAAGCTTGTAAGTCACCATCTATATGCAACGATGGGTCTTTGCTTGACCAGAGCAAAGAAGAATGAAGAAAACCAAAGATACACGGAAATAATTAGTCCAAGGGACTGGTACACCATGCGATCCTCAGCCTATATGACTATGAGACCAGAAGAACTAGATGGTGCCCAGCTACCACTGTCAACCACTGGGAGGGGGATCTATGTTGGTGATCCTGGAGAGAGTGGGAGAACAATGTAGAACAAAACTCAAAATCACAAAAAAAGAAAAAAAGAGGGACCAGGTTTGCTGTTCTGATGGAACCTGGTGAAACCCCTGAGACTATGGTCCCTAGCTGCCCTTCAGGTCTGGAATTGAACCCACTCCTGTGGCTTCCAGCCAAACAAAAGACAGGCATATGAGTTGAACATTTACCTGAGGGAGATACACTCCTTGGAGAGATCAATCATTGGACAATAGAAGGGCTATGTATGCACAGAGAGATAGCTTGCAAGGCAGGAGTGCATGGGAGGGAAGGACACAAGGAAGAGGTAGCTGTGGGGAGGAAATTCAAGGAGAGCTGTTGCATTGTGGGAGATTGCAGTCAATGTCATGCGACAAAGTGTATGTGAACTGCTGAATGGAAGATGAATTTGCTCTGTAAACTTTCACCCAAATCACAATAAAGGAAAAAAATAAAAATTGAGTTTTCCCCTTTTACCTTAAAGACTCTACTAGTTGTGCTTTTTCAAAGTCCCTTTTCTACCCCCAGACTTTTGCAGAATACATATCTAATTTTAAAGCAGTAAACTGTTAGAAAAATGGGGCTTAAGAAAGGAATTTTGATGTAGTCTAGAGTCACCTTAGATAAAATATGTCCATTCACTTTCCCCAGAGCTAATTTATGTTGCTAGCCTATTTCTCTGCACTCTGTTTCTGTGGGGTGGATGTTAAGCTGTTCTGATAAGGATGGCTTTAAGTGAACAGGTTCTAGGTTTGACCACAGCTCCTCAACCTATTATGTCTCTGGGCCCCAAGGCCCCTATCTATAAAATTGCAATAATAACAGCACCTGCGCCCCAGGTGGCTTGGAGCAATGGCAGACAGGGCCAACAGCCGGAACAGGTAAGGAGGGCGGGGGACAGCCCCAGGCTGCAGGGAGTAACAGCAGACAGGGCTGGCAGGAACAGGTAGGGGGAAGCCCAGGAAGTGAGCAGAATGGGTGGAACAGCTAAGGGAGACAAACTTGTCTGTCAGTTTGTTGTACTGTGGTGGCTTGAGTGTTGCTGTGAGGCTGGAGGCTGTGCCAGCAGGGATGCCCATGGTGGACCAGTTTCAGTGGATCTTCCAGACTGAGACTCAGAAGAAGGAAGAGGCCATGCACTTCTCAAAGAACTGGCCAGTGAAAACCTTATAAATAGTAGTGAAACACTATCTGATATATTACTGGAAAATGTCCTGAAACATTGTCTGATACAGTGCTGAAAGATAAGCCCCTCAGGTTTGAAGGCACTCAAAATATGACTGGGAAAGAGCTGCCTCATCAGAGTAGAGCTTACCTTAATGATATGGATAAAGTAGAGCTTTTGGGGCCTCCATTTGCTGCAGTGGCACCCCTGAATATGAGAAGAAACAACTGCAAACATCCATTGATAGTCAGAACATGGAATGTATGAAGTATGAATCTAGGAAAATTGGAAGTTGTCAAAAATTAAATGGAATGCATAAAAATTGATATCCTGGGCATTAGGGAGCTGAAATGGACTGGTTTTGGCCATTTTGAATCAGATAACCTTATGATCTACTATCCTGGAAATGACAAATTGAAGAGGAATGGAATGGCATTCATTGTCACAAAGAATGTTTCAAAGTCTATCCTGAAGTACAATGCTGTCAGTGATAGAGGAATATCCATATGCCTACAAGGAAAGTCAGTTAATACTACTGTTATTCAACCACCAAAGCCAAAGATGAGGAAATTGAAGATTTCTACCAACTTCCGCAGTCTGAAATTGACCAAACATGCAATCAAGATGTGTTAATTATCACTGGTGAGTGGAATGCAAAAGTTGGAAACAAAGAAGAATCACCAGTAGTTGAAAATTTGGCCTTGGAGATAGAAATAATGCTTGAGATTGCGTGATAGAATTTTGCAAGACTAACGACTTATTCATTGCAAATACCTTTTCTCAATATCACAAATGGCAGCTATACATGTGGACTTTGCCAGATGGAGTACACAGGAATCAGATTGACTACGTCTGTGGCAAGAGGCAATGGAGAAGCTCAATATCTTCAGCCAAAACAAGGCCAGGAGCTGATTGTGGAATGGACCACCAACTGCTCATTAGCAAGTTCAAGTTGAAGACAATTAAAACAAGTCCACAAGAGCCAAAATATGACCTTGAATATATCCCTCCTGAATTTAGAGACCATCTAAAGAATAGATTTGATGCATTGAACACCGATGACTGAAAACTAGAGGAATTGTAGGATGACATCAAGAACATCATCCATGAAGAAAGCAAAAGGTCATTAAAAAGACAGGAAAGAAAGAAAAGACCAAAATGAATGTGAGAAGAGACTCTGAAATTTGCCCTTGAATGGAGAGTAGCTAAAGCAAATGGAAGAAATGACAAGCTGAACAAAAGATTTCAAAGAGCAGCTCAAGAAGACAAAGTCTTCTTATTGTAATGAAATGTGCAAGGACCTGGAGTTAGAATACTGAAAGGGAAGAGCATGCTCAGCATTTCTCAAGCTGAAAGAATTGAAGAGGAAATTTAAGCCTTGAGTTGCAATATTGAAAGATTCTATGGGCAATATATTGAATTATACAGGAAACATCAAAAGAAGATGGAAGGAATACACAGAGTCACTGTACCAAAAAGAATTGGTTGATGTTCATCCATTTCATGAGGTGGCATATGATCAAGAACTAATGGTGTTGAAGGAAGAAGTTGAAGTTACACTGACAGAAGTGGTGAAAAACAAGGTTCCAGGAATTGATGGGATACCCATTGAGATGTTTCAACAAACGGATGCTGCACTAGAGCCACTCACTCGGTTATGCCAGGAGATTTGGAAGACAACTACCTGGCCAACTGACTGGAAAGATCCATATTTGTACCCATTCCAAAGAAAGGTGATCCCACAGAATGTGGAAATTATTGAACAATGTCATTAATATCACATGCAAGTAAAATCTTGCTGAAGGTAATTCAAAAATGGTTACAGCAGTTTATTGACAGAGAACTTCCAGAAATGCAAGCTAGATTTAGAAGAGGATGTGGAACAAGGGATATCATTGCTGATGTCAGATGATCTTAGCTGAAAGCAAAGAACACCAGAAAGATGTTTACTTGTGTTTTATTGACTACGCAAAAACATTCAATTATGTGGATCATAACAAATTATGGAACATTGAGAATAATGGGAATTCCAGAATACTTAATTGTGCTCATGAGGAACCTGTACATAGACCAGGCAGCTGTCATTTGAACAGAGCAAGTAGACACTACATGGTTTAAAATCGTATCCTTTCACCATACTTATTCCATCTGTATGCTGAACAAGTAATCCGAGAAGCTGGACTATATGAAGAAGAACTTGGCATCAGGATTGGAGGAAGACTCATCAATAACCTACGTTACGCAGATGACACAACTTTGCTTGAAGACAATGAGGATGACTTGAAACACTTACTGATGAAGATTGAAGACGACAGTCTGCAGTATGGAATACATTTCAATATAAAGAAAACAAAAATCCTCACAGTAGGACCAATAAACAGCATCATGATAAATGGAGAAAAGATTGAAGTTGCCAAAGACTTCATATTACTTGGATCTACAGTCAACATCAATGGAAGCAGCAAGATATCAGATGTTGTATATCATTGGGCAAATGTGCTGCAAAGGACCTCTTTCAAGTGCTGAAGAGCAAAGATGTTTCCTTGAAGACTAAGGTGCACTTGACACAGCCATGGTGTTTTCAATCGCCTCATATGATGTGAGAGCTGGACAATGAATAATAAGGAAGATGGAAGAAGAGTTGATGCTTTTGAGTTGTGGTGTTGGCAAAAAAGTGCTGAAAGTACCATGGACTTCTAAAAGAACTAAGAAATCTGTCCTGGAAGAAGTGCAGCTGGAATGCTTCTTGGAAGCGAGAATGGCCAAACTTCATCTCACCTACTTAGGTCATATGGTAAGAAGGGGCCATTCCCTGGAGAAGATATCATGCTTGGCAAAGTGGAGGGATAACAAAAAAGGGAAAGGTCCTCTACGAGATGAATTGACACAGGGCTGCAATGATGGGCTCAGGTATAGCAAAGATAGTGGGGATGGCATAAGACTGGGCAGTATTTCGTTCTGCTGTACATGAGGTCGCAATGAGTCAGAGACGACTCAATGGCACCTAACAACAACAACAACAACAATCTCCCAGAGTTACTGTGAGGATTAAATAAACACTCAGTGTTTGTTGTTACCAGCAGTAGTGCATGACCCAGGCTATGGTATTTTCAATAGCTTCATATGCATGTGAGAGCTGGACCTCAGAATAATTGATGCTTTTGAAATGTGGTGTTGGCAAAGAATATTGAAGGTTCCTTGGACTGCTACAAGAATGAACAAATCTGTCTTGCAGGATGTACAAGCAGAATGTTCTTTAGAAACAAGAATGACCAGACTTCGTTTCTCATACTTTGGTTGTTACAAGGGACCAGTCCCTGGAGAAGGATATCATTCTGGGTAAACTGGAAGGTCAGCAATATAGGGGAAGATCCTCAGTGAAATGAAGGGACACAGTGGCTGCAATGATGGGCTCAAGCATAGCAACAATTGTGAGGATGGTGCAGGACTGGACAGTGTTTCATTTTGTTGTACATATGGTTGTTATGAGTTGGGACCAACTTGACAGCACCTAAAAACAGCATTGATGGAAATGCTTATAAATCTAAATCCTACCCTGCTGCTTTATAATTGTCTTAGTTTTCATATTTATCTTTTAAACTGGATAGAGGAGAAAGTATCAGGGACTGAGGGAGTCCATGAGTGGTGCAAAAAGGTTAATGTTCTTGGCTGCTAACTGAGAGGTTGACAGTTTGAGTCACCCAGAGCACCTTGGAAGAAAAGCCTGGTGATCTATTTCTGACAAACCAGCCATTGAAAACTCTATGGAACACAGTTCTACTCTGGCATACATCGAGTTGTATGTCAACTCTAAGGCAACTGGTTTTTGTTTTGTTTTGTCTAAGTCAGGGCCTGAACACAAAGGGAGCTTCTTCTGAAAAGGACTAGATGTTAAGAACGCAGCCAAGGCGACCAGAAACCTCTTCAGCTGCTGAATGCCTTTCTAGCTGTTGGCTGTTGTTATTCAAGTTGGCCCTCCACTCATGACGACTCCATGCCTAACTGAATGAAACACTGCCAGGTTCTGTCATCCCCCTGATCATTTGCAGATTGGACCATTGTGATCCATTGGGTTTTCACTGGCTGATTTTTGAAAGCAGATTGTCAGGCTTTTCTCCCTAATCTGTCTTAGTCTGGAAGCTCCACTGAAACTTGTTTAGCATCATTTGTTGTTGTTGTTAGGTGCCATCAAGTCATCTCTGACTCATAATGACCTTATGTACAACAGAACAAAACACTGCCCAGTCCTGTGCCAGCCTCACAATCCCCACTATACCTGAGCCCATTGTTGCAGCCACTGTGTGAATCCATTTCGTTGAGGGCCTTCCCCTTTTCCATTAACCCTCCACTTTACCAAAAATGATATCCTTCTCCAGGGACTGGTCCCTTCTGACAACATGACCAAAGAAGGTGAGATGAAGTCTGGCCATTCTTGCTTCCAAGGAGCATTCCAGCTGCAATTGCTCCAGGACAGATTTGTTAGTTCTTTTAGCAGTCCATGGTACTCTCAGTATTCTTCACCAACACCACAACTCAAAAGCATGTACTCTTCTTTGGTCTACTCTTCTTTGGTCTTCCTTATTCATTGTCCAGCTCTCACATATGAGGCGACTGAAAATACCATGGCTTGGGTTAGGTGCACCTTAGTCTTCAAGGAGACATCTTTGCACTTCAGCACTTGAAAGAAGTCTTTTGCAGCAGATTTGCCGAGTGCAATATGTTGTCTGATGTCTTGAGTGCTGCTTCCATTGTTGCTGATTGTAGAACCAAGTAATATGAAATTTTTGACAACTTCAATCTTTCTCCATTTACTGTGATGCTGCTTATTGGTCCTACTGTGAGGATTTTGTTTCCTTTATATTGAGGTGTATTCCATACTGCAGACTGTATTCTTCAATCTTCATCAGTAAGTGCTTCAAGTCATCTTCACTTTCAGCAAGCAAAGTTGTGTTGTCAGTGTATTGCAGGTTGTTAATGAGCCTTCCTCCAATCCTGATGCCACGTTCTTTATACAGTCCAGCTTCTCAGATTATTTGCTCAGCGTACAGATTGAATAAGTATGGTGAACAGATACAACCCTCCCTTCCTAATTTTAAACCATACAGAATCCCCTTGTTCTGTTTGAATGACAGCCTCCTGGTCTATGTACAGGTTCCTCGTGAGTACGATCAAGTATTTTGGAATTCCCATTCTTCTCAATGGTATCCATAATTTGTTATGATCCACACAATTGAATGCTTTTGCATAGTCAATAAAACACAAGTAAACATCTTTCTGGTATTCTTTGCTTTCAGCCAAGATCCAATTTTGTGCATTCCACGTTCCAATTATTAATGGATGCTTGCAGCTGCTGCTTCTCACCTTGAGACACACCACATCAGCAAATGGAGGTCCTGAAAGCTTTACTCCATCCACATCTTTAAGGTCAGCTCTACTCTGAGGAGGCAGCTCTTCCCCAGTCGTATTTGGAGTGCCTTCTGACCTGAGGGGCTCATCTTCCAGCACTATGTCGGACAATGTCTCAGGGCTATTGATAAAGTTTTCCAGTAATATATCAGACAGTGTTTCACTGCTGTTCATGAGGTTTTCACTGGGCAGTTGGTTCACTGGTTCAGCATCATAGTAACACACAAGCCTCCACTGACAGACGAGTAGTGGCTGCATATGAGGTGCACTGGCAAGGAGTCAACTCACATGGAAGGTGAGAGAATTCTACCACTGAACCACAAACACCTCTCAGCTTTGGGCTAATACCTAATATTCCATGATCAGAAATCTAGTCATTTAAATAAAGGTTTTATGCAAATAAAATGCAAATACTGAGAATGCTGAGAAGGACAATTGTTTTAAATCACACGTAGGAATGAATAACTAAACATTTTTATCCTAAAAAAGGGGATTTTGAATGAGATTAGGAAAGAGAAAGTATGGGGGCAATAGGCTTCTGATAATAATGACAGAGAAAACAATCAGAATTAAGAGGAGGGAGGTCCTAAAGACAAATGTGAAAGATTTAGTGATTAAAATGTTACTGGTTAAAGATAGCCTGTCAGCAAAATCTTTACACTGTAGTAGATTGTGAATCTGGGCAATATTAGATAAGTCAATGTGGAGAATGGAAACTTCCATCTGTGGGTGTTACCTGGAAACTAGAGTGGTTAAGCTTGCCTACCTGCCTCTCACTCTTACAGTTGCCTAACCACAATGTTGGAATTTATTTGGGCTAATTTCTCTGGTAGCTCTTGTAGTCTTGGAGACAGATAGTTAGAGCAAGGATCATAGTGCTGTCTACCCTCAGGCCTTAGCTTTCAGCTTTGAAGCAATTTCAGGGATTTCACTGGAGACCTGGGGACTAAGCATATGAGATCCATTTAAAACCAAAGGAATTTCCCAGAACATAGGCTTTTAGGAGTTAGGTTTGAATCCTGACTCAATGACTTACTCTTGTGTGTGGCCTTAAGCAAATTGCTTAACTGCTCTACACCTCAGTTTCTTCATCTGCTAAATGGAAATAATAATTCTTACCTCATGAGGTTGTTGCAAATATTAGATAATATAGATCACGTGAAGTGCCTATCATTCTACTTGGCACATAAAGCATGCCCAATAAGGTAGTTTTATTATTATTTTTATGTTGGGTGTACTTTGGGCAGAGATCACCTCAAGAGTTTCAGAATGTTCAGTAGAGACAGTGGGGGGGGGGGGGAGAGCAAGAGAGCTAGAGGTTCTAATGCAAATAGGATCCTCCAAACAGCTCACTGGATCCAAGTGGAACTTCTATGGGAAGTGGGAGGCCCTTAACTTGTGTTCAACTTGGAGTGGCTACACAAAGCTGAGCCTCATCTTGTAGAGAACTTCCTCTTCACTGACACTATTGCTGAGGGTCTACTTCTACTGTGAGTTGCTTACTGTCCACACCCATTCTTCTTTGGCCCTCTGGGATTTACAGAGAGGAGTGTCCTAGATACATCTTTCCCTGTGGCTCAGTGACTTTATAAACTGAAGACCCTTGCCATACCATAATCATTGCAGGGAGACTGACCCTCCCACCATTCCTCCTGTTCCTTAGCAGTTCCGGGCAAAAGGTAAAGGACAACAAAATGCAGGCAAAACAAAAAAATCTCCTCCAATCTCTAAGGATTCCAACTGATGAATTCTTTCCTGATTTATGTCACATATCAGCTGTTACATGTTTCTAAAATGACTATGGATATATTGATTGGGGTGAGAGTTGGAAGTTACTATTTTGGAGTCTCAAAGGGCACCTAGCTATTGATTAAACATCAGATAAGCTAATTGCTGCATTTGGGCAATAAAGTGGTTACTTAAGTAGAATTTGTTTAAACATTAATCATTTCATGATTCATATCTTAAAAAATCAACTTGTCAAATGACTCAAAAATCACTCACTTTGCATTCTGCTAAATGTACTGATTTTTTTTTACTTTTGTCTTTTCTTATCTTTTTATATATGAGGTAATATAATATTAGTTCTTTTGTGATTGGCTTATTTCCCACAGCATAGTGTCTTAAAGCTCCATCCATACTGTAGTATGTATTAAGACTTCATTTCTCCTACTGGCTGAGTAGTATTCCATTATGTATGCACCACAATTATTTATTCCTTTGTTAATGGGTATTCAGGTTGTTTCCACCTTTTGTCTATTGTGAAGTGTTGCAATGAACATAGGTGTACTCTTTTTGAGACTCTGATTTCAAGTCTTTGGGATATATACCTAAGAGTGGAATTGCTGGGTCATATGTCACTCCTTGGAAGGAAGGTTGGGCATTCCTACTTCCGTAGTGATACTGCCTCGGAAACCCAAGGAGGGGTCGCTATGAGTCGGGGCTGACTTGACGGCAAACAACAATAACAACAACATGATAGTTTTATTTTTAGTTTTTTGAGGAAGCATCACACTGTTTTCCACAATAGCTGCACCATTTTAAATTCCCACCAGCATGGATAAGGGTTCCAATTTTCCCACACCCTTGCTAACATTTGTTATTTTCTGTTTTATTAATTTTTTATCTTAGCCATCATAGTGGGAGTGAAATGGTATCTCATTGTGGTTTTGATTTGAATCTCTCAATGGCTAATGATGCATAGCATGTTTTCATGTGTTTGGTGGCCATTGGAATATCCTCTTTGGTGAATGTCTAGGCAAGAAGCCCTTTGCTCATTCCATGAATGGGTTATTTGTTTTTAAGTTGTTGAAATTTTGTATATATTTTGGTTATTAGATTCTTATCAGATATATGGTTTCTGAAGATATTCTCCAAGTCAATAGCTTTTTTTTTTTTCACTCTTTTTGTGAAGTCTTTTAATGAACAAAAGTTTTTAATTTTTATGAAGTGCCATTTATTATTTAGTTTTTTACTAACGGTGCTTTTGTTATTGTATTAGATGATCTGTTGTTGAGAGCTAAGCCTGACAATGTTGCCACTGCTTTTTCTTCTGAGAATTTTATGGTTTTAGTTCGCCCATTTAGGTCCTTAATCCATTTTCAGTTTGTTTTTTCATGTGGTGTAAGGCATGGATTCTGTTTCATTTTCTGCATGTGGAAATCCAATTTTCCCAACACCTTTACTTGAAGAGATTCTTTTTTTCTCCATCAAATGGACTTAGCACCCTTGTCAATAATCAGTTAACTAACAATGTGTGGGCTTATGTCTGGACTCTCAATTCTGTTCCATTGGTCTATAAATTGTTATACTAACTGTGCTGATTTTTAATTATTTAAAAGTCAAGGCATTATTATGCTTTGGAGAGCATTTGAACAAGGAAAAACGTAACAGATCCTAATACCAGAGTGGATTGTCTCAGAGAGGAGCTTCTTGGGTTTTTTTTTATATTGTAATAATCAAATGTTCACTTGGTTACACATGGCCAATTAAACACACTCTTTTATCTCTGCCCACTTCCTGAAAGTCCAGAAAACAATAGTAACAGAAACAAGGTTTAAAGCCACAGTAACAAAGAAAACAGGAGCTCACAAACAAAAAGAGGTATCCACAAATCTTTGGTGGATGCAAAGGAGATTGATTAATGGTAACCAAGCAGAGGAAGCTGAACTCTCATTGCCTGTTGTGGGTGGAGAGGACAGCCAACTACAAACAAGGTTATCCATCTTCTAGAACCTCAGGAATTTTTAAAAAGTATACTCATCATGAATTATGAAGGGAGAAAAAGAGTGAAGAGCTATTATGTCCCCAGATACCCTATTCCATCACATGCAGTCAGGCAACTGTCCTCTGTAACTCAGACAAAAGATAATTTGGGAGAATTAGGATTTGTAGACACCAAAGTAGAATAAGCTGATGTATAAATACAAGGGGATAAAGAGAAAATCTGCATACTGAATAGTGAGATTCAAGGCCCCTTTCCCCAACCAGCTCCCTGAATGCAAGATACCAAGGTTTAATCCTCAAACCTAAGACTAGAGGAGGAGCTCTGGTAGCATAGTGCCTAAGGCACTTAATTGCTAACCAGAAGACTGGTGTTTCAAACCCACCAGCCACTCCTTAGAAGGAAGGTTGGGCAATCTACTTCCGTAGTGATACTGCCTCGGAAACCCAAGGAGGGCTCACTATGAGTTAGGTCCAACTCCACGGCACATAACAACAACAAGACTAAAGAAGACTCCTCTGGAGAAAGTTAGAGAGTCAAAAGAAGAGATGTACTAACATTAGGGGCAACGTGCCCTGATGAAAGCAGAGTGTGTGTTGCATTATCCTACACTGAGCTCTAATAGTCAGCAGACCTGCTTACCTAAAGTCCTTACCTAGCAAAACACTCTTCCAATCAACTTTTTGGTGCCTCACTCCTAATTAGGATTGAGTTAAACAGGATTGGACAGCCAAAGGTCATTAGACATCAAGGTTGTTGTTGTTGTTATGTGCCATCGAGTCGTACCTGACTCACAGCGCCCCCTCCTTGGGTTTCAAGGCAGTATCACCATGGAAGTAGATTGCCCAACTTTCCTTCCCAGGAGTGGTTGGTGGGCCTCCATATTAAAAGAAGAAACACAAGCAATGCAGGGTTGAAAAGAGACCTTTAAAGAAAATACCTTGTAATATCTTTGCTCTGTTGGTGCAATGGTTAAATTCTTGGCTGCCAACAAAAAGGCTGGTGGTTTGAACCTACCAATGGCTCCATGGGAGAGAAGATCTGGTGATCTGTGCCTGTGAAAATTAAAAACTAAAACCAAAACCAAACCTGTTGCCATCAATTTGATTCCAACTCACAGCAACTCTATAGGACACAGCAGAACAGCCCTATAGGGTTTCCTAGGCTAAAATCTTTACAGAAGCAGACTGCCACATCTTTCTTGGTTCAAAATGCTGATCTTTCAGTAAGCAGCTGAATACTTATCCCTGAACCACCAGGGCCCCTTTCCCATAAATATTACAGCCTAGGGAACCCTATGGGGCAGTTCTGTTCTGTCACATGGGGCTGGTATGAGTTGGAGTGGACTTAATGGCATACAACCACAACAATAACATCCTTAGGGTGATAAGAGAAGGCATTGCATCTAAGAAACAGGAATAGAGTAATGTAAATTTAAACAAACAAACAAAAAAGGAAACATTCAAAGAACAAGACAGTTTTGTGTAATTAAAAATATAGCAGACATAAAAACATTAAATAAACATTAAATAGACTGGAAGATTAACTTGAGGATCTTTCTTAGAAAGTGAAACAAAATGACAACTAGGAAAAAAAATAGAGAGTTGATTTAGTAGGTGTAACATCCAATAAAAAGGAATTTCTAAAAGAGAAATCAGAAAACAAAGGTGAGAAAATTGTCAAAGAAATGATACAATAAAATTCCCCAGAACTGAAGGACATTAATATTCCATACAATAAATGAATATCCAATATAAGGAATGAAACACATAGCCACACATTCAAAGATACATCACTGTGAAACTCCAGAACACCGAGGAATAGAGTGAGCCCTGGTAGCACAGTGGTTAAAATGCTTGGCTATTAACTAAAAGGTTGGTGGTTTGAACCCATTAGCTGCTCTGCCGTTTGAACCCAGCAATTGCTCTGCCAAGAAAAATGTAGTAATCTGCTTCTATAAAGATTTACAGCCTTTGAAACCCTATGGGGCAGTTCTACTGTGTCCTGTCAGGGTTGCTACAATTCGGAGTTGATGGCAGTGAGTGGAGGGATAAAGGTTCTAAATACTTGCAGAAATAATAATAAGGTTACAGGTCACAGATTCTGAGAAATCTGAATGACAATAGACATCTACCTCAACAGTGAAAGGTAAAAGGCAATGAAGAACTACCTTCAAAATTATGAAGATAAATTATTTTCTAACTCAGAAATCTATGCCAAACTAAATTATTAGTCAAATAGGATAAAAGTATTCAGACAAACCAGGACTAAAAAAATTTACCTCTCATGCATCCTTTCTCCAAAAGCTATTAGAATATGATATACTCTAAACAAAGGTGGAAACTAAGACAGAGGTGAGATCCAGAAGTTGGAGGCTCTAATACTGAAGAGAGGTGAAAGGAAGCCCAGGATAATAAGTCTGTAGTTGGGTCTAGAGAGCAACCTGTCCAGATAAGGGCAGGAAGACAGAGGGGAAATGTGAGTAATATAGTAGCTGCATCGAGGGGAGTTCTGGTGAAGATTTTGGGGTTGGATTAGTAATAAGTACATAAAAAGATACACAAATGGAAAAAAAATGTGGTGCTTATTAATTGCAGGACGAGCCAAAAATGGTATGAGAGTGGAAATGCAATAACTGCTCAATGCATACTCATTTGTGGGTAATACACAATCTTAATCACTTAGTGAATATTGATTTAACCAAAAAGTATTATATAACTATGGTAGGAAATTATAAGGGAATGAAGGAAGGATGAAATGAGAGGTAATACAAGATCCAAATCTTCATCTTACACAGTTGAAAGTTAATCGATAATGATTAACATGGAAACTTTAAGAAATAACAAGATAAACATTTATGTAGAAATTTGGATGTAAATAGCAAAAAGAACAGCTAAAAGAATTCAATGTTATTGCCTCTGAAAAGGAGTCCCTGGGTAGTGCAAACCAAATGCTCAGCTGTGGTTCAAACGCATCTGGCTGCACTGTGGAAGAAAGGCCTGGCAATCTGTTTCTGTGAAGATGATAGCCATGAAAACCCTATAGAACATAGTTCTACTCTTTAACACATGAGGTTGTCATGAGTCGGAATCGACTCAATGGCAACTTTTTTTTCTTTTTTGTCAAATAAGTATATGCTCAAAAAATATTTGATGAGTGAATGAGTCATTTGAAGGTTTGGTGAAATCATAGAATGACAGAAAGATCAGAACAACAAAGCCTTAGGAAAGGCAGGGTTGACTAGAATCAGGGATTCTAAAATCCTCAGGATCTTTCTATCTCGTGCTGATCTAGGTGCAGCCAGGATCTCTGAGTTCTTATCCTCAGAGCCTCGAACGAGAGGAGAAAGGGCCTTTTCTAGCCCTCGTTTTAAAAACCCCAGGGCAGAACTCTTCCAGTCCTATCCTTGAATCAACAAGTGTGGCCAGGAGGTTAAGTTAATGTGATTGGCTTACCTTGGGTCAGGAGTCAACACCTATTAATAGAAGAAGATGGAAGGGGATGTGGACAGATGAAAATATTACAATTCTCTCAGCCCGGTCATATGCTCCCCTTTCTGTATGTTGCCACAGTATCATATATCCATGTAACAAAATATATCACATTATTGTGCATTTATGTGATCACTTGTCTGTCTTCTACATCAGACTGGAGGTTCCTGTACTATAGTCTGAACATAGGTACCAAGTTTTTGTAACTACAAGTATATACTTGCATTTTGTGTTTTTACTTTCAGTATGACTTTTGACCAGCCTTAGGTTTCTCATTTTATTTTGTTAATTGAGGTGACATTCTTCTAACATAAAATTAACCATTCTTAAGTGAAAAATTCAGTAGCAGTACATTTACAATGTTGTGCAACCATCATCTCTATCTAGTTTGAAACATTTTCACTGCCTCAAAAGGAAAGGAAGCCTAGGATAAGAAGTCTGTAGTGGGTCTAGAGAGCAACCTTTACCTACTAACTAGGTACTCCCTCGTCTCCATTCCTCCTCCCCCCAGCCCCTAGCAACCACCTATCTGCATTCTGTTTCTATGGATTTACCTATTCTGGATATTTCGTATAAATAGAATCATACAATAGGTCACCTTATGTGTCCAGTTTCTTTCACTTAGCATAGTATTTTTGAGGTTCATCCATGTTGTAGTGCATAGCAATAGTACTTCTTTGCTTTTTATGGCTGAATAATATTTCATAATATGATTATACCACATTGTATTTATCCATTCATTCATTGACAGACATTTGCGTTATCATCTTTTGGCCACTGTGAATAGTACTGCTTTGAACATGTGTCTAAAAGTATTTCTCAAGTCTGTGTTTTCGATTCTTTTGTGTATATACTAATGATGAGCTCTGCAGTGCCTAAGGCATTTGACTGCTAACAAGAAGACTGGCAGTTCAAACCCACCAGCCACTCCTCAGAAGGAAGATTGGGCAGTCTATTTCCGTAGAGATACTGCCTCGGAAACCCAAACCCAAGGAGGGGTCGCTATGAGTCTAATCTACTCGACGGCAGTGAGGTATTTTTTTTTCATATACCAATGAATGGAATTTCTAAGTCATATGGTTGGTCTCTGTTTAACTTTTTAAGGAAACGTGAAACTGTTTTTATATTCCCATTAGCAATGTACAAGAGTTCCAATTTCTTCACATCCTCATTAACTCTTCTTGTTTTCTGTTTCTTTTTCTCCCCTCCTCCCCCCTCTTATTATAATGAAGTAGTACCTTATTTAGGAGCTCTGGTAGCATAGTGGCTAAGACACTTGATTGCTAACCAGAAGGCTGGCGGTTCAAACCCACCAGCCACTCCTCGGAAGGAAGGTTGGGCAATCCTACTTCCGTAGTGATACTGCCTCGGAAACCCAAGGAGGGGTCGCTATGAGTCAGGGCTGACTCAACGGCACATAACAACAACAACAAGTACCTTATTTTGGTTTTGGTTGTATTTCCCTAAAGACAGAAGCCCTGGTGGTTGGTGGTTAAGTCTGCAGTTCGAACCCATCAGTCACTCTGTGGGAGAAAGGTATGGCAGTGGGCTTCTATAAAGATTATGAGCTTGGAAACCCTAGGGGGCAGTTCTACTCTGTTCTACAGGGTGGCTATGAGAGAATGGAATCAGAATTTGTTCTGGTTGCCTAGTGCAGCTCTGACAGGAATATACCACAGATGGGATGGCTTGAAGTAACATGAGTTTATTGTCTTACAGTTTGGAGGCTTTAAGTCCAAGTTCAAAGTGCCAGGCTCTAGGGACTGGGTAAAAGCCCCTCAACCTTGGGGTTCAGCTCTGCCTCCTACTCCTGGCCCACTGAATTTGGAGGCTTTTCTTCACGCAGCTGCTGGCTGCTGAGATTGACAAGCCCAAGGTTGACAGTCCCAATGTTACCAAACCACACAGCAGGCCATTAATTCAAGTCCATTGAAAGTCCCAAGGTGGACAGATCATGGCAGGCTGCTGAAAAATGACACGGCTACATGCAGAGTTCAAGTGTGCCATAAGCTAGATACCATTGCCAAAGTTATTTCTTATATACGGGAAGCAGACCGTATACCCAAAGCAGCTACTTAGCTGCTCCAATAGATTCCACCATGGAGTTAATTACCAATCTCATCATGGGAAATAACTACATTTAGCTACCCTGCCACTCAACCAGGCCCAGCCAAGTCGACATACAAACTTAACCACCACAGAACTGGAATCCACTTGATAGCAATGGGTTTGGTTTAATCATTAATGATACTGAGTATCTTTTTATACGCTTGTGGCTTCCTTCCGTTTTAAATGGGCCTAATAGTGGTTTCAAACCCACCAGCCACTCCTCGGAAGGAAGGTTGGGCAATCCTACTTCCGTATTGATACTGCCTCGGAAACCCAAGGAGGGGTCGCTATGAGTCGGGGCCGACTCAATGGCAAATAACAACAACAACAACAACAATAGTGGTTTCCTCATGTGAAAGCACACAGTTATTCCTGACATGTGGGGGCTGAAAAAAGTTATTGTCCTTCCTCTTAGGAAAATGTTTGACCAATTGTATGCCCTTAATGAATGTTTACTCATTAATGAATGAGTAAATAAATGAAGCATTTCTAGTGACTTGCTTGGGGTTCACTTGTGAATGAGGATAATAATACAGTTACGGTGAAGTTTAAATGAGTTGATAGATGAAAATGTGTTCACGCTCACGGTAAGTGCTCTAAAAACTTAAATTGTCATTATTAGAGGCAGCCCGTAAAACCATCATATTATATCAGCTCTCTTGTAAGAGAAGAAAAGAAGTGACTTTTTACTTAGATACCTTTCATCTGGTAGCATAGTGGCTAAGGCACTTGACTGCTCACCAGATGGCTGGCGGTTCAAACCCATCAGCCACTCCTCGGAAGGAAGGTTGGGCAATCCTACTTCCGTAGTGATACTGCCTCGGAAACCCAAGGAGGGGTCGC
>NW_006921620.1:3552159-3568812 GCF_000298275.1 Orycteropus afer afer | reverse complement strand
AAGGAAGGTTGGGCAATCCTACTTCCGTAGTGATACTGCCTTGGAAACCCAAGGAGGGGTCGCTATGAGTCGGGTTTGACTCCAGGGCACATAACAACAACAACAACAATTCCTAATTCTCCATATTCCCAGCTTCCTCTAAAAGTTCTGCCTAACAAATGTATAGGATGGAACTGAAAGGGTGTTAACTGGGTGGATCCCAGTGGCAGTGTGGTTGTAAACACTCCCTGTGAGTCAGCTATAAATTCAATTCAAATCCCTGGTCTCCCAGTGTTCTCTGCTTATCATGGTTACCACCAGAATGACTGCTGCCTTAGAAACCCTAGTGGGAAGCAGGCAAATATCAGAAACAATGTTTGATTTTATTTTAAAAACCATGAGAACGTAATGCTGTAAGAGGAAATATTTTGGTGTCAAGTTAGGATTTGGGTACTTTGCTTAATCTTCAAAACACAGAAACAGCTTTTTAAAATTTCTTCAGTTTTATTTCAAGAATGTTATCTCATTTTATTTTGGCCACTTGAGTGAGGAACAAGGATTTATGAAGCGTTAGGTTGAAGTCCACACCTGTAAGAACGGTATTTTAGGAATTGGCTTTTTGTAATTCAACACCATTCCTCTCCTTGCTGTAACTGGCTGCTGTGTATCATTCACAGAGAAGGCCAGCTGTGTCTGTCTGTATGGACTTCAAATTTCTCTTCTGGAGAAAAAGATTAGCAAAGGAAAGTGACTAGGGGCCAGAATATTGTTCACAAATTCTGTTTGGTGGCAGTGTGGGTTTCAGTGATGCCTTCAGCAGTTGTTTCCCAGTTGTGTTAGGGGTACCCACTGGTGCCTTATAGTCAATTCAGACTTATAGCCACCCTACAGCACAGAGTAGAACTGCCCCATAGGGTTTCTAAGGCTGCAAATCTTTAGGAAAGCAGACTGCCTCATCTTTCTCCCATGGAGCAGCTGGTGGATTCAAACCACCTTTTGGTTGGAAGCCGAATGCTTTAACCACTGCACCACAGAGTACTTTTGTTGGGAGCACACTTTATAATAAAAGCTAAATTAATTTTACTGTAAAGCATGGTTCTTCCAACATAGTTTCCTCACCTTTTTTATTTTTATTTTTTTTTGCTAGAGGTGGGGACAGAGTGCTAGTTAACAACAGCGAGGCACTATTGGTGGCATAGTGCCTAAGGCATTTGACGGTTAACCAGAAGGCTGGAGGTTCAAACCCAACAGCCACTCCTCAGAAGGAAGACTGGCCAAACTACTTCTGTAGCAATACCGCCTCGGAAACCCAAGGAAGGGTTGCTATGAGTCAAATTGACTCAACCATAGTGATTTTGGGTTTTTTTGGGGGGGAAATCTGTACTTGGCTTTACTGTTATAACATTTTCACATGAAATAATACATCTCACAACACATCAATTGTTGAGGCCTCCTAGAGAGGTTAATTGTCAGACGAGGAGGTGATAGAGTCAGAATCTTTCTAATTTCAGTCTTTTGATTCATCTATTTTTTTTTGTCATGTGGTGTTTTGTGGGAATGGACAATAACAATTATAATACTTATTATGGCCTTGCATATATTGTTTCACTTAATTTTCACTTTAACAGTTTAATATCATCTCCAGTTTATGGATGGAATACTGGAGTTCAAAGAGATAAAGCACGCTTTTGTTGACCATACTTGCAGTTTCAGGTCACAGTCTAGTCACTTCATTAACGTAGAGGTTACTCTTGTTGTTATGTGCCATCGAGTTGGACCCGACCCCTAGCGACCCCTCCTTGGGTTTCCGAGGTGGTATCACTATGGAAGTAGATTGCCCCACCTTCCTTCCGAGAAGCGGCTGATGGGTTTGAACTGCCAGCCTTCTGGTTAGCAGTCAAGTGCCTCAGGCACTATGCTACCAGAGCTCCCATAGAGGTTACTAGTTCCCAGAAAAATGGATAGTTTTAGTGGAATCATTACTGTAGTTTGCACCAAATTTTATCTTGTTTTAAAACAAATATTTCAAAAAGTTAAGAAATGAATGTACTTCTCCTTTTGGTGGGTGGGGTAGAAATTGGCACTTCAGTAAAATAATTTCTCAGAAATGTCTCCATTGGTATACCACTTTAGTTATACAATTTCATATGCTGTTGTTGGGTTGACATTTTGAATGTCTAATATCACCTACGGAAATGATGTCCAAATGCTAGATTCGGAGTGTTTGTTCTTTACCACAGCCATAGCAAATCTAGTCTCTGCTTGTGTATAAGTGCCAAGAGATGGAAATAGAATTGTGTGCTTCTCAACAATATTCTCCCTAAGATAATGTCAGTGTCTTGCAAGCAGTGGAATGTGGTAGAGGTAAAGTAGTGAGGTTAAAGCCAATCTAGTAACACCAATAAATGGAGAGGACACAGCTTGAGGCCTTTTGGATTAGTATTTAGTAGAAAGCAATGTGCCTAGTGAAATAGGCTGTTAACTATTTCATTGTGAGCGTTCATTTTTCCAAAGCAAAAATTCTTGAACATTAGCCGAGAGGCACATTGTGGTATTGTTTCTCCTTTTTCTAGAGTAGCACTGCCAGTAGAACTTGCTGATGGGTGGAATGTCCAGTATCTGTGCTAAGACAGTAGTCACTAGCCACCTGTGGCTATTTTTGAGCATTTCAAGTGTGCTAGCATGACTGAGGAACAGAATTTTTAATTTAAGCTAAATTAATGTAAATTTAAACATAAACAGCCTCATGCAGCTAGTGGGACAGCACAGGCCTAGAATGTAACTGAGATGAATGGTTCTCTAAGGAAACCCAATTACCAGCTAGTTAGGGTGAAGGTAGAGTGTTCACCAAGAGGTTTGACTCCACTGGTGAGTCAAAAGGTGCCCTGGTGGCTCAGTGGTTAAGAGCTTAGCTGCTAGCCATAAGGTTGGCAGTTAGAATGCATCAGTGTCTCTACCTGGAGAAAGATGTGGCAGTCTGCTTCCATAAAGATTTATAGCCTTGTAAACCAAAAGGAGCTCTTGTGGTCCTCTGATTAAGGCACTGGGCTGCTAATCAAAAGATAGTCAGTTGGAACTCACCAGTTGTTCCACAGAAGGAAGATGAGGCAATCTACTTCTATAATCTTAGAAACCCAGTGGGGGTCACTATGAGTCAGAAGCAACTTGATGGCAGTGGGTTTGGGTCTACTCTGTCCTATAAGGTAGCTCTGAGTCAGAATTGACTGAATGGCAGTGGGTTTGCTTTTTGGTGAGTCAAATCCATCGGTGAACACACCACTTTCCGTACCTTGGGTGGTTTTTCCTCTCAGGGAAATGCCTACTTTGCTTTTCCTTTCTATGAGTAATGGGGCTGGCTTTTAAACACCTTTTACCATTGAGTGTATGACAATCTGGGATTTAACCCTCCCCAGGTTTAGAGGGAACAGAACTCAGATTATCTGTTTCCTCCCTGACGGTGACACAAACTAAAACTAAGGCTGTGCATTATCAGAAAATAGAAAACTTTGAATCAGTAATTGAATTTACTGCAAATAAAGCTCTCTTTGAGGAGGGTATCACTGCCCACTGCACTTGTGCTTCCTCCATCTTCTATTCCATCTGCCGGGGTCCAGAGTGAGCAGCTGAGCTGGGGAGAGCTGGAGCAGGAGGGGTGTTTGTGTGGAATTCACAGAGTGGAAATTCACTTATGCAAGTGCTTCAGCACTTGCAAGACGTTTGGAAGGAGGGCAACAGTCTGCTCTCTTTGGAATTAGCTATTCAGTGAAAAGATAAAGTGTAAGCTCTTTGACCAAAAAAATTCATGTGCCCAGAGTGAATGTAGGAATGGGGTAAACTGAGAATGGTACAAGAAGCTTCTGTCCTCATGTCTATGACATAATTTGAGATAATTCAACTCAGGCACTTGGCATAATAGTGCCGATATTATATACATGTAAAATACATATATTTATACATATATATATGTATGTATATATACAATTATATATACATATATATATGTATACATACACATATATATTTTGCACCAATAAAATCAATCACAGGCTTGTTCCTTATCATTCATTCAAAATACACTGAGCATTTACCATGCAAAGTGCTGGGGCTACCGAGAAGCCTAAGACAAAATACGGTTTCCGTCATTGCGAAACTCTCGACCTTAGTGGGTGGGAAATACAGCCCACTGGTATATTAGAGTTTCAGAAGGAAGACTGGGCAATCTACTTCCATAGAGATACCACCTCAGAAACCTAAGGAGGGGTCGCTATGAGTCAGAAACAACTCCAGGGCAGTGAGTTTTTTTTTTTGCCATGGAGTTGATTCCAACTCATAGCAACTCTGTAGGACATAGAACTACCCATAGGGTTTCCATCTTTATGGAAGCAGACTGCTTCATATTTCACCTGTGGAGCAGCTGGTGGGTTCAAGGCTGGTGGTTAGTAGCTGAATGTCTTAACCATTGTGCCACCAGAGCTCCTTGGGTAAGAAACATACATGAACCAAAAAATATTACAATTCCAGAGAAGGGATATGAGGCCTCCACTTCTCACATCAGATCGATTGAGTTCAAAGCCCTGCTTCAATTTCCAATTGTATGAACTCCAGCAAGTAACTTAGTATTCATTAAGTCTCAGTTTCCTCATTTGCAAGAGGGTTATGTTGATAATATATGCCTCATGGGAACAATGTGAGGATTGAAAAAAATAATGTATGTAAAGTACTTAGCCAATACCTGTACAGAGTGAGTGCTCAACTATATGTTAGCTATTATTCTTAAATTTCACTTATTTTTATAGGTTTTTTTTTTTTTTTTTTTTTTTTTTTTAAAGGTCTCTTTTCAACCCTGCATTGCCGGTGTTTCTTCTTTCAATATAGAGGTCTTCCTTGATGTCTAATGACCCTTGGCTATCCAATCCTATTTAATCCAATCCTAATTAGGAGTGAGACACCAAAAGTTGATTGGAAGAGTGTTTTGCTAGGTAAGGACTTTAGATAAGCAGGTCTGCTGCTACTAGAGCTCAATGTAGAATAATGCAACACTCACTCTGCTTTTCATCAGGGAACTTTGCCCCTAATGTTAGTACATCTCATCTTCTGACTCTAACTTTCTCCAGATAAGTCTTCTTTAGAAGCTCTGGGGGTGTAGTGCCTAAAGCATTTGACTGCTAACCGGAAGGCTGGCAGTTTAAACCCACCAGTCACTCCTCAGAAGGAAGATTGGGCAATCTACTATCTGTAGTCATATCGCCTCAGAAACTCAAGGAGGGGTCATTATGAGTCAGATCTGACTTTGTGGCAGTGAGTTTGGTTTTTTGAGTTAATATCCCAGAAGCAACCAGTTTTTTCACCATAGATTACTTCTGCCTTTTCTAGAATTTCTAGTAAGTGGAATCATACAATATGCATTCTTCTATGTCATTTATTTTTTTATTTTTGAATAGGTAATATATTCACATGGCTTAAAATTGAGAAGATACAAAAAGGCATACAGTAAAAAGTTTCCTCCCCATCCTTGTCCCCCAGTATCCAGTACTCCTCCTTTGAAGAAACCAGTGTTACTAGTTGTCTTGTAGGTGCATCCCATAGCTGTCATTATGAATTATTATAGGGGTTTATACAAGGTGGTTTAGGGACTCAGATTTTAAAAGTTTCCCAAAGAATCTTGTGACAGTTCAGCTAAAACAATATAAAATCAGTTTTAAGATAGCTAGTGTTCTTCTCAGACTTTGATCCCAAATGTCAAATTGTGGCATTTCACCTTTCTGTGACTTACACAATCTCAAAATCACGTCTAGTTCACGTTTTAGCAGTCTATGATTCTCATTTATTTATTGGACAAATCTGTATTGAACGAATATGAGGATACAATCCTAAATAAAACCCAAGCTTCTGGCTTCATGGAGCTAACAGTCTAGTAAAACTCAAAACCAAACTCACTGCCATAGAGTTCATTCCTACTCATAGCAACCCTCATTGGGTTTCCAAGGCCCGAAATCTATATGGAAATGGATTGCCCATTCTCCCTTCCACGGAGTGACTGGTGGGTTTGAACCATCAGCCTTCTGGTTAGCAGTCAAATGCCTTAGGCACTAGGCCACCAGAGCTCTTTAATAGTCTAGTAGAGGAGACAAAAATAATAATAATAAAATAAATAATCACCAAAAGAATCATATAATTACACTTTCAGTACAAAGTGGTAGGATTGGGCCAAGGTAGCGAGGTCAGAGGGTGTTTCTCCAAGGTGGAGACTAGAGTTGAAACCAGAAGGACAAGGGCTGGATCAGTTAGAGGTTATCCACTGCAAGCACTGAAATTGTGCCTCTTCAGGGGCATAGTGATGGTAACCAAAGCATAGAGGCAGTCTCTGAATTGCTTGGGTCCCCCGACTCTGTGCTCAATTTCAAGATGAATAGATGTCCATAGGCCACATGTCAGCAGAAATGGCCTTCCTTCCTATTGTCTGACTGCCTCAGTTGGTTGTCTTTCATATTTTGGGGCCTCGGAATATCCGGTGCCTCTCTGGAGCCCCTTTGGACTTGCCCCCAGGGACAAATGCTCCTTTCTGCCTATCCATCCCCACACCTCCTAAGCCTCTGTGTCTACTGGGCTTGATGAAGGACGTTGGGCTGTATGGGGTTAATAGAAACTGCTTAGTGGTGTCCCCATTCAAGTGGCTCCCAGGGCTCTTGCCATACCTGCCATACCTCAGATACTCTTCTAGTTGGAAGAGTTTTCCAGCCACAGAGCAAAGCAGATGTAGACTCTGTGGAAACAGGAAGCTGGTAAGTTGGAAGGATTGGAAGAGATAATGTGGCTGGAGCAGAGAGCAGGATAGTGTATGATCTGAGAGGTTAGAATAGGTAGGGAGGGTAGGCAATGCTCTTGACAGCAAAACTTGCTTAGTTAAGGGGTTTGGTCCAAGTGAATAGGAAGCTATAGAACTGGTTTATGCAAGTAAGTGCCACCGTTGTATTTGTGTTTTGAAAAAGTCACTGGTTACTGTGTGGAGAAGAGATTAGAGAGGAGGAAAAGTGTATAAACCAATTAGAAGACTAGGTCTGTAGCTCTGGACTAATACCTTGGACTAGGGTGATGGTAGAGGAGATGGAGTGAAAAAGGCAGATTCAAGGGAAAATTTGGGAGGTAAAATCAGCAGGGTTTACAGATACCAAGGACGTCTTAGTTTAGATCAAAATTTTGCACGTAAAATTTCAAGTTTTCAAAGTTCTGAGCTGGGTGGAGGGCATTGCTTTACTTCCTATGTATTGATATTTCCTAACCTTGTCAGCAGTTTCAACTCACCAGCCGCTCTGCGGAAGGAAGACTGGGCCATCTACTTCCATTAAGATTTACAGCCTTGGAAACCCAATGATGGTGGCCATGAGTCGGAAACGACTGGATGGCAGTGAGTTTGTTTTTTTGGTTTGGTTGGAAAAAAAAAGGAGAGTTGTTCTGAAATGATTATTACAGATGTTGTTGTAGTAGATAACCAGGGATATATCTGCAATGATTTTTTTTTTTTGAGGGTGCTGATAATTTCCATCATTTTATAATTTCTAATAGTAAATGAAAGTAGTTTATATTACCTTTATTGGTTATCTGGCCTGTTTTTCCTAGGAGAGGAAGAGAATAAGTAGTTTCTGTTCCAAACTAAGTACTTTCCTTCTAAGAATTTCTTGGTGGTTGTTGGATAGCGGCCCAGTGCACGTCATTTATTTGTGCCCATGCTCTGCCCCCTGCCGGACTTTGCATAAACCTAATGTGAAGTGACTACTGATGGTGGAGTGCCTTGCAATCCAAGTGCCACTTACACGTTGATTATTGTTTTTGAGCCCAGGGCGGCCTTTCGAAGCCAGTGCGTCTGCACTCTCCGCCTGCGGCCGTGCAAACAGAAGCGTGGGCAGTGCGGCAGTGGGAGGTCTGCAGCCCTAAGCGTGGGGTGGGATCGAGCCCCAGAGGGGGTGCGCCTTCCGCAGCTTTAACAAGGAAGGGGCGGTTCAAGTGACTTGGGAAGTCAGCAATTTGTAGGGTTGAGGGCTGGCTGGTGCTTAGAAAGAAATGCGGAGAGCTAGGGATTTCCCCGCCCCCGCTTCACTTTGTCCAATCCCTTCGGCTTCTTCTTTTCTTGGCTGGCCAGCCCGGCCCCTAACCTGCACGAACCCATTATGCGGTAGAGGCGGCCGGGTCTCTTTAAGGCCCTTCCGCGCCTGCGCCTTGGGTTTTCCTGACGAGGCCAGGCCGGACCTTGGAGAAGCCGGCAGGCGGGAGGGCTAAGGGCGGGACAGTAGTTGAGCCAGCGGTAGCGCTCGGAAGTGTGGTGGGGTTCGGGGGCGGCCCTGAGTTCACGCGTTAGCGCGGGGCGCGTGAAAGGGCGGCCCACGGAGCCTGGCTTGGGGCCGAGACGCTGGGACGCGCGACGGTGGCGCGACTGCAGGCTGGATGGGAAGTTAATGTTTACTGAGGAGTCCACCCAACATCTCCAAGGTGAGGGGCTCTGCATCAAGCTAGGTGGGCTGCGAGCTCGGACCCCGCCGGGGCGCACGGTGGGGCCAAGGCGTAGCGGGCGGGGGCTGCCGCCAAACTTGCCGCGCGAGCGGGTCAGGCGTGCCCGACCCTACCGGGGCCTAAGTTGCCTGCGCTCGCCTCTTCGCCTGCCGCTAGGCTGCCTGGGACCCTCTTCTGCGGGCACCGGGGAAGAAACTCGTCGGCAGGTCTTCCTGTGGAATCCTAGAGAAGCAGAGGGACGGGCAGCGTGGGGCCTTTATCCTCGTGAATCCTTTGGTACATAGTGACCCTTCACCCCTGCCCTCGAGGCCAGCAGTGGTTTCCTTCTGGGTGACCTGAGGGATGACACCGCCTGCGCCCCTTACCTGCAAAGTTGGCGACTCTGGTTAGCCTCCTGGGATTCTGTGCGTGGCCGCGTTTCCAGGCAGGTGATGGGCAAGCCAGGTGACTCCCAGGGATGCTTTTGGGGAGCGTTTGTAACCATCACTGAATCACATTATGACTA
This sequence comes from Orycteropus afer afer, assembly GCF_000298275.1. Lineage (NCBI taxonomy): Eukaryota > Metazoa > Chordata > Mammalia > Tubulidentata > Orycteropodidae > Orycteropus > Orycteropus afer. The sequence goes on along the minus strand of NW_006921620.1, from coordinate 3,559,823 downwards.
GCGGGGCAACCCGCAAATTAACCACAGGATTTCCGGTAGGTTGTGGATTGGTGTTGGCTTTAGAGTTACTGAGATTTCATGTGTCTTTTTGCTTGTATTTTGGGCGTTTTATACCGTATCAGGTAGCATCCTTTCACCGAAGGGTTAACCAAAACTTTTGAAATGATTACCTCACTTTCCTGTTATCTGTCGCTGTTAGGTGATTTCGTAAAACAGCTGCATTTTCTTGCACACATATCTCTTATTTGGGTTACCGTGTAGAATAATAACCTTTCTTTGCTGTAAGAAGGAATTCCAGTGCTTTATGAAGTTCAAGAAAACCTGTCATCTTTTGGTAGTTTGTACTTTGGCTCTGGGCTGACATGTATAAGGGGCTTTTTGTCTTTAATTTTATTAGTGAAATTTCATCAGTTTACCAGAAGCTCTTTTCTAAAATGCTAACCTTAAAAACTAACCAGAAGGCTGGTGGTTCAAACCCACCAGCCACTCCTCGGAAGGAAGGTTGGGCAATCCTACTTCCGTAGTGATACTGCCTCGGAAACCCAAGGAGGGGTCGCTGTGAGTCGGGGCCCGACTCGACAGCAAACAACAACAACAACCACCTTAAAAAAATCTTTGAGAACTTCGTGTCAAAGAAATCGTAGAAAATTTATTGAGGTATACAGAAAAGTGCAAAATTTTAAGCGTGCAAATGAATTTTTGCTAAATGAACTACTGCACAGTTCAAACCTAGTTGGTGTACAGTCCCTTCTGACTTCTGCTGACCCCATGTGTGTCAGAGTAGGACTGTGCTCCATAAAATTTTAAGTGCCTGATATTTTTGAAGTACATGGCCAGGCCTTATCTTTCGAGGCGCCTGTGGGTGGAGTCAATCTTCATCCTTTGGGTTAGCAGCCCAGAGTGTTTTTTTAATCGTTTGCACCACCCAGGACTCTCTTGTTGTTATGTGCTGTCTCATTGGGACCTGTCCTTGGGTTTTTGAGGCAGTATCACTGCAGAAGTAGATTCCTCAACCTTCCTTCTGAGGAATGGCTGGTGGGTTTGAACTGCCAGCCTTCTGGTTAGCAGTCAAATGCCTTGAAGGAGTGGAATTGCTGGTTTGTTTAAGCACACTGGTGGTGTAAACGGAAAAAGTTGGGAGTTCATTTCCACCCAGTGTTTTCCAGGTGATCTGCTCTAGGAGATTACAGCCCAGAAAACCCTACGGGGCCATTTCTTCTCTGTCACAAGAGGGGGCTATGAGTCCAAAACAGACTCCAGGGCACCTAACAACAACATATGTGAATGATCAAACTTTAGTATTCATCTGTTGACATCTGTTGAACATTTTCCCAAAGTGGTTGTACCAATTAGGAGGGATTGATAGTCCAGTTACTCTACATCATTGCTGATGCTTGTTTGTCAGTGTAAAATATTTTTGCTATTCTGGTAGAGGTAGAGGCAGCTATATATCACTATGGTTTTCTCGTTCATTTTCTCCATGATTGAGGTTGAGGAGCTTTTATCGAGCATTTATATGTCTTTTGTGAAGTACCTTTTAGTCTTCCCAGTTTTCATTGGTATTCTTTTTCTATTGCTTTGTGAGTTTTCATTTGGAAGTTCTTTTTGGGGTGTGTATGTGTATGTATATGTATATGTGTGTATATATATATATATATATATATCTATAAACCAGTAGCTGTTGCGTTGATTCCAATTCATGGCGATCCCATGTGTTTTAGGGTAGAACTGTGCTCCGTAGGATTTTCCTGGCTGTGACCTTTCAGAAGCATAGTACTTTGGATATGGATATATATGTGTGTGTATGTATGTATGCACACTAAGGCACTTATCTTTTTCCATTCTGTATGCTGCCTTTTTGACCCTTTTAGTAGTGTTTTTTGATAAGTGGAAATTCTTGCATTTAATGAAATATGCTTTATTAATCTTTTCCTTTATGGTTACTGCTTTTTGTTTCCTGTTTAAGAAATCTGTGCTTAGCCTAAAATGTGAAAATATTTTCCTGTGTTACTTTATACAAGTTTGATTGTTTTACTTTTCACTTTTGAGTTATACAATTTATAATAAATCCCAGCTAGATCATAGGGATCAAGGTTTGCTTTTTACTATATAGATAACTATTCGATCCAGCACCATTTATTATAAATATCAGCCTTGCCCCTCTCATCTGTGACACGTTTTCATAAATCAGGTGACTGTGTAAGTATCAGTTTGTTCTGGACGCTCTATTCTGCTTCATTGGTCTATTTGTTATCCTTGCACTAAAATTACTATATTAATTAATGTAGCTTTATAATAAGTCTTGATAAGTGGTAGTATAAGCCCTCTAACTTTGTTCTTTAAGATTATCTTGGCTGATCACTGAAGGACAAATACAGTGTTAGTTCATTATTGTAAAAAGTCAAGGAAAGGTTTATATATGGAAGGAAACTTTGTTGGTTACCAGGGGTGGGAGGGGAGGGGAGGGAACATTGAAAAAAAAAAAAGCATTGATCCATGGGGGAAAAAAATTAAAGATTGTCTTGGCCGTTCTTAGCTTTTAGCATTCTGATACAAATTTCGTAATTGGTTTGTCAGTTTCCACAAATTTTGGAAATTGGGATTGCATTGAATGTAAAGATCAGTTAGGGAAGATTAACATCTTAACAATTTTGAGTCTTCCAATTTATGAACATAGTATATTCCTCCATTTATTTAGGTCTTTTATGATTTCTCTCAGTAATGTTTTCTATATAGAAGTTTTGCATTTCTTTTCTTACTTTTTTTAGTATTTGATGTTTCTTGATGTTATTGTAAGTAATTTTATTTTAAAACGATTGTGCTCTGGTAGCATAGTGCCTAAGGCATTTGACTGCTAACCAGAGGGCTGGAGCTTAAACCCACCAGCCACTCCTCGGAAGGAAGACTGGGCAATCTACTTCTGTAGAGATACTGCCTCAGAAACCCAAGGGGGGGTCGCTATGAATCGAATCAACTCGATAGCAGTGAGTTATGTAGAAATACAGCTGATTTTTTTTTTCTCTTGGTCGGGGCGCTTTGAGTTTATTTAAAACAAATTCCAGACATTATCAGTAAATTCTAAGTTTTCATGACGTAATCGAAATTGTACCTTGTGAGTTCTAGTTTTCCTGCATGGGACTTTTTTTTTTTTGACATGGTATCTTCGGTGTCAAGCATCAATGAAAAATTCATAAAGTCTTTAGTATGTTGACAATTACTGTGTAGGGTCTGGGAATACAAAGCTATTAAGATGCTGCCTCTGCCCTTAATGTTATCCTATCACTGCTAGCGTTGTACTTTAGGGAAGTTCTTGAAATGTTCTTTTTGACGATGAATGTGATGCCAGTCTTCTTCAATTTGTCATTCCCGGCACAGTAAACCATATGATTGTCTGATTTAAAATGGCCAAAACCGGTCTACTTTAACTCATTAATGCCTAGGATATCAATTTTTATGCATTGCATTTCATTTTTGACAACTTCCAGTTTTCCTAGATTCATACTTTGTACGTTCCACGTTCCAATTATTAATGGATGTTTGCAACTGTTTCTTCCCATTTTGTGTTGTACCCCATCAGCAAATGATGGTCCTGAAAGCTTTACTCCATGCACATCATTAAGGTCGGCTGTGCTTTGAGGAGGCAACTCTTCCCCAATCATATTTTGAGTGCCTTCTGACCTGAGGGGCTCATCTTCTGGCACTTTGTCAGACAATATTTCACTGCTATCCATAAAGTTTTCCAGTAATGTATCAGACAGTGTTCCGCTGCTATTCATAAGGTTTTCATGCCAGATTTTTCAAAAGTAGATTGCCAGACCCTTCTTCCTAGTTTGTCTTAGTCTGGAATCTCTGCTGAAATCTATCCTGGAGGCATAGCTTCCAGCATCACAGCAACATGGAAGCCACCACAGTACAACAGACTGACAGATGAATGGTGAGGAAGTATAGCCAGAAGGCTTTTTAGAAATAAGGATTGTGAGACTTCCTCTTACATACTGTGTACATGCTATTAGGAAGGACCAGTCCCTGGAAAAGGACATTAAGCTTGGTAAAGAAGAGGGTCAGTGAAAAAGAGGTAGACCTACAAGATGGATTGACGCAGTGGCTGCAGCAATGAGCTCTAACATAGCAACGATTGTGGGAATGGCATAGGACCAGGCAGTGTTTTGTTCTGTTGTACATAGGATCCCTGTGAGTTGGAACCAACCCGATAGCACCTAAGAACAATTAATAACCTGCCCTTAAGGAGCTTGGGAGCTATAGAGTCTGAGGGAGGATGGTAGTAGGGATTCAAGAAAAGATCACATTCTTCCATTGGGAGAAGCGCTGTGATGGCAGTTGTTCTGGTAGCACAAGAACTAACAGATCTGTCCTGGAAGAAGTGCAGCCAGAATGCTTCTTGGAAGTGAGAATGACAGGACTTCATCTCACCTACTTTGGTAGCAAGGATTATGAGTCTGGCACAGGACTGGGCAGTGTTTTGTTCTATTGTACATTGGGTCGCTATGAATTGGATCCGACTCGATGGCACCAAACAACAACAACAACTCAAACTAAAAGGTGTATGCCTGGCTCTCAGTATTCTGAGTGCTAGGCAAAGGAAGGGGCTGTGGTAGTGGGGTTTACTGTTCACTATACACACTTCTACTTAATCCTTTGGCTTTTTCAGCTTTGTGTTTATTCCACTCTATTCTTGTGTCTAGAGTCTTTCCGGGTCTGTGTGTCGGAGAATAAGTTTATGAGATTATGGCAATGGTGGTGTGGACCTGGAGGGTCTAACTGTACCTAATACAGACTTTAAAACTCTTCCTTTCTCTTCAGCCCCATGCCTTTGCCTCACCGCAAATCCTGAGCTTCTCTGGGGTTCTGTGAGTGAGACAAATCAGCTTGCTCTCTGAACTTATTCCCTTCAGCAGGCCTGTAGTTTCCAACTTCCTCTCATCTAACTCAGTCACTAATTTTTCCATCTCTTTCCATGTTTCATGGATTCCATATCTTAACTATCTGAGGGTGATAATTACAGTTTCTTTAAGCTTTCTCTTCCCTGCACAGTTGGTTTCTTCGAAGTTGTGTGTGTGTGTGTGTGTGTGTGTATATATATATTTATATATTTATTTTTTCCTGTTTGGGTTAGTCCCTCTATTAGCAGAAGTGGTTGTAGGCTCATGATTTAGAGTGGGCAGTTAAAAGCTGATTGGAAGCCTTGGTTTGTATATGGGGCTTATTGACTTTGAGTTTTACTCTACACTCTAAAGCAGCAGTGAATTGCTTGATATGGCCCTTCTAGCCATTGTCCTCCATTCTGTGGTGTTTTGTAAATCCCATTATCCATGCCTGTTTGGGGTGGTGTGGTAGGTAAGGTCAGGTATCAACTTGGCTGGGTAGCTGGTAGTGGTCATTCCCTATAATGACTGGCAAGCGACTCTGTGATGGGATTTAGGTTAATTCTGTTGGGACAACACAAGTGGAATGTATCTTGAGTCCTGCCTTGCTGGAGGGTATAATTAAAATCACCACCCTTAGCTTCCCTGAGGGTTTTACCTAGAATCTCCTGGGAAGATCCTTGGCTCATCGTCATCTCAGCCCTGGATTTGGGACAGCACCGTCTGATCTGCTGATCGAGGTTCATCTAACCCCGAAAGTTGGGAAGATCCGCCAGACCTACTCACAGACCTGGGACTCGCCAGCCTGCCAGCCTCCACCACTACTACATGAGACAAACCCTTGGGTGTCTGTGAGTTCTGTGAGGCGTTACAGCGAAATTCAGAACCCTAAGACTGGGGAAATTACTGGGAGGAGGAGGAGGGGTTAATGTCTGAGATGATGGAGTGGCATGGTAGTTTGGACATTTGGGACATCTTTGACCTCCGCCTCATGGGGACCAGCCTCGTGCTGATCTTTCTAAGAGACATTGTTCAAGCAATCACTTAGGGGAACTTCAAAAAATTTTCCACGCTGTTCCCTTGATGAAATACATCAGAATCTCTGGGGTAGGGCCCAGTTAGCAGTATTTTTAAAATTTAGGTGTGACTACATATAGCAAAATGCACAGTGTTAAGTGTATATATAGTTCAGTAAGTTTTGACACGTATACCAAACCCACTGTCATTGAGTTGATGCTGATTCATAGCGACCCTGTAGGTCAGAGTAGATAGAACTGCCCCATAGGATTTCCAAGGCTGTAATTTTACGGAAGCAGACTGCTACATCTTTTTCCTGTGGAGTGTCTAGTGAGTTCAAACTGCTGGGTACTTAACCACTGTGCTATCGAGGGTCCTCTTGAATATACCCCTGTGCAAGTAACAAAGATATAGAACATTACCAAAACCCTAGAAAATTTCTTCATGCTTGTTTTTTTCTGTCCTCTCCACTCCCTGCCCTGAGGGAACCGCTGCTGATTTCTAACCCCAGTTTCTATATAGCTCAGTAAATTTTGACATGTGTACCCAGACTGTTGCCATCAAGTCTTTTCTGACTCATAGGGACCCTATAGGATAGAGAAGGATTCAGATTTGTGACCAAGGTTGAGAACCACTGTTCTAAGTAAAGTGTATGAGGCTATCTCCAATGTTTGTGTCTTTGCTTTTGGCCTGGTCAGATTACTCAGATTTCTTGGAATGTCTTCCAGTTTCCTGCTTGGTGGGCAGAAGTCTGTTGTTGTTATGTGCCGTCGAGTCAGACTCGACTCATAGCGACTCCTCCTTGGGTTTCCGAGGCAGTATCACTACAGAAGTAGATTGCCCCATCTTCCTTCCGAGGAGTGGCTGGTGGGTTTGAACCGCCAGCCTTCTGGTTAGCAGTCAAGTGCCTTAGCCACTACGCTACCAGGCAGAAGTCTGGTTGCCAGTAATCTGGAAACTGAGAAGAAGAGGACTGGGTCATGAGCCATAGAATATTTAGTATCTGGGGTCACATACTTTGCCTCTATTTCTTAGGTACCTCTGTATTTCTCTGTATATGATTTCCCCTCTTGAGAGACTAGATCTCCAGTAAGCTGCCACAGTGAGGATGAGTTAGCCACTCAGCAACTTGGAAGAGGAATAGGGTCTAAGTTACTATTCAGCTTTCACTGGAGTCCCTGGGTGATGGGAATGGTTAAGGGCTTGACTACTAATGGAGAGCAGGGCTTTGAACTGGTTCATTCTGGTTTGACCCCCTGCTGAAAATTTGCCTTTCTACCCCAGATATAGGGGAGCTCTGGTGGCACAGTGCGTAAGACATTTGACTGCTAACCAGAAGGCTGGCAGTTCAAACCCACCAGCCACTCCTCAGAAGGAAGATCAGGCAATCTACTTCCATAGAGATGCCACCTTGGAAACCCAAGGAGGAGTCACTATGAGTCGAATTCTACTCGATGGCAGTGAGTGACCCCAGATTTACTGAATCAGAATATATAATTTACCAAGATCCTCGGGTGATTCTTTCTTTCTGTCTTTATTTTTTAATTTTATTTTGATTTGGGTGAAGATTTACAGAGCAAATTCACTTTTCATATAGCAGTTCACATATACTTTGTCTCATGTCATTGACCACAATTTACCGCAATGCAACAGCTCCCCTCTCACTTCCTCCCCATAGTTACCTCTTCTCAGTGTCCATCCCTCCATACTCTCCTGACCCCTGAGCTGTCTCCCTGTGCATAAGCAGCCCTTCCTTCTCCCATG
>NW_006921620.1:3550042-3550614 GCF_000298275.1 Orycteropus afer afer | reverse complement strand
TTGTCTGCCAACCCTATATATGATCTTGGATACACTCCCCATTTAGACATACCTAATTGTTTAGCCTGTCCACCTATCTATCCGTCCATGTACCCTTGTTTGCCTTCACTGACAACTCAGTACTGTATATGCAAAAGGGTTCATATTTGTTGTCTATACTTCCCATGTACCTCCCTATGTCTTTCTCATCCTTAATGGTGCCATATTGGTCACTCACATTTGGTACTTTGCCCTTCTCTTCACCCAAATCAATATTTATCTCTATCTATCTAACAGCCTCCCCTCCCTCCCCTCCTACCCCTGGTAACCAACAAAGAAAATTTCCTCCAATAGATAAACCTTTCCTTAACTTTTACAATAACGGACTAATACAGTATTCGTCCTTTTGGGATTGACGTGTTTCACTCAGCATAATGTCCTCCAAGTTCATCCACCTTATGTGGTGTTTTGCAGATTCTACATTATTCTTCTCGTTACGTTTATGAATTGTGTTATCATTTCTTTTGTTGCTGTTGTTTTAGTATATGCTGAATATTTGTGCTTGTCCTCTTTTTTATTGTGATGTGAAGGTT
>NW_006921620.1:3546308-3548572 GCF_000298275.1 Orycteropus afer afer | reverse complement strand
TTTCACGCAAATTCTGCTAGTTGGGGTTTAGTCCACTTCTGTATCCTTCCCTTCAAGGCTCAGGGGTCCAAGATTATCTTCTGTGTCTGTGTTAATCGGTTTCCCTTTTCTTTGTTGAAGAGGGTCTGTGCAGTCCTTCTGCCTAGTCCGCCATCTTGCCAGAACTCACCCTCAGGTGATTCTTATGTATACATAAGTTAGGGTATACATAAGAATCACCTGGGGATCCTTAAAATGTAGATTCTGATTCAGTATATCTGGGATGAAAAGGCAGGAGGTTAAACCTGAATGAATTAGACTGCTAACCAGAAAGCTGGTGATTCAAGCCTACCAGCTACTCCTCGGAAGGAAGGTTGGACAGTCTGCTTCCACTGTGATGCCACCTTGGAAACCCAAGGAGGGGTTGCTGTGAGTCAGATCCAACTCAATGGCAGTGTGTTTGTGTTTAGAGGCACCTTGGAAGAAGGTCTTGGCCATCTGTTTCTGAAAGGTCACATGTTACGGAGCAGTTCTGTTCTGCACACATGGGTGCATCATGAGTTGGAATTCACTTGACAACAACTGGTATTATTTTAGGGGCCCTCTCCCCTTTCCCTTTGTTCTGGCAGTTCTTAAACTTTTGAGAATTCTGTGGTGTAACCATAAGGTCGCTGTGAGTTGGAAGTCACTCAGCAATAGTGAGGTTTTTTTTTTTTTTTTGATGGTATGAATTGGGTTCATTCTTAGTTTTCAGCACTGCTAATTTAGGATTTGGCTGTCTTTGAGTAAGTCAGTTACCACTTTTCCATCTTTTCTCCATCTTCCAAAGTGTTTTTGCTTATTTCTTCTTCCATTCTCTTTGTCCTTATGGTTTGTGTCCTAAAAACAGAACAAACAACAAAAGACCTTCATTTATTCTTGTTTTAGTAGTACTTTGGGAGGAAGCAATATTAGATGTGAGTTCAGCCTACCATCCTCACTTGGAATCCCACCATCTCCTTTCCATTTTACAAAAATATATTGTTATCTCTTCTCCACTGTTGTCTTTTCCTTGTGGGTTTATACCTTTTAAATTTCTTTACTGTTTTTAAATAGAGTGTCAGGAGGGAGAAGATGTAAATATTAGATCAATCTATCATTTCTCCAGAAGTCCCCAAATTCTTTTTAGAAGTATTTACTGTCCAGAGTTTTATAATCTCACAATTGGAAATGATTTTAAAAATAATCCAGTGTAATGAACTTTTTGATATTTTCTATAAAGTAATTGTCCAGCCTCAAATGTAGAGAACTCATGGTAAAGAGGAAACGAGTAAATGAAGTTCCTGGAGAAATGGATTTCTTATAAAAGAAGTAGTTCCCAGAATGGGATGTGGACCTCTGTTAAAAACAAACTCTTTGCCAGAGTTGTTTGCAATCCCATGTGTTAACAGCTCTGGTGGCATAGTGCTTACAGCATTTGACTGCTAACCAGAAAGGTGGTGGTTCAAACCCACCAGCCACTCCTTGGAAGGAAGTTTGGGCAATCTACTTGTCTAGTGATACTGCCTCAGAAACCCAAAGACAGCTCGCTGTGAGTCGGGTCTGACTTCACGGCAGTGCATTGCATTTTTGTTGCGTTTGTGTTACAGAGTAGAACTGCTCTGTAGGGTTTTCTTGGCTATAAACTTAATGGAAAAAGATCACTAGGCTTTCTTCCATGGCACCAGTGGGTGGGTTTGAACTACTAACCTTAAATAGGTAAGAGTAAACCATTGCAACATCCTTTTGTATCTGTTGTAAGTGATACAATAGTTACAGTGCTCAAGTGCTAACTAAGAAACATCGGTGGTTTAAACTCACTAGCTGCTCCATGGTAGAAAGATGAGGCAGTCTTCTGTAAAGATTTACAGCCTTTGAAACCCTGTGGGGCAGTTCTACTCTGTCATCCATAGTCACTATGAGTCGCAATGAACTCGGTGGCTGTGTGTTTGGTTTTGGTTTTGGTCAGGGGGTTTGGAAGTCCTTGTGTATATTTTGTTCCCTGTTGCTCTCTAGTTGCTTCTGACTTTCAGAAACAGATCTGCAGGACTTTCTTCTGAGGCACCCCTTTGTGTTCCAGCTGCCAGCCTTTCAGGTAGTTGTCAAGCCCTTAACCAGCTACTTAACTATTTGCATTACTCAGGGACTTACTCTTATATGTGCATTAAACATGGTATGTTGTTGTTGTTGTTATGTGCCGTCGAGTCGGCCCTGGCTCATAGCGACCCCTCCTTGGGTTTCCGAGGCAGTATCACTACGGAAGTAGG
>NW_006921620.1:3543184-3546208 GCF_000298275.1 Orycteropus afer afer | reverse complement strand
GAGGAGTGGCTGGTGGGTTTGAACCGCCAGCCTTCTGGTTAGCAGTCAAGTGCCTTAGCCACTATGCTACCAGAGCTCCTTAGTGGATGAATAAATAATAGATTTTGTATGTTCGTAACGTAAAATTTTATTGTTGTTTGTTTCTGTGGATTCCTGTCTTGTATTCCTGTGGTGACCCTATGTGTGCCATGTAGAACTGCTCATAGGGTTTTCAAAGCTGTCACTTTCTGGAAGCAGATCTTCAGACCTGTCTTTCCAGCTATCAGCCGTTTGTCTAGTTGTCTAGTGCTTAACCACTTGCACCATTCAAGGCCTTTTCAACAAACAATAACCAAAAAAACCAAACTACCACATCTCTCTTTCTCAGAGTGCCTTTTGGTTAACATCTGAATGCTTCAATCACTGTGCCACCAGGAACCCTCTCAACATACAATAATAGCTATTAAAAAGTTCTTGGTGATTTTGCCATTTTAATCAATAATACTTAAAATCCAACTGTTGTCATGGAGGGAGGTAATCAGAAATATTTATTAAAAAAAAATTTTAGACTAGACAAAAATTGTTAAACTATTGCTAAAGATAGTTTTGAAGGTCTTAGTGTATAGTTAGCATAAACTGACAAAATAATTAAAATCATACCCTTTACAACGTGTATGGTAGTAACTCTAAATTGTTATTCTCTGCCACTCTATATTTTTATTTTCTTTGAAACACCTACTGAATCAGTAGGTTTTCAAATGTTCTACTTTTTTTAACCATGAAGTTCATGATGAAAAGGAATATTTTTTCTCTCTCTCTCTCTCTCTCTATATATATATATATAATTTTTTTTTTTTTGGTTAGGCTAAGTTTATATAATTTATTCTCCTTTAAACTATATTCCTACTTTTCTGTGTTAAAATGCCCTTTTTCTTATTAATTTTGTGATGCCAGATGGTGGATTGTTTTTTTGTTTGTTTTTATAGCATTATTATTTTGCAAAATGAAAAGCTATAACTTACTCTTCAAATTGATTTTTAATAGATTTTATAGAGCAAAAGTGTGCTTATCACTGCACAAATCCTGGCCTTTTTCTGTCTCTACAAATTAGTAGTTTTACTTTTGTGTTGGCATGTAAAATTCAAGATGTCAATCAGAATTGCCATTGACAGTGATTACTATCTATCTTGGTCTGTGATAGTTCTTCCTCATTGGAAACAGGTAGATTACTTTGTATGTTGATAAACTTTTTTTTTTTTTTTTAAGAGATAGAGTCTCTTGTCTGTGACCTCATATGTTTGCACAGAAAGGGTTATCCCATTTCTCCTTCTTGCAGCTTGCCCATTGTGTTTATGTGTTGCTGTTTCCAGCTGTTTATTACTGTTGGAATCTGTATTTCAGGAGAGCTTTTCTCAGCCTATGCTGTTTGCAGTTTCTCTTTTAATGTGGCCAGAGACAATGAAGGTTTAGTACTTGTTAATTGTTCTTTGTACTCATCCAACCCTCACAGTTGTTTCTGTGAAAGTGTTCCCTAAAGCTGGTTAAACTTGCTATTATCTGGGTCTTCATTGTTGATTTTGCTGTTCACTGTCTTGTGAGTTCATGGTTAGGGCTTTTTCCAAATGAACTGCTAGCTCTGTGTTCTTGGGAGGGACATTGATGAGAGACAGGAACAGAACTGGATTGTTAGGGATCATTGGTCTTGTTTATAAGCACTGATAATAGAAGTGCGGATGGGATTTTGTCTCTTTGAGTTGGTGCTCAAATGGCTAGTTGCTGCCATCTCTGGCCTGGTACACATCTTTTTCTATGACAAAATAAATCCATCTTCTGCTAAATTATGTCAATAAATTTGTTAGGACAGTGTTAACACATATTTGATGAAATTGTGACTTTACTGAACAATTATGTAGTATATTTGAATGAAATACCCGAGAAAACCAAAAACCAAATGCACTGCCATCAAATTGGATCTGACTCATAGCGACCCCTCCTTGGGTTTCTAAGGTGCTATCAATGACGGAAGTAGATTGCCCAACTTCCCTTCCAAGGAGTGCTGGTAGGTTTGAACTGCCAACCTTCTGGTTAGCAGTCAAATACCTTAGGCACTACGCTGCCAGAGCTTCCTAAAATACCTGACAGAGAAGAAAAATTTAACATCTTCAGAAAAATTTAATATCCTCAGTATCTTGAGGCAGGATAGTATAGAAGATTATGTAGCCATAATTTGATAGGATAAGGTAGACTTTGAAGTAAATTGTGAGTGAATATCAAGGAATAAGCTCATGAAAAATATAATGCCTTTGAATGTTTATTTGAAATACATGTGATAGATGAGCACAGAAGTTAGAGACTCACCTTGGCTGCTTTTTTTTTTTTTTATTTGAATATTTTTTTTGTGTTTTAGATGAAAAGTTTATACAGCAAATTAGTTTTCCATTCAATAATTTATGCACAAATTGTTCCATGACATTGATTACTATCCCTGAATGTGTCAGTACTCTGCTCATTTCCACCCTGGCTTCCTGGTTTCCATCCCTATAGTTCCCCTACCCCTCTTTGCCTTTTCATCATTGCTTGTGGGAAAATGTTGCCTGTTTGGTCTAATATAGTTGGTTGTTCTAAGGAGCACATTCCTCACAGGTGTTAATCTTTATTTTATAGGCCAGTCTATTATTTGCCTAGAGCAGTATGTCCTTTGATCTCTTGACTGCTGCTTCCATGGGCATTGATTGTGAATCCAAGTAAAATGAAATCCTTGACACCTTCAGTCTTTTCTCTGTTGATCATGATCTTGCTTACTGATCCAGTTATAAGGATTTTTGTTTTCTTTCTGTTGAGGTGTAATCCGTACTGAAGGCTGTATTCTTTTTTTTTTTTTTTTGCTGTCATTTTGTTATGTATTTTTTCATGGTGTCCCTGGTTTCTTTGTTCCATATTATTTTCTGTGCTGAGCTCGTTATGTTTATGAATTGTGTTATCATTCCCGTTGTTGCTGTTGTTTTAGTATATGCTGAATATTTGTGCTTGTTCTCTTTTTTATTG
>NW_006921620.1:3531515-3540874 GCF_000298275.1 Orycteropus afer afer | reverse complement strand
CGGCAAAAGTCCACAGCTCAGCCCACCTTTCTCTTCACCTTCTCCGTTTGTTCCCCAACCACCGTGCACAGACCGTGCAGTCCCTGGCTAGCCGGGTGATTTTTAGGTTAATTCTTAAGTCCTACCACCACAGGAATCTGCGAGAGCGCTGTCTCTTTAAATATTCAAAATAGTCACGCTGCTTTTTAAATGAAGGCTGTATTCTTTGATCTTCATTGGTAAGTACTTCAAGTCCTCTTCATTTTCACCAAGAAAGGTTGTGTCATCTGCATATCGCAGGTTCTTATGAGTCTTCTTGCGGTCCTGATGCCGTGTTCTTTTTTCATATAGTCCAGCTTGGATTATTTGCTCAACATACAGATTGAGTAAGTAAATTGAAAGGATAAAACCCTGACATATACCTTTCTTGATCTTAAACCATGCAGTATACCCTTGGTCTGTTTAAACTACAGCCTCTTGGTCTGTGTCCAAGTTCCACATGAGCACAATTAAGTGTTACGGAATTCCCATTCTTCATAATGTTATTCATAATTTGTTATGATCCACATAGTTGAATGCAAAGCCATTAAAATACAGGTAAACATCTTTCTGGTATTGTCTGCTTTCAGCCAGGATCTGTCTAACATTAGCAGTGATATCCCTCATTGCATATCCTTTTCTAAATCCAACTTGAATTTCTGGCATTCTTCTGTCAGTGGACTGCTGCAACCGTTTTTGACTTATCCTCAGCTAAAACTTCACTTGCGATGTTAATGATATTGTTGGATTGTTTCCACATTCTGTTGGATAACTTTTCTTTGGAATAAGCACAAATATGGGTCTTGTGGTAGTTAATATTGTGTGTCAACTTGGCTGAGCCTGGTTGAGTGGCTGGGCAGCTGGATATAGTTATTCTTCTTAGTGAGATTGGCAGTTAACTCCATTGTGGCATGTATTGGAGCAGCAGAGTAGCTGCTTTAGGGAAGTGGTCTGCTTCCCATATATAAGAAGCAGCTTTGGAAATGGCCTCTAGCCTGTGGCACGCTTGACCCCTGCATGTAGTCATGTTGTTGTTCAGCAGCCTACATGCTCTGCTGACCTTGGGACTTTCAATGGACTTGAGTTAATGGCCTGCTGTGTGGTTTGGTAACATCGGGACTGTGCCTTGTTACTTGTCAACCTTGGCCTTGTCAGTGTCAGCAGCCAGCAACTGTTGAGTGAAGAAAAGCCTCTAGCTTCAGTGGGCTGGGAGCAGGAGGCAGAGCTGAAGCCCAAGTTTGAGGGGCTTTTACTCAGCCCCTAGAGCCTGGCACTTAAAGCCTCCAAACTGTAAGAGAATAAACTCCTGTTTGTTCAGGCATCCAATTTATGGTATATTCCTGTCAGAGCGGCACCAAATCAGATCTCTTCCAATTGATTAGGAGTTCTGGTGGTGAAGTAGTTAAAGCATTCAGCTTCTAACCAAAAGGTCAGCAGTGTGAATCCACTAGCTGGTCTGCAGGAGAAAGATGAGGTAGTCTGCTTCTGTAAAGATTTGCAGCCTTGGAAACCCTAGGGGGAAGTTCTACTCTGTCCTATAGGGTTGCTATGAGTTGCAATATTCATGATGGTGGTGAGTTTGGTTTGTTTTATCCAGTTGATTGTCCAGGTAGCTGTTTTCCAAATTTCTTGGTATATACTAGTTCTAAAAAGGCAAGGAGGTCTCATCTTCTGACTTCCTCTATCCGCACAAGAGGAAGACAGAGTCACCATCAGTATAGCCCAAGGCCTATTTCTGCGAGGCCAGACATGCTGCCTCCCTCCAGCCCTTTCACCAACCCTGACACCAACTGTTCCTCCTCGCAGCACTCACCACTTTTCAGCTGGGTTCAATAATTCACTGCAGTGGCCACACAGAACTCACAGATTATGGATTTATTAGGGAAGCACCAGGTTACAATTCAAGTTCAGGAAAACGCACAGTTTCTCTCAGCCCACCTTCTCTCAGCCAACAGTCTCTCACAGTCTCTCTCCCAGCAGTTCATGTCCCTTGGTGTCTCTCTCAGCAATGAGTGTCTCTTTCCCAGCAGCATGTGTGTCTCAGGAGTGCGTGTCTCTTTCAGCAGCATGTCCTTCTCAGCTAGCAGTCAGAGAGAGACTTCTGCCTCTAGGAGGCCTCCTTTTGAGCCTGGCAGAGTAGCCAAACCAGCCAGTCATAATATCAGAATTCTAAGCACCTGAGAGAGAGCAAACTTCCCAGAACATTACTTTGTGCTGCTCCCAACAGAAATACCCCAAGTGGATGATTTTAACAATCAGGAGCTTCTCAGTTTCTCACAGCAAATTCCACCGTGGAGTTTACAAAGACTTATATCTAGAAAAGCCATACCAGGTAATTCACTGTAGTGCAACTAGTGAGTATTTTCAGCATTGCATCTGTGTGTTGAAACATCTCAGATGGTTTTCCATCAGTTCTTTGTTGTTATGTGCCATCGAGTCAGACCCGACTCATAGCGACCCCTCCTTGGGTTTCCGAGACAGTATCACTATGGAAGTAGATTGCCCAACCTTCCTTCTGAGGAGTGGCTGGTGGGTTTGAACCTCCAGCCTTCTGGTTAGCAGTCAGATGCCTTAGGCACTATGCTACCAGAGCTCTTTGACTTATAATAGGCGTTCATTACAGAATTTACTAACATGAAAAATCTTTCAGTACTAGGTAGTAGATGAAGTGGCCAGTTGAAATATTTCATTAAATTTTATAATTGAACTTGTATAGCTCTGAGGGTTCCAAAGGCAGGTGTTTGCTAATTCCTCAAGGTAGTTGCATGCTAGATCTAATACAGTTTTGGATAATCAATATCACCAAGTAATAACTCTGATTTTATTTAGCCTGAGAGTATGAATGGTATTATTCCTTACATAAGACTTGAAAGAGTGAAGGTTTGAGCATTTTGTCTTATCTGAAGTTAGATACAGAATTATGAAAGCCCTCTTGCTATACCCATCCTCCTGTGTGTGTGTGTGTGTGTGTGTATGTTTATAAATAAATAAATATTTTAATTCCTGGGTTAACATTTAAAACACTAAAACTGGGAAGCATTTAGTTTATTCAGTTGTTTCAGTCAGATAGCATTTAACTAATATCAGCATTACTCATATGTTTTGATTGAGTTGAAAAAATGTATGTAATTTTGTTAGTAGCTTGAGGTATTTCTGAGCTGTTGCAGTCCGGTAGAGTTAAAGGAATTTCTTTAGAAAGCAGTGAATGCATGTGATAATGTTTAGTAAAATTCTTTAATATTGATGATAAGTATAGATTTATAATTATTAAGCCATAAACTCATAGGATTGGAGCATTAAATATAAAAAAAATTTACAACAAATTGACATCTTACGTGTAAAAGATTTTTAAAAACTTAACATCTTGTAGCCAAGGTATAATCTTTGGAATTGGATGTTTTTGTTAGCCGTGATAAAGTTCCATTTCCCTCCAGTATAGGCGTGTAATTGTGATGTGGCCATTGATTGCTTTTATTTACTCTTTTTTTTTCCTTTCCTTCTTTCTTCTTCCTTTTCCTTTTCCTTTTTTTTTTTAAAGAAACTTTTACTGTTTACAAACCAGGAAGATATCCTATTGTGCAAAATATTAGTTTAAAAGTCAGGAAAAGGTCAAGTATTTCTCCAAATCTGTTATAGGATTTATATTTAATATAAAAAAATTATAAAAGAGGTTTTTGTTAATATCCTGGAGACTTTTTAATACTAGTATTATTACATGGATCTAGGAGATAAACATAAAGTACAGTCTAGAACAGGCTGTTTTCCCTGTGACATGAGATTATTTTATTTTAAAATATAATTTCCATCTTATTTTAGTTACTCAATTTATTTTTAAAATTGTTGTAAACTCATGGAATACAGCATTTGCCAATCCAAAATTTTTCAGGTGTACAGTTTAGTTGATATCAGTGACATTAATTATATTGTCCCACCATCACCCATAATCATTCTCACATTTTCCATCATCATAAACAGAAATTCACTACTTCCAGAACAATAACTTCCCATTTCTCCCTGCCTCTTTCCCCTGGTAACCACTAATAAACTTTGGTCTCTATGCATTTGCCTACTCTCACTATTTCAAGTGAGATAGTTACTCAGTTCTTAATTAGGTAATCAGATTAGTTTTGGATAGTCCTGTCTGTCAAATAAGATCCTCAAGGCCATGATATGTATATTCTGATGTGCTGTGGTTTTTTCATTTATGTTCCACAAGTAGTTTTAGTTCTTCTTATCAGTGATTTTTCACTTGTCATACCTTTTTTGTTTTAGAGCTCAATGTTTAGTATCCTGGCTCCAGTGTTTATTAGCTCAGGGATCTTGGGCAGAGTTCTTTAACCTCTTAAAAGCTTCAGTTTCTTTATTTGCAAATCTATTTCAGGGTTAGGAGCTCTGGTGGCATAGTGTCTAAGACATTTGACTGCTAACCAGAAGGCTGGCAGTTCAAACCCACTAGCCACTCCTGGAAAGGAAGGTTGGGCAATCCTACTTCCTTAGTGATACTGCCTCGGAAACCCAAGGAGGGGTCGCTATGAGTTGGATCCAACTCAGTGGCAGTGAGTTTGATTTTTTGGTTTTATCTCAGGATTATTGTGAGGATTAAAAAGATAACAACTGTAAAGCCTCATCACAGTCCCTGGTATATAGCAAAGCATACAGTAGATCATGGTGGTAGCAGCAGCAGAAGTATGTTACTGGCTACAAGATTTGCTTTTCTGAAATTTGGCTCTAGAGGTAGGAGGGATCAGACAGAGTGAGATATGCCTGTGCCTGCAGAACACACATTAACTCAAAGAACTTGTCATATAGCCATCTAAGGAAAAAGAGTTGTCAGCGAAGTTGCCATTCTTTCCTGTTTTTCCCCTTTTTCTGTTAATTCCTGTTTTATGTTTTGATTTCTGTTGAAGCTAGTGTTCTGTATCTTTGATTCTCCCTTCTCGGACAGCAATTAAATAAATGCAGGACATAGTTTGGAATTCTTCTTTGTAGATCTCTACAGACATGTTTTGAAATCTTTACTCCATATTATTGATAACACTCATAACATACTAGATATTGGTATTTATATATAATTTATATAATAATGATGTCTATTCCCCCATTGGGAGCTCTGGTAGCATAGTGCCTAAGACACTTGCCTGCTAACCAGATAGCTGGCGGTTCAAACCAACCAGCTACTCTTCGGAAGGAAGGTTGGGCGATCCTACTTCCGTAGTGATACTGCCTCGGAAACCCAAGGAGGGGTCGCTGTGAGTCGGGTTTGACTCGATGGCACATAACAACAACAACAACAGCATTCCCCCCATTAACAGAATAGAAGCAATAATTTCTGACAGCTTTCTTAAAGATTGAAGATAGGTACTACATTGGCACCAACTTTAAATCCTACTGGAACAAGGTTGAACATAGATAATTAAAAAAATATGATACAGGTGGAAGAACTTAGAAGTATCTAGAATTATCCATCTGTTTATTCTTTCAGCAAACTTTTGTTGCCGAGTGTCTAGTGTCTACCAGGTAGACAAGATGCTTATGGGCTCCAACTCTGCTCCCTTCTCAGTAGTGCTCCTAATCTGTAGTCTGATCTCAGTAATGATCTCATAATAGCTTGTGGATCATAAGGAATTATGGATAGCATTGCAAAGAATGGGAATTCTAGAACATTTGATTGTGCTTAAGGAGCCCTGGTGGCACACTGGTTAAGTGCTTGGTTGTTAACCGAAAGTTCAGTGGTTTGAACTCACCAGTTGCTTTGCGGGAGAAAGTGGAAGTCTGCTTCCTGAAAGATTACAGCCTGGGAAACACTATGAGTCAGAATCTGCTCGATGGCATCAGGCCATGGGTTTAATTGTGCTCATTTGGAATCTACACATTGATTAAGGGGCAGTTCTAAAAGAGTGATACTGAGGGGTTTAGAATTGGAAAGGGTGTGCAGCAGGTTTGTATCCTTTCACCATATTTACTCAGTCTGTATGCTGAGCAAATCATCCTAGAAACTGGACTAATTGAAGAAGAATGTAGCATCAGGAATGATGGAAGACATCCTAAGATATGCAGATGACACAACCTTGCTTACTGAAAGTAAAGATGAATTGAAGCATTTAGTGGTGAAGATTGAAGACTGCAGCCTTTGGTAGTGTTAATACCACAAGATAAAGAGAAAAAGAAATCCTTACAACTAGACCAGTAAACACCATTGTGATAGAGAAAATATTGAAGTTGTAAAAGATTTCATTTTACTTGGATCAACAATGAATGCCCATGGAAGCAGCAGGCAGGAAATCAAACCACATAATGCATTGCACAGATCTGCCACTAATGACCACTTTGTTGCTGCTGTTGTTGTTATGTGCCATTGAGTTGCACCTGACTCATAGTGACCCCTTCTTGGGTTTCTGAGGCAATATCACTACGGACATAGATTGCCCAACCTTCCTTTCGAGGAGTTCTGGTTAGCAGTCAAGTGCCTTAAGTACTACGCTACCAGAGCTCCTGAATGACCTCTTTAAAATCCTAAAAAGTAAAGATGTCACTTTGATGACTAAAGTGCACATGACTCAAGCTTCAGCTTGAGTATTTTTAGTCACCTCCAGTGCAAGTGAAATCTGGTCAATGAATAAGGAACACCAAAGAGGAATTGAAACATTTGGATTATGGTGTTAGACCACCAGAGCTCCCGAATTATTGTGTTAGTGAAACATATTGAATATACCACGGACTGCCAGTAGAACAAACAAAGTTGTGTTGGAGGAAATAGAGCCAGAATCCTCCTTAGAAGCAAAAATGGTGAGACTTTGTTTTTCTTTCTTTGGACATGTCATCATGAAGGACCCATCACTGGAGAAAGACATGATATTTGGTAAAGCAGTGGGTCAGCAAAAAAAAGGAGACTCTGAATGAGATGGATTGACATAGTGGCTGTAACAGAGGGACTCTGACACAGTTGTGATTGTGAGGATGGCCCAGACCAGGTAATATTTTGTTCTCTTATATATAAGGTTGCTGTGAGTTGGAGCCCAACCTGATGGCACCCAACAGCAACAATGTATCTTCTTACCAACAACAAAAAAGTGTTGTCATTGTTGTTGTTTTCCCCTTATCCAACCCACATTTTAAACTGTGAAAATCAGAGTAGATTAATAAGTGGAGGAATTCAGATATTCATCGAAGTCATTGAACAATTAGGTATTTCTAATGCTAGGGGAAATAGCAGCAGCACAGGAAGAGTTGTGAAGGAATGATAAGGATGGGAATGATGGAATGGGAGGAAAACAGAGGACCTAGAATCTTTTGTCTCTGTGGCCAAAACTATTCCATAATAATTTGAATCAATTATTCCTCCCAAAGGAGACAAAATTTAGTTGCTTCCTGTTTGTGTGTTCTCATATTATCCTGTATATACTTCTATAGCATTTGCCACACTGTAATTGTTTCCATATTTACCTCCCCATACTTCATTGCTTCATGCTACTTGAGGACAACAGGCAGCAACCCTTTTGTCTTTTCTTTCCACTCAGTG
This sequence comes from Orycteropus afer afer, assembly GCF_000298275.1. NCBI lineage: Eukaryota > Metazoa > Chordata > Mammalia > Tubulidentata > Orycteropodidae > Orycteropus > Orycteropus afer. The sequence goes on along the minus strand of NW_006921620.1, from coordinate 3,533,337 downwards.
CCTAACCCCGTACCAAAACCAAATCCAATCCATTACTGTTGAGTCATTTCCAACTCTTGGCAACCCCATGTGTTACACAGTAGCACATAGGCTTTTCTTGACTGTAATTTTTTTGGAAGCAGATCACTTCCGCTTGGCAGATATGAACCATCAACCTTTAGGTTAATGGTCAAGTGCAAACTGTTTACACCATCCAGGCACCTTGCCTAACTCTATACATATGTTTAATAAGTGTTTATTGAGTGAAATCGATAATGCTCTGGTGGAGGTAAGGGAGCTCTGGTGGTGAAGTGCGTAAGGTGTTTGACTGTGCAGAAGGCTGACAGTTCAAACCCACCAGCCACTCCTCAGAAGGAAGACTGGGCAATCTACTTCTGTAGAGATACCACCTTGGAAACCCAAGGACGGGTCATTATGAGTCGGGATTTACTTGATGGCAGTGAGTGAGTAAGTGGAAGTAAAGAACTTAGACATTTCACCCAAATCACAATAAAAATTTAAGAAGAAGAAGAAAAAAAAAACCCACACAGATACAGTAACAGCTTCAACAAACAAACAAAAACTTAGACAGTTGAAAACAAAAATACTTAGAATACTAAATCCCTGAAGCTGAGGTAGCCTGATTCTTGGGAGTCTTTGTTAGATAACATTTTAGAGAGAGTCCTTTTTCTTCTGAACGGTACTCCTAGTACCCTTTTGAACTAATAGTACTACCTTGGCTGTAGGAGTGTGCACTGAGTTTGAAGTCATGGCATTTGGCTTTATTTAGTGTAATTTGTCATTGTTCTTGGGGCTTGATTTAGGAGAGAACATTTTCTCTAGAAGGCTTTAATTTCAGACTCCCTTCTAGGCATATTAATTGAAGCTATTTTTTTTTTTTTTTCATTTTTTAAAATAAGAAAGAACAGTAAAAGACCCAAAGACCTTCCAGTTGAGAATGTTGCTTGTATATGTAGCAGGAGGCTGTGTTAATATATTCTAGCGAATTAGTTTTTAATTTCTAGATTATGGGGAGACAGTATAGTAGTACTGCAGAAGAGATTATACCTAATTCAGAGTATTTGTCAGCCTCATTTTTGTCACATATTAGTAAGTGTCAGCCTCTTTGGACCTGTTTTCTTTTTTTCTACTCTCTTTTTTTTTAAATTAAGTTTTATTTTTTTATTGTGATTTGGGTGAAAATTTACAGAGCAAATTCACTTTCCATACAACAGTTCACATACACTTTGTCTCATGACATTGACTCAGTTTACCACAGTGCAACAGCTCCCCTCCCACATCCTCCCGATATTTACCTCTTCCATGTGTCCATCCCTCCATGCATTCCTGCTCCCTGAACTGTCTCCCTGTGCATAAACAGCCCTTCTTTCTCCCATGATTGATCTCTCCAAGGAGTGTATCTACCTCCAGTAAATGTTCAATTCCTATGCCTGACTTTTGTTTGGCTGGAAGCCACAGGTGTGGGTTCAATTCCAGCCTGAAGGGCAGCTAGGGGCCATAGTCTCAGCGGTTCCACCAGGCTCTATCAGACCAGTAAACCCGGTCCCTCCCCCCCTTTTTTTTAAATGACTTTGAATTTTGTTCCACATTGTTCTCTCTCTCTAACCAGGATCTCCTCCATAAATCCCCCTCTGAGTGGTTGACAGTGGTAGCCAGGCACCATCTAGTTCTTCTGGTCTTGTAGTCGTATAGGCTGAGGATTACATGGTGTCCTAGTCATGAGGACTAATTGTTTCCATGAATCTTTGGTTTTCTTCATTCTTCTTTGCTCTGGACGAAGAGAGACCCATCGTTGCATGTAGATGGCTGCTTGCAAGCTTTT
>NW_006921620.1:3526437-3531415 GCF_000298275.1 Orycteropus afer afer | reverse complement strand
GATTACATGGTGTCCTAGTCATGAGGACTAATTGTTTCCATGAATCTTTGGTTTTCTTCATTCTTCTTTGCTCTGGACGAGGAGAGACCCATCGTTGCATGTAGATGGCTGCTTGCAAGCTTTTAAGATCCTAGTCGCTACTCGCCAAAGTAGGAGGTGGAACAATGTTTTGTGTAGTGTGTTATGCCTATAGAGCTTGATGTTTGGACCTGTTTTCTTATTGGAAAAACATTCTTGATTCATTTCCATTAACTCCAGTACCTTTTACCAAACAATAATAACATAGTAACAATTTCTCTGGTCTCAGTAAATGACATCACCAGTTGCTGAAGCCAGGGTAGATTTTTTTACCCTTGGTTCTTCTTTCTCCATTCATCAATCCATTTCATTAGAAAGTGATTTTGTTTCTGCTTCCACAATACCATCTTACACATATTTAATTTTGTTTGTCTCTCCTGCCCCTCCCCACTATCCTTGTTATTGTTATGTGCCGTTGAGTTGAACCCGACTCACAGTGATCCCTCTTTGGGTTTCCGAGGCAGTATCCCTATGGAAGTAGATTGCCCAACCTTCCTTCAGAGGAGCGGCTGGTGGGTTTGAACCGCCAGCCTTTTGGTTACTAGTCAAGTGCCTCATACACTACGCTACCAGAGCTCCTCCCCAATTAAACTGTAATTATTTCTCACTTGTATTTCTGTAATACTCTCCCTACTTCTGTTCTTGCTTTGTTACACTCTGGTTTATACAAACCCAAAAAAACCAAACTCACTGCCGTGGAGTCAATTCTGACTCATAGTGAACCCCTTTGGGTTTTGGGGTGGGTAAATCTTTATGGAAGTATATTGCCCAGTCTTCCTTCCTTGAAGTGGGTGATGGGTTTGAACCATCAGCCTTCTGGTTAGCAGTCAAATGCTTTAGGCACTACAATAGAAAATACCATATTTTTATAAAACAAAAGGATAGTATTGCCATATTTAAAACCCTGTGTGGCTTCCAGTCACACTCCAAATAGAGCCCAAATTCCTTTCTTATAAGACCCATCATGATTGGACTTCCGTCAACTTTTCCAGTCTCCTCTCTTTCTACACTTCCCCTTCCCTACTATGGTTTAGCCATAACGACCTCTTAGTTTTTCTAACTTGTGCTGTTCGATAAGGAAACCACTAGCCACATGTTACTATTGGGCACTTGAAATGTGGTTAGTCCAACTTGAGATGTGCTGTAAGTATAAGTCTGAAATGGATTTTAGAGACTTTATTAAGAAAATGTGAAATTAATTTGGGGGGAGAAAAAAGAACAACAGTATGCACCTGTTCTGACTTACCTGTATATTCTTAAAGACACAGTTAAGAACAGATTTTGTTCATAATCCAGAGACTACCTGGCAGTTGGAACCCTCCTTGAGGTACCTTGGAAGAAAGTCCTGGTGATCTGATTCTGAAAGGTCACAGCCTTGAAAACCCTATGGAACACAGTTTTCTTCTTCATATATGGGGTCACCATGAGTCAGAAACAACTTGATGATCACTGCCTTTGGTTTTAGTCTTCTGCAAATTAGCCAGTCTAGTCTGTATCTTCATTAGTTCCATGAATCTCCTAACCGGCTTTCACCACGGCCTCCTATTGAGAGCACCGTTAGGTTTAAATTTTTCCAAATTCTTTTGTAAATGAAGTCAGCTCCTTTGGAGAAATTATGAGCCATCTGTTTTAGGTCTGCTTCTCTCCCCAGGTGAAATCTTTAAGCCAAGATCTCTTGTGCTGGGCATGGGAACAATGCCAAAAAAGAAAAGAAAAGAAACTATGAAATATTTTATTAACCATTTTTTAATATTCATTATCTGTTGAAATATTTTGGATATCCTGAGTTAAATAAAAAGATACTGTAATTTCAGTTGTTTTTTTTTTTTTAATGTAGCTGCTAGAAAATTTAAAATAACTTATGTGGCTTGGATTTGTGGCTTGGCTTATATTTCTTTTGGTTAGAGTTTCTCTAAGTCCTCAAGTTTTTTAAATCCTCAGGGTCTTTGTACTTGTTCCTTTTTTGCCTGGCTCTTTGCACAGATGGCTTTTTCCTGCTTATTTTCTAGATCTTAATAAATGTTGCCTCCTTGGAAAGGCAGTCCTTTGTCTGTCTGTCAAATTTAGTTCTAGTTTGTTGCCCTGTGTTATGTGTCCTTCCTTGCACTAGTTACTTCTTTATTTGTGTGACTTCTTAACTAGTTCAGGAGAGGAGGAAACATGTCTATTTTGTTTATGACTATGTATTCATCACCCAATAAAGTACTCTTTTTGAGTAGCATCTAAATAAACAGGTGTTGAATATTACTGAAATACTTTACTCTCAGGTCTGTTGTGACGATCAAATATTTGAAAATATTTTATTTCATACACTCTAAAGAGCTCTACTAATGTTTATATGTGGAGAGGCTGAAGAAGTTGGTCATGTGTCCTTTGAAAATTAAGATTTAGTGAATAAAGCATAGTCTCTGAATGTAGCCTGCATTTCAGATGTGTTCTTAAAACAGCATCCGATAGCTTGACTTAATATTACATGTAATGTGACCTAGGGTTTTTTTGGGGGTTGTCCTATATTGTAAATTGTTTTACAATTTTTAAATTCATTTTGTTGTTGAGAATTTATACAGCAAAACATAATCAATAGTTTCTACCTGTACAATATGCTGATATTGATTATGTTCTTCAAGTTGTACAAGCATTCTTTCTTCTGAGCTGTTATTTACTCATTAACACAAAATTACTGCCCCCTATGTGTAAATAACTTTTAAAAAAGCATTGTTGTTGTTATGTGCCGTCGAGTTGGACTCGACTCATAGCAACCCCTCCTTGGGTTTCCAAGGCAGTATCACTATGGAAGTAGATTGCCCAACCTTCCTTCCGAGGAAATTAGCTTTATTTTTTTTCCTTCAGTTATTTCCTATAGTTTTTATTTTCTTTATAGGGGTGGTTAGGGTATTTATTTTCAAAAGCATCAGACCTCAGAAATAACTGGTTCTGAAATACTTGTAAATAAACCCTTTGTTTACTCCAGATCTGGCTGTATCTCTTTCTTGACTGAATATACTGAGGGTATCAGAATACAGCTCAGTTGGTCAGTATTCAGGTATCACTCTTGCTCAAATTAAGAATGAAATTCTTTAACAAATTACTTCTATAGGGATAGGATGGTTGTCAAAAAGATCAATTTAATTTTTTTCTTCAGTAGTTTCACAGCTAAACGTTTGTATATAAACAAAACAAAGGTTAATTAAATAGTTGGTAACATACTGATTGTAAGCCCATCAATGGCATGGGAGGTCTGGAGGATGATGATAAATGTTACTTTGCAACTGTCAAGTTCCAAATATAATTTAGATACATATAGTTAGTGTGAATCTATAAACAGACTTAGGAGATAGATAGGAGCACATCATGAGTTTAGTATGCTGTGGTAATAGTAGCAGTAGTAGAGGCAGAGGCAGTAGAGATAGTAACAAACATTTGAGTGCCTTCTATGCCAGCCAGTGTTCTCTAAGTGCTTTACATATACACTTACATACATATATTTAATATTCATTAAAAGTCATATAAAATAGGTATTATTAAAACCACTTTTTCAGAAGGGAGATTGAGATATCAAGTAATGAAATTAATTGCCCAAGGTCACTTTGCTAGCAAATGGTGGAGGTGGGCTAGATATAATCTAGATAGAACCTAGGTACAGAGTTTGTACTTCATTCAGCATATATAGAGTGAAAAAGGTAGTGCTCAAAAATGGACCCGTGGAGGATAACCATCCAGTAAAGCATTGAAAGATTCTAACAGAGAAGATTCCTGAGAAATAGGAGGAAACTCTAAGGACATGTTACCATAAAAGCCATGAGACGAAAGTCAGGGAAAAAAAAGTTAAAAGAGACGGTATGAAAATAGCCACATTTATTGAGTGCCAGGTATGATGCTAAATGCTTTGTGTACATTTTATTTACTATTATTATTCCTATTGTATAGATAGGAGCTCTGGTAGCTTAGTGCCTTAGGCACTTGACTGCTAACCAAGAAGGCTGGCGGTTCAAATACACCAGCCACTCCTCGGAAGGAAGATGGGGCAATCTACTTCCGTAGTGATACTGCCTCGGAAACCCAAGGAGGGGTCGCTATGAGTTGGTCCGACTCAACGGCACATAACAACAACAACAACATTGTATAGATAAAAAGCCCAGCCTCAATATGACTGGTAGATGCAGGAACTGGGATTAAACCCAAGTCTCTAATTTCAAAGCCCAAGTGCTCAACCATTAGGCAGTCTTGCCTTGCAACAGTATCACATGAGTTTTTGTGAGATGAGGATTTGTGGAAAGTAGTCATTAAATTGGAAGGAACAGTAAAATTAGAAGATTAGTCCAACAGGTATAATGGCTGAATAACAAGGATTTAGGAAGGAGAAGAGAAAAAATGAAGGGAAAGTTATTATCAAAGAAGTAAAGCAAGAAAACCTCCCAGTTCTGAAGGATACAAGTTTCAAAGTTCAAAATACTCATCAGTGCTAAGCATAACAGATGAAAACAATTTGTGCCAAGACATTTCATTGTGATCTCTCATAACTAAGGGGACACAGAGAAGATAGAGAATTCACAGAGGTGGAGGGAAAATGGGTTTATTAACAAAACTAGAAGGGTTTCAGACTCTTCACCAAGAATACTGGAAGCTAAAAGACAATGGAGGACAATACCTTAAGTCTTCATCTTCCCAAGCCCTAACTTATTTAAAACATTTTAAAAAAAATTATTTACTAACTTTTTTGTTTCTAAAAGTTCCATTTGGTTAGTTAAAAAATTTATTTGTGGAGTTCCAGCAAAACGGCAGACTAGGCACAAGGACTGCACAGACGCTCTTCAACAAAGAAAAGGGAAACCAATTAACACAGACACAGAAGATAATCTTGGACCCCTGAGCCTTGAAGGGAAGGATACAAAGTGGACTA
>NW_006921620.1:3508109-3522682 GCF_000298275.1 Orycteropus afer afer | reverse complement strand
AAGTGGGAGGGGAGCTGTTGCATTGTGGTAACTGTGGTCAATGACATGAGACAAAGTATATGTGAACTGCTGTATGGAAAGTGAATTTTCTCTGTAAATCTTCACCCAAATAAAAATAAATAAATCAATTAATTAAAAAAAAAAATTATTTGTGACTATGTACTTCCTTGCTTGTTAAAAAAAAACTTTAAATATTTTAGAAGTACTTATATTCTATGTTTGATAATTTCAGTAAATGAAATGCTTGAGAGTCTAATTTTATACTTGTTTCTGCTGTTATTTATTAAGTCTGTTTCCTGTGTGGATTGTATTTTTGGATTGTGAGTTTACCTTTCATCTTGGTCAGTTTTGGTGGCCTGATTGAGCATTTTAAGTAAGAGGTACTTCAAGAGCAGTTATAGTAACAGGAATTAATATGCATATTTGGTGAAAAATGTTGTAAAGACATGAAGATAGGAATATGCTAGAGGCTCAGAGATGACTAGGGCTGTCACTGTTAGCTGTATCATCATCTGTACTTTGTTGTTTTATGGAGGCCTAATTTTCTGGATACAGTTTTCACTGGCCAAGTTTTTGAGAAGTGGACAGCCTCTTCCCTCTTCCAAGTCTGTTTTACTCTCAAAGCTCTGCTGAAACCTGCTGACCATGGGTAACCCTGCCAGCATTTGAAACACTGGTGGCATAGCCTGCAGCCTCACAGCAACATGCAAGCCACCACAGTAGGACAAACTGACAGACAAGTTTGTCTCCTTTAACTGTTCCAGACTGCTGACTCACTTCCTGGTCTCCCTTAGCTGTTCCAAACTGCCACCGGCTTGCTTCTTGGTCTCTTTTGGAAATGACAAGATAAAAGAGCTGAACAGAAGATTTCAAAGAGTAGCTCGAGAAGACAAAGTCAATTATTATAATGAAATGTGCAAAAATCTGGAGTTAGAAGACCAAAACGGAAGAACGTGCTCGACATTTCTCAAGCTGAAAGAACTAAAGAAAAAATTTAAGCCTTGAGTTGCAATACTGAAAGATTCTATGGGTAATATATTGAATGATGCAGGAAACATCAAAAGAAGATGGAAGGAATAAACAGAGTCACTGTACCAAAAAGAATCGGTCGATGTTCATCCATCTTAGGAGGTGGCATATGATCAAGAACCAGTGGTATTGAAGGAAGAAGTCAAAGCTGCACTGAAGGAATTGGTGAAAAACAGGAATTGATGGATTACCCATTGTGATATTTCAACAAATGGATCCCACACTGGAAGCACTTACTTGGCTATGCCAGGAGATTTGGCAAACAGCTACATGGCCAACTGACTGGAAGAGATCCATATTTGTACCCATTCTGAAGGTGATCCCACAGAATGTGGAAATTATTGAACAATATCATTAATATCATATGCAACTAAAATCTTACCGAAGATAATTCAAAAATGGTTTCAGCAGTATATTGACGGAGAACTTCCAGAAACGCAAGCTGGATTCAGAAGAGGACATGGAATGAGGGATATCATTGCGGATGTCAGATTATCTTTGCTGAAAGAGAATACCAGAAAGATGTTTACTTGTGTTTTATTAGCTATGCAAAAATGTTCAATTGTATTGATCATAACAAATTATGGATGATGTTGAGAAGAAAGGGAATTGCAGAACATTTAATTGTACTCACGAGGAACCTGTACATAGACCAGGAGGCTATTGTTCGAACAGAACAAGGGGATACTGTGTGGTTTAAAGGGAAGGGAGTGCACCGGGGTTGTATCCTTTCACCATACTTACTCAAATTGTGTGCTGAGCAGATAATCTGAGAAGCTGGACTGTATGAAGAAGAACATGGTCTCAGGTTTGGGGGAAGGCTCATTAACAACCTGTGAAACACAGATGACGCAACTTTGCTTGCTAAAAGTGAGGATGACTTGAAGCCCTTAGTGATGAAGATTGAAGACTACACAGTCTGCAGTATGGATTGCACCTCAATATAAAGAAAATGAAAATCCTCACCACTGGACCAATAAGCAGCATCACGATAAATGGAGAAAAGATTGAAGTTGTCAAAGACTTCATATTACTTGGTTCTACAATCAGCACCAATGGAAGCAGCAGTCAAGACATCAGACAACGCATTGCATTGGGCAAATCTGCTGCAGAAGACCTCTTTCAAATGCTAAAGAGCAAAGACATCTCCTTGAAGACTAAGGTGCGCCTATCCCAAGTCTTGGTATTTTCAGTTGCCTCTTGTGCATGTGAGAGCTGGACAGTTGCATAGTGCCTAAGGCATTTGACTGCTAACTGGAGAGCTTGTGGTTCAAACCCACCATCCACTCCTCAGGAGGAAGATCGGGCAATCTGCTTTTGTAGAGATGCTGCCTTGGAAACCCAAAGAGGGGTCTCTCTGAGTTGAATCAGCTTGATAGCAGTGAGTTTGGTTTTGGTTTTGGAAGAAGAGTTGATGCTTTTGAGTTGTGGTGTTGGCGAAGAATACTGAAAGTACCTTGGACTGCTGAAAGAACTAACAGATATGTCCTGGAAGAAGTACAGCCAGAATGTTCCTTGGTCTCACCTACTTTAGTCATGTTGTCAGAAGGGACCATTCCCTGGAGAAGGAGAACGATATCATGCTTGGTAAAGTGGAGGGTCAGTGAAGATGGGGAAGGCCTTCAATCAAATGGATTGACACAGTGGCTGCAACTGTGGCTCAAGTGTAGCTAGCATTGTGAGGAGGAGGACTGGGGAGTGTTTCGTTCTGTTGTACATAAGGTCCCTATAAGTTGGAGATGATTTGATGGCACCTAACAACAGCAACAACAATTTTCTGGAGATGCAATTCATATCCCATACAATTCACCCATTCAACATATTCATGTCGATGTTTTTAGTAGATTCACAGATATGTGCAGCCATCACCACAATCAATTTTAAAACATTTTTATCACCTCAAAATGAAAACCTATACCCTTCAGCTATCACCCTCTCCTATACCACATCCTTTCATCCTCCTGTCCCTAAGTAAACACTAATTTACTTTCTTTCTCTATAGATTTGCCTGTTCGGGGCATTTCATATAAATGAAGTGTTGTACTATCTGATCTTTTGTGAATGACTTCTTTCACGTAGCAAAATGTATCAATGTACCTTTATGTTGTGGTACTTCAACACTATCAGGACTTCATTCCTTATATCACTGTGACCTAATTTTTTAAATTTATAAATATATACATATATATTATTGCAGCAAAAAAAATATATAAGAAAACATTTGCCAGTTTCATCAGTTTTTACATGTATAATTTCAGTGACATTGATAGTATTCTTCAGAATGTGCAACCATCACCACTATATTTTTCCAAATTATTTCACCACCATTAACAGAAACTTATTGTCCCTTAAGCAGTGATTCACCTTGCTGTCCTCCTTCCTGCCTATGGTAGCCATTAATAAACTTTGGTCTCTGTTTTTGCCTATTTCGTATTAGTGGGATCATACAATATTTGTCCTTTGGTGACTCATTTATTTCACTCAGTGTAGTGTTTTTAGGATTCATCCATATTGTAGCATGTATCAGGACTTTATTTCTCTTTATGGCTGAATAAAATTTAATTGAATATAACATACTTTGTTGTTTATTCATTCTCTGTTCATGGTCATTAAGATTGTTTCCACCTTTTGGATATTGTGAACATCACTGGACACAGTGAACGTCACTGTACAATTTCTGTTTGTGTTCCTGCTTTTAGTTCTTTTGGATATATACCTAGGAATGGGATTGGTGGGTCATATGGCTGTGTTTAATTTTTTAGGGCATTGCCAAATTGTTTTCCATAGCAGCTATACCATTTTGCATTCCCACCAAATGGATGAGGGTCCCAGTTTTCCCACATCTTCACCAACACCTGTTATTTTCCACTTTTTTGACCATAGCCATTCTAGTGGGGCAAAAGGGGTATCTCATTGTGGTTTTGATTTGCATGTTCCTCACGACTAATGAACCCACTACTGTCAAGTCATTTCTGACTCAATAGCTACCTTGTAGGAAAGAATTGAACAGCCCAAAAGGGTTTACAAGGCTGTAAATCTTTACAGAAACGGATTGCCACATCTTTCTACCATGGAACACCTGGTGAGTTCAAACAGCTGACCCTTAGATTAGCAGCGAAGCACTTTAACTATTACTTTAACTATTACTGGGGCTTCCAAACCAGACCACTGCTGTGATGTTGATTCCGACTAATAGTAACCTTACAGTTCACGTAGAACTACCCAGTAGGGTTTCTAAGGCTATAAATCTTTATGAAAGCAGGCTGCTACATCTTTCTCCTGTGGAGTGACTGGTGGATTTGAACCACTGACCTTTCAGTTAGCAGATGAGTGCTTAACCACTGTGCCACTAGAGCTCCTCTAATGCCACCACTCGTCTGTTAGTTTGCTATACTCTGATGTATCACATGTTGCTGTGATACTGTAAGCTATGCCACCAATATTTCAGATACCAGCAGACTCACCCATGGTGGACAGGTTTTAGTGGAACATCTAGACTAAAACAGAGTAGGAAGAAGGACCTGGCAATCTACCTCTAAAAAAAGTAAAAGCTCCATGAGGTAGACAGGAACTTTGTGACATAGTTGTGTTGACAGATTTATTATGTCTTCATGGCCTCAACATAACACAGGAAAGATAACAGAACTACAAAATAACTGGTTAATGTTAAAAGAGAAAAATGGCATTTGTGTAAAACAAAAATCTATACGCGATGTAATGCATAGTTCCGATACTTTAGGAATTTGACTTTTGATGTGTAAATACCTGCTGGGCTTCTGATACCCTGTCGTAGCACTGGAACTCATACTCATGTTTCCTCTTTAGCCACAAAGTACCTTTTACATAAAGGGAATATTGTGCCTTAGAAATGGGATCCAACATCACAATATGATTTAGGAAGTAATTAACCATAGCTGTCACTTTTTCTCCCCTGTGATTTTGGGTGTAAGATTGGACTCTTTAAAAATAGTCCTTCTTACGAATATTATATTAGTCTGTTATTGTAAAAGTCAAGGAATGGTTTATATATGGAAGGAAATTTTCTTTGTTGGTTACCAGGGGTGGGTCGGGAGGGGAGGGAAAACTACTAGATAGGTAGATGCAAGTATTGAGTTGGGTGAAGAGAAGGGCAATGTACCAAATGTGAGTGATCAACATGGTGGCATTGAGGAAGAGGAAGACATACAAAGGTACATGGCAGGTGTAGCCAACAAAGATATGAACTCTTTTGCACATGCAGTACTGTGTTGTCAGTGAAGGCAGACCTGGGTATATGGGTGGGTAGATGGGTGGGCAGGCTAAACTATTAGGTACGTCTGTGCAGCAGGGAGTATATCCAAAACCATGTATAGGGTTGGCAGACAGTGGTTCTACAAGTGTATTTGTATGTTCTGTAGGAATTCCCAGGGGTATAGTAGAGCTGAACAAGGGACAAGGTTGTAGTTACTTCTTGGTCACAGCCAGCAACCCAGAGCACCCGAGTAGTTGAACCTGTGGGCTTGGGACCATAGTTGCAGGGGACATCAAGCTCAATTGGCATAACATACTACACAAAACATTGTTCCACCTCCTACTTTGGCGAGTAGTGACTGGGACCTTAAAAGCTTGCAAGCAGCCATCTAGACATAATGATGGGTCTCTCTTCATCCAGAGCCAAGAAGAATGAAGAAAACTAAAGATTCATGGAAACAGTTAGTCCTTGTGACCAGTACACCATGCGATCATCAGCCTATATGACTATGAGACCAGAAGAACTAGATGGTGCCTGGGTACCACTGTCAACCACTTTGAAGGGGATCTGTGTAGGAGATCCTGGACAGAGAGGGAGAACAATGTGGAACAAAACTCAAATTCATTTGGAGAGGAAAAAAAGGGAGGGACTAGGTTTGCTGGTCTGATAGAGCCTGGTGGAACCACTGAGACTATGGTCCCTAGCTGCCCTTCAGGTCTGGAATTAAACCCACACCTGTGGCTTCCAGCCAAACAAAAGATAGGCATAGGAGTTGAACATGTACCTGAAGTAGATACCCTCCTTGTAGAGAGCAATCATGGGAGAAAGAAGGGCTGTGTATGCACAGGGAGACAGTTCAGGGGGCAGGAGTGCATGGAGGGATGAACACAGGGAATAGGTAACTATGGGGAGGAAGTGGGAGGGGAGCTGTTGTATTGGGATAAATTGTAGTCAATGTCATGAGACAACGTCTGTGTGAACTCCTGTATGGAAAGTGAATTTTCTCTGTAAACTTTCACCCAGAGCACAATTAAAAAAATAAATAAATAAAGTCCTTCTTAGAGAGTTAAGAGCATCCTTTTAAGTTCTAACAAAATATAAAGTGAAATAATAACCATTAATGTTTCTTATGAGAAATCCTATTCAAATATAGTGGCATAGTGCCTATGGCATTTGACTGCTAACCAGAAGTCTGCTGGTTCAAACTCACCAGCCATTCCTTGGAAGGATGACTGGGCAATCTACTTCCATAGAGATACTGTTGGAAACCCAAGGAGAGGTCGCTATGAGTCAGGATCAACTTGATGGCAGTGAATTTGGTTTTTGGTTTTACTGTTACTAAACTTTTTAAAAATTGCAATATAATTCATATACAATAAAATTCACCCCTTAAATTGAATAATTTAGTGGCAGTCACCACTTTCCAATTCCAGAACATTTTTATCACATCAGAAAGAAACCTTGTACCCATTAGCTGTCACTCCCCATTCCCCCTGCCTCTGTCTCCTAGCAACTACTAATCTACTTTTCTGTCTCTGTAGATTTGCCAATTCTGGACATTTTATATAAACAGAATCATTTGATATGTGGCCTTTTGTGTCTGATTGCTGAAGATTTCATATATATATATGGGGGTGCAGTGCCTAAGGTATTTGATTGCTAACCAGAAATTGGCAGTTCAAACCCACCAGCCGCTCTACCGAAGGAAGATGGGGCATTCTACTTTTGTAAAGATTTACCACCTTGGAAACCCAAAGGGGGTCACTGTGAGTTGGAATCGACTCGAGGGCATTGGGTTTGATATCTGTATATATAGATAGATAGATGGCATTTTGTGATTTATGTGAAAGTTTACAGAGCAAATTAGTTTTTGATTCAACAGTTCACACATAGCTTGTTTCGTGACATAGGTTGCATTTACAAGGCTTTTTAATGATGGTTTTAACCTTTTCAAAGTATGTTCACTTTTAAAAATGTACGCATAACAGCTCTATGAGGTAGACAGGAACTTTGTGACATAGTTGTGCTGACAGATTTATTATGTCTTCATGGCCTCAGCATAACACAGGATAAGAGGTTCAGAGGTAGCAGGGTGGAAGTTTAGAAAAGTAAAGTTAAAAGGAAAATAGGACATGATGACAAATAAAAAAATAATTCAGTCCTGTGGGATTTCTAGAACCATGAGTATTAAACTTTATTAAATTCAATGACAATTAAACATTCCAGCTGTATTTAAGAATTTAAAGTCTGAAGATGGATTGTTTCTGAACATTGTTGAATTGCATTTCAGCAAGGTTGTGAAAGGATGTCAGAATTGTGCTCCTGGTTTTGTCAAACTCTTTAAATGGAAGCCTGTTACAACATTGTGCAGAAGGGGTATGGTATGTTTATTTTTAATAAAGCAAATAATAGATCGCCTTTGCCTTTGTAGTAATTGAGTTGAGTATGGGACTTACATTTTGAAATACAATGCATTAATTCTTGAAAGTTGTGAGTATATTTAAATTTAATGGTTGGTATTAATAAAGTGTAACATTTTTCTATAAGATTTTGATTTTAAATATAGTCTGCTTTTAGGATGTAAATTGTGCTTTCTTCACAACTGAAGTTTCAGAAGGTCAGCTGCATAACAAGTAATAGGCTATCTTGCTGCCTACCCTGGCTCCAACCATTTTGTGGCACATACAAGATTTTGGCTAAGTTATTCTTTGGTTTCTATATCTGGTCTTTTGTCCTGATACAGCATACTGGTCTATGAGCTGGTAAGAAGGATTCTTTTTGCCTGGAAGCAGTCCTAAATAGCCTGCTTGGTGTTTCCTTGTCTTGGGTCCCATACTTCATTCTGCCTGTCTTTCTTGGGAATTGTGCTTCTTCCCTCAACAATAAGAGGCCCCTAGCCCCTTCTGTAGTACAATTCCCAAAGGAAGTAAGTTCTAAAAGGGACAAGTTATCCAAAATAAAAAGACAGCGAGGGGTACCTTGGCAGTGTATTTGGCATTTGAAGTCAAACCTTTTGTCTATTTACAAGTTCCTTCCTCATGAGTAGTAAATGCTGTTGTTGTTAGCTGCTATTGAGCTGGCCCCTGGTTCATGGCAACCACATGTGTAACAGAGTAGAACTACTCCATAGGATTTTCTTGGCTTTGATATTTATGGAGGCAGTATGCCAGGCCTTTTGTCCATAGAGTCAATTGGTGGGTTCAAACCACCAGCCATTGGTTTAGCAGCTGATTGTAAACTGCTTGCACCATCTAGGCTCCCTTAACTTATACTTTACTCTGTAAACTCACATCATAAAAATGTTTAGTCTTGCATAGGTGTTCAACTGTGGTTACTGTTCACATTGTTTTTCCATTGCTGAAGTGATATGTCTTATGAATATTTATGTACATTTTTCTCTTTTAGCTGAATTTGTTGTATTCGTATCTGCTTAGGATGGCATGATTTGTAGGGGAATATGTGGGCATATATATAATTTATTGAATCTTAGAGTTGGGCAGGATCTTAAAGGTTTTTCTTGCTCTGGTTGCCCACTTAAAACAGAAGCTCATCCTGAACCAACTCTTGACTTTTGTGTCTTACAGTCATTGCCATTGGTAAAGACCATGCTACTCTTTCTAGGTAGAACAGCTCCAACTGTTTGAAAATTCTACCTTGAACCCCTCTGACTGTGTTACCTCAGCCCATTTATTATAATTTTGTTCCTCTAGAAGTAGTCCTTTTATAAAAAGTTTACTTAGTGGTTTAAAGACAGATATCAAGGGCCTCATTACATTACACCTTACTATACTAAGCACACCCAGTTTTTGTTCACTTGCAGCCATGTTATAGTACTTCCCTATCCTGGTCACCCATGGGCATGTTTTAATTCCTTGGCTTTGAAATGTTTTTGATGTACAACCCTGATAAATAATATATCTCATATCACAGCTCAGTATACCCATACATATGCATACATACATAGTTTGTTTTTTAAAAACTTGTATTGTGATTTTGGTGAATGTTTACAGAGCAGTTTTTTTTCCCCATTGAACAATTCCTATACATTTTGTTTTTTTGACATTGATTGCAATCACCACAATGTAACAGCACTCTTCCCATTTCCTCCCTGTGTTTACCATTTCATATTGTCCATCATTCCTGTCTCGCCTTTTGAGCTTTATCCTTGGATAAGTGCTGCTCTTTTGATCTTGTATGATTGGCTGTTCTAAGGAATGCCTACCTCCCTGGTGTTACTGTTCACCTTATTGGCCTGTATATCATTTGGCTGAAAGTTGAGCCACAAGGGTGAGTTTCGTTCCAGGTTGAAGCATGTCTAAAGGCCATAGTCTACAGGGTTCAGACCAGTAGTAGTAGTAGTAGTAGTAGTAGTTAGGTGCTGTCGAGTTGGCTCCAACTCATAGAGACCCTCTGTATACAACAGACCGAAACACGGCCTGGTCCTGTGTAGCCTCATTATCCTTTGTATACCTGAGCCCATTGTTGCAGCCACTGTGTCAGTCCATCTCATTGAGGCCTTCCCTTTTTTTCACTGACCCTCCACTTTACTAAGCATGACATCCTTCTCTAGAGAATGGTCCCTTCTGACAACATAACCAAAGTAGGTCAGATGAAGTCTGGCTATTCTTGCTTCCAAGGAGCATTTCGGCTGCACTTCCTCCGAGACAGATTTGTTAGTTCTTTTAGCAGTCCATGGTACTTTCAGAACTCTTCACCAGCACCAGTAAGCATGGTGTTTTAATAATTGGAAAGAGAGAAGCTAAGCATCCTCACTCACCTATTTTGTTTCTTCAGTAAGCCTGGTCTTTTTGTTGTTTTGAGTTTTGTTCCACATTTTTTGCCCACTCCATCCTGGATCTCCTACTGTGATCCCTTTCAGAGTGGTCAGCATTGGTAGCTGGTCACTACTTGGTTCTTCTGGTTTCAGGTCGCAGCTGGAGCTTGTGTGGTCTATTAGTCATTTGGACTAATTCTTTCCATGTGTCTTTGATTTTCTTTACTCTTCTTTCCTCTAGACAAGAGTAGTCCTATAGTTGCACCGTAAAAGGCCACGCATAGGCTTTTTTTTTTTTTTTCTCTCCAGCGCCCCTAGAGGACAGAGTAGAACTGTCCATAGGGTTTCTAAAGCTATAAATCTTTTTTTTTTTTTTAGGATTTGGGTGAAGATTTACAGAGTAAATTCACTTTTCATACAGCAATTCACATATACTTTGTCTCATGTCATTGACCAAAATTTACAATGCAGCAGCTCCCCTCCTACTTCCTCCCCATAGTTACCTCCTCCCAGTGTCCATCCCTTCATACTCTTCGAGAGGCCCATTGTCTGCCAACCCTGTATATGATCTTGGATACACTCTCCATTTAGACATACATAATTGTTTAGCTTGTTCACCCATCTATCCGTCCCTATACCCATGTTTGCTTTCATTGACAACTCAGTATTGTATTTACAAAGGGGTTCATATTTGTTGTTTGTACTGCCCATGTAACTCTCTCTGTCTTTCTCATCCTCAATGCTGCCATATTGGTCACTCACATTTGGTACATTGCCCTTCTCTTCACCCAAATCAATATTTATCTCTATCTATCTAACAGCATTCCCTCCTCTTCCCTCCCACCCCTGGTAACCAACAAAGAAAATGTCCTCCAATATATAAACCTTTCCTTAACTTTCACAATAACGGACTAATACAATATTTGTCCTTTTGTGACTGACTTATTTTGCTCAGCATAATGTCCTCCAAGTTCATCCACGTTATGCGGTGTTTTGCAGATTCTACATTATTCTTTAGCGTTGCATAGTATTCCATTGTGTGAATGTACCAAAGTTTGGTTATCCATTCCTCAGTTGTTGGACATCTAGGTTGTTTCCAAGTTTTGGCTATTGTAAATAGTGCTGCGATGAACATCGGCGTGCATATATCTGTTCTTGTTATGGCTCTCACTTCTTTAGGGTATATACCTAGTAATGGGATGGCTGGGTCAAATGGTATTTGTATTTCCAACTTTTGAAGGAATCGCCATACTGCTTTCCACAATGGTTGTACCATTTTACAGTCCCACCAGCAGTGTATGAGAGTCCCAATCTCTCCACAACCTCGCCAGCATTTGTTATTTTTTGTCTTGTTGAACTTTGATACTAGTGCTGGAGCAAGATGGTATCTCATTGTTGTTTTGATTTGCATCTCTCTAATAGCTAATGATCGTGAGCATTTCTTCATATGTTTGTTGGCCGCTTGAATATCCTCCTTGGTGAAGTGTCTATTCATGTCTTCTGCCCATTTTTTAATTGGATTGTTTGTCTTTTTGTTATTGAGGTGTTGGAGTGTTCTATAAATTCTAGAGATAAGTCCCTTGTCAGATACACGCATAGGCTTTTAAGACCCCAGTCACTATTAACCAAAGTAGGATGTAGTTGTCTTTGTGGACTATGGATGCCACTTGTGCTATATGTGTGTGTGTATTAGTAATGATTAATTAGTAACTAATCGTTACTCTGATGTTTTCTGTTCTTTCTATTTCATTTTTAAAAATGCTATTGTTACCAGTTAAATGGATTTTTATTACCAACTGATAGGTTTTAGCCTGTAGTTTGGAAAACACTGTTATAGTTTGTTCATAATGCAGAACTTAAATAAACAGTTTCCAAAAGCTGCATGTTAGGTAATTGCTGCCAAAACAAGGTTTTACCTTTTTTAACCTGAAAGAATATTTTGATTGTGGTGATTAAGTAAAACTTAGTAGGATTATCAAGTCCTTGGTGATAAATGCCTTCCAACTAAAATAAAATACGTGCAATTTTCAATTTTTATCCTTAGGTGGCGACAGACAAGGTTGCAGAAAAGCTGAGTTCTACTCTCACATGGGTGAAGAACACAGTATCGCATACAGTCAGTCAGATGGCCAGTCAGGTGGCAAGTCCATCGGCTTCATTACACACTACGTCCTCATCTACCACACTATCAACGCCAGCTCTTTCCCCATCTTCTCCATCACAGTTGAGTCCAGATGACTTAGAACTCTTGGCTAAACTGGAGGAACAAAATAGGTGAGTAAGGATGCTTAGCGTCTCTCTTTCTAATTATTAAGAAACCCAGTCGTTCCTATATGTATGAGTATACGTGCTATGGTTAAAATGTTAAATATTTTTTGATAGGAAGAATGTTCTTGTTTCTGGCTCTCTGTATACTAATATTACTTAGCAGAAGTATTTAAGTCTTTTTTTTTTTTAATTTTTGGTAGGGGGAGCTGGTTAGTCTTAAAGCAGACTAAAATTTTCTTCTGGCTCAATAGTTTTAGAGATTTATTTTTAATTTAGCAAATTACCTAAATCCTTCCTGAATTTTAGCAATCTTCCCCCCCGCCAAAGGCAAATAAAACTATAATTTTTACTTTAAACTTTCTAAATAGATCTCTTTGGCTAAAATATAAAATAATTTAACAGAATGGGTATCTGATTTGGGTTTAGAGTGGGAAATCTTTCATAAATTCTCTGGAAGGTAGAGTATCCTCTTTTCATAATGGAAATGAAATAGAATAGTTTCCTAGTTTACTCTCTAGGAAAATGTACTCTGGACTTTCAGTGCTCCTTCCTTATGTTATTGTCAGAAGCCATTTATGGCATCAGCTACAAAAGAATATACAGGAAGAACACTCTTGTGCTCAGTAAGTATCTGCAATGTCACTACCTTTAAGAGTAATAACAGATTTTTCAACAGCTTTATTGATGTATAATTGATATCTAATAGGCTACACTTAAAGTGTACACTTTGGTAAATTTTGGCGTATATATACACCTTGAAATTATCACCAAAATCAAGAAAATAGACATATTCATGATCCCTTCTACACCTTCTTTCTCTGTTCCCAGGCATCTGTTGATTAGCTTTCCATCTCTGTAGATTGCTTTGGTAGGATTAACTTTTTATAATTTTATAGAAATGGAATCTTACAGTATATATTCTTTTCTGCCTGGATAATTTTACTCAGCATAATTATTTTGCGATTCATCTATGTTGTAGCATGTTAGTAGTTCATTCCTTTTTATTTATTCTTTGTTATAGACATTTTCTGGCTATATCACAGTTTATCTGTTCATCTGTTGCTATGAAATGCTATAAATATTTCTGAATAAGCCTTTGTATGGATGTATACTTCATTTTTCTTGAGCCATTACCTAGGAATGGTCAAAAAACCAAAACCAAACTCACTGCCATTGGGTTAGTTCTACTCATAGCGACCCCTTCTTGGGTGTCTCTATGGAAGTAGATTGCCCAACCTGCCTTCCGAGGAGTGGCTGGTGGGTTTGAACCGCCAGCCTTCTGGTTAGCAGTCAAATGCCTTAGGCACTACACCACCATGTTAAACTGCTAAATTGTTTTCCAAAGGGGCTATACTTTTTTCACATTCCCATTAGCAGTGTATGAAATTTCCATTTCCTCTACATCCTCATGCAGTCAACACTACATCAACATTAGGTAAATTTTTTTTTAGTCATTTTAATAGGTAGTGGTATCTCATTGTGATTTTAACTTGCATTTTCCTAATGTTAAATATCTTTTTATATCTTTATTTGCCATCTGTATTATCTTTTTTGATGAAGTGTCTTCAAACTTTTTGCCTGTTTAAAAAATGTGGGTTGTTTGCTTCTTATTGTTGAATTTCGAGAGTTCTTTATACATTTGGGATACAAGACCTATATCACAAAAGGACTTGAGATTTTCAATTTTTTTCCCCCAGACTCTTAACAGTGTCTTTGGAAGAACAGAAGTTTTAAATTTTGAAATCCAATTTCAACTTCTTTTTTTTTTTTTTTAATGGATTGTGTTATTTAGTGACCCAAAGTCACACAAGTTTTGTCCTTTGCTTTAGAATTTAAGTTTTACGTTTAGGTTTATGATCCATTTTGAGGTAATTTTATATATAGTATAGGGTGTAAATCAAAGTTCATTTTTTGAATATAAATATCAAATTATTCCAGCACCACTTGTTAAAGACTCTCCTTTCCTTGACTGAATCTTTTATCAAAAGTTTTCTAAAAAAAAAAAAAAAAATGCCTGCTGGGATTTTGATTTGGATTATATGAAAACCTCAACATTGAGCCATCTAGCTGACAAACATGATATATTTCTCAATTACTTAAGTCTTTAATTTCTTGCAGCAGTGTTTTGTACTTTACAATGACCACCTTTTTCGTATCTTCTACCAGAATCATCCCTATAAGTATTTTATATATTTTTTTTTTATGAAAATAGAACCATTTATTTATTTATTTATTTATTTATTAAGGATTATTATTATTATTTTTTTTTTA
>NW_006921620.1:3500415-3506711 GCF_000298275.1 Orycteropus afer afer | reverse complement strand
ATGGCTGGGTCAAATGGTATTTGTATTTCCAACTTTTGAAGGAATCGCCATACTGCTTTCCACAATGGTTGTACCATTTTACAGTCCCACCAGCAGTGTACCCTATAAGTATTTTATATTTTTGATACTATTGTGCATGATATTGTTTTCATGAATTTAATTTTTGATTGTTCGTTGCTAGCATATAGAAGTAAAATTGATTATAATATTCTGCAACCTTGCTAAATTCACTTGTTGTTCTGGTAGGGATTTTTGTGTGTGTGTGTGTGTGGAGTCCATTAGATTTTCTGTATAGATGATCATGTCATTTGTGAATAAAGGCATGTTTACTTCTTCCTTTCCAATCTGCATGCCTTTTTATCTCTTCTTGCCTTATTGCATTGGCTAGGACATACAATGTAAATTTGAATAGAAGATTTGAACTGACATCTTTGTTGTTTTCCTGATCTTAGGGGGAAAGCAGTATGTATGATGCTTAACTATAGGTTTTTGCAGATGCCTTTTATCATGTTAGGCCGTCCTTTCTATTTACTGAGAGTTTTTAAAAGAAATATATGTTCATTTTGTTAAATGAGTTTTTTTGGCATCTGTTTGAAATGATCATTTGCTTTTTCTCTTTTTTAATGTACTTTATTGAAATACAATTTATGTACAGTGAAACACACAAAATTAAAGTGACATGGATCAATACGTTTTTTTCCCTAGTGTTCCCTCCCACCCCTGGCAACCAACAAAGAAAGTTTCCTTTCATAAATAAACCTTTCCTTGAACCTCCACAACAATGAACTAATACTGTATTTGCCCTCTGTGATTGACTTATTTCACTCAGCATAATGTCCTCCAAGTTCATCCATATTATGTGGTGTTTTGCAGACTCTATGTTATTCTTTAATGCTATATAGCATTCCATTATGTGTATATACCATAGTTTGGTCATCCACTCTTCTGCTATACATCTTGGAGATAAGTCCCTTGCCAGATATGTAATTATTGGCAAATATGAATTTGTTGCTGTCATTTTTGTTATGTGCTTTTCTGTGGTGTCAATTTTTTTGTTCCATATAATTTTCTATGCTGAGCTTGTTTTGTTTATGAATCACGTTATCACTTCCTTCATTGCTATTGTTTTAGTATTTGCTGAATAGTTATGCTGGTCCTCTTTTTTGATGTAAAGGTTTATCATTTTTCTTTGAGGTTACCCTGTGGTTTATAGTTTTCTTCCCAAGTTTAGAATAGTCCATTCTATCTTGTAGTTGTCTTGACTTCCCTACCATCTAGAAGTTCTGTAACAACACAGTTTTTTTCCCTCTTTTTGGTTTGTAGTTGTCCTTATTTGTCAGTTGATGTCTTCAGTTCCCTGTTTACAATCTTGTAGGCTTCTTTACTTTGGATATTTCCATAGCTGGGTTGGTTTCTGGGTTATATCATCATGTGTGTTAATGGTCAGTTGTTGTTGGCTGTTGTTGCTTCTCTGTCCAAAGGGCTCCCTTTAGCATGTCTTATAAGGTTGGTCTCATTTTAACAAATTCTCTTACTTTCTGCTTATCTGGAAATGTCCTAATTTCACCATCATATTCGAGGGACAATATTGCCACATATATAATTCTTGGTTGAAAATTTTTCTCTTTCAGGGTTTTATATATACCACCCTATCGTCTTCTCGCCTGCATGGTTTCTGCCGAGAAATCCGAGCTTAGTCTTATAGGCCCCTTGTAGGTAACTTTCTGTTTTTCCCATGCTGCTTTCAGGATTGTTTCTTTGTCTTTGGTTTTGGTGAGTTTGATGATGATATGTCTTGGTGATTTTCTTTTGAGGTCTGTCTGTTTGGGGTTTGTTGGACTTCCTGAATGGATATGTTCTCATCTTAGATCATACCAGGAAACTTCTCTTCCAACAAATCTTCGACAGTTTTCTCTGTGGTTTTATTTGTCTCTTCCTGTTCTGGAATTCCGATTACATGTAGATTATTCCTTTTAATGGTATCCCACATGACCCTTAGGCTTTCTTCATTTTGTCTTGATCTTTTTTCTGATTGATCCTTTTCCAAAGAAGTCTTCAGGTATTTGCCTTCAATCTCACCAATTCTGTCTTCCATTGCATCAGTTCTACTCCTTTGCCCATTCAATGTCTTACCTATTTCTGAAAATTTAGTATTAACCTTCTGGATTTCTGTCTGTAGATATTGTATCATTTCTAATTTTTCATTTATTTTGTCATTTAGTTCTTGTATTGTCTTTTGAAATTGTTCTTGGGTTTTTTCTGTGTTTTCCTTGATGTGTCAGTTCGTTGAAGATATCTAAATGTAATTATTTTGAATTCCTTATCAGGGAGTTCCAATGCTGCATCTTCTTCAGGGATGTGTTTTGGGTCTGTATCCTGGTCCCTTGTTTCTCCTGCTTTATCTTGCTTCTTTGTATGGACTGTGATGCTCTATTGTCTCTGAGGCATTGTGATGTTTTTGTGTTTGTGTTTAATTGGTGATTGTATGTTAGAGGGACTTGCCCATGAGTTTTGTTTTGTTTTGTTTGTATGTTATCTATGCAAGCAGGGTACTGTGCTGTGCCCTTCTATTCCCTATTTGACAGCATTTATACACTGCTAACAAGAAGGCTTGTGGGTCAAACCCACCAGTCATTCCTCAGAAGGAAGATGGGGCAATCTACTTCCGTAGTGATACTGCCTTGGAAACCCAAGGAGGGGTTGCTATGAGTCGGGTCCGACTGGATGGCATATAACAACAACAACATACACTCACCACCTGTCTCCTTTCCTGTTGTCCATCTCTTGTATGTCCCTGCTGACCTTGGCAAACAGAGCCTATTCTTAGGTCCTGTTTTTGTTCAGGTTTTACCACTAGGTGGTGCCTAATCCACTTCTGTATAATTCCTTTCAACTCAGGGCTCCAGGATTATCTTCTGTATCTCAGTCACTTGTTTTTTCTTTTCTTTGTTGAAGAGGGTCTGTGTCACTTGTCTGCCTATTCCTCCATCTTACTGGAAGTCCCATGGTTTTTCTTTATTAGTTGATCATATAGTGAATTACATTGAGTTTTGAATCATGGTGACCTTGATCTAAAACAGAACAAGATACTGTCCAGGCCTTGCCGTCTTCATGATAGTTGGTATGTTTGAGTTCATTGTTTTGGCTGTGGCATCTATCAGTCTCACTGAGAGTTTCCCTCACTTTTGCCGATCTCTACTTTACCAAAAAGGATGTACTTTTCTAGTGAACATCCAAAGTAAATAAGCGAATTCTAGCCATATGTCTTAAGCTGCGTTCTCTAGAAAAGCAAAACTAGTGACTATCATAGACAGATAGATAGAGATTATGTGAGAGCAGGAGCTCACACATCAAATCTTTGGGTCATACATCAAGCTGGTGGCTTCTTCTGACTCACATAGTTGCAGGGCTGACAAACCTAAGATCAGCAGGCTGCTGGCTTCAGAGGCTCACAAATGCAAGATCAGCAGGTAAGATGGAGGCTGTTGATTCCCAGGCTGCAAAGGCAACAATCCCAAGATTGGCAGGCAATATGGCAGGCCACTGGTTCATGTCCAGATAGTGACAAGCCAGATGCAAGATCCTGAGCAAGAAACTGGGGACCTTTCCTAGAGAGCTTTTCCATATATACTAGAAGCAGGCCACACCCTGAAGGAAACACCCTTTCTACTGATTGACTGCTCATAGCAGATCTTGTCATGGAGACTGTTACATTATATCAGATCTCATCATGGGGGATAACTACATTATAACTGATAAACCACTTAGAATCATGGCCCAGCAAAGTTGACACACAGCCTGCACTATCACACCATCCTCGCTTATAAGGAACATTCTAATTGTGTTTATTCTAAGACTGATTTGTTCATTCTTTTGGCAGTCCACAGTATATTTAATATTCTTTGTTTACCCCAATAATTTGAGCGCATTGATTCTTCTGTCTTCCTTTTTCATTGTTGGCTTTTGCATTTGTGGCAAATGAAAAGATCATGGTTTGAGTCAGGCACTTTAGTGGTCAAAGTGACACATAAAAAACCAAAAACCAAACTCACTACCTTTGAATCGATTCTGACTCATAGCAATCCTTTCTTGGGTTTCTGAGGTGGTATCTCTGTAGAAATAGATTGCCCAGTCTTCTTGCCGACAGGTAGCTGTTGGGTTTGAACTGCCAGCCTTCTGGTTAGCTGTCAAATGCCTTAGGCAGTATACCACCAGAGCTCCATGTAATGTCCTCTAAATGCCAGTTGGTTCAAGTGGGTTGATAGTGTAGTACAAATTTACTGTATTTGGTGAATTTTCTATTTACTTGTTCTGTCAGTTATTGAAAGGAGCTCTGGTGGTGCTGTGGCATTGGGCTGTTAACCAAAAGGTAAGTGGTTTGAATCTACCAACTCCTTCATGGGAGGAAGAAGAGACAGTCTATATCCATAAAGATTTATAGCCTTGAAAACCTGGTGGGGATTCCTGTGAGTTGGAATCAACTCAGTGGCAGTGGGATTTTTGGATTTATCAGTTATTGAAAGAGGTATGTTGAAATTCCAACTGTAATTATGGATTTGTCTATTTGGTTTAAATCAGTCTTTGATTCATGTAATTTGAAGTTGTTACTAGGTCTATAAACATTCAGGATGTCACATCCTCTTGTGAAATAACCTTCTTTACTTTTGTTATACTCTTTGCTTGGAAATGTACTTTGTCACATATTAATATACCTGTGGTAGCTTTTTTGAATAATGTTAAGATTTTATATATATATATAGATATAAATATAGATATATTTTTTAACCTTCCTTTTTTTTTAATTGTGATTTGAGTTAAAGTTCAGAGCAGACTTTATATACTTTTTATCTTTTCACTTTTAACCTATAATGCAACCATTGCTGTGGAGTCGGATCTGACTCATAATGACCCCTCCTTGGGTTTCCCAGGCAGTAAAGTTCAGCTGTTAGGAGCATATTGTTAGTTCTTGTGTTTTTAACCAACCAATAAAACAATTGCTGCCAAGTCAGTGTTTGTTGTGTAGAACTATATTTGTCCGAGTAGAACTGTGCTACATAGGGTTTTCATAACAGTGACCTTTTGGAAGCAGATTGTCAGCCTCTTCTTCTGAGGTGCCCCTGGATCGATTTGAATCCGGCAGCCTTTCAGTTAGTAGCTCAGTGCTTAACCATTTGTACTATTCAGGGACTTTTACTTTTTATATAGTCTTTGCTTTTTAGTTGGGGTATTTAGACCATTTCTTCTTTCACTTTTTCTCTCATTCATTTATTCATTGCAATAACAAAGGTTTATTTCTTGCTAAAATTCATTTTCATCTCAAGCTATAAATTTGGTATGTCTTTATTCCACATCTCTTTATTCCAGGATCCTTATCTAGGACATACTGGACTCATGACAGAAGGAAAAAGATAAAATGAAAACACCTTAACATCTGCTTGGGAGTGCTACATATAACTGTCACTTAACATTTTACTGGCCAAAGCAAATCACCTGGCCAAACCTTACATAAGTAGAATGGGAAGTATAGTCTTACAGGGATGGATCCTATTGTTTTATTATTCCAGATTCTCTTTTTATGCATTTTTACGTTGATTTTATTCACATAGTATAAAATTCACTGGTTTTTGGTATATTTACATAGTTGTGTAACCATTAGCACTATCCAGTTTCATCACCTCAGACATTTTCATCACCCTAAAAAGACACCCTGTATCCATTACGAACCAGAAACCAAATCCACGGCCATTGAGTTGATTCAGACTTTTAGCAACCCTATCACTACTGCCTTGGAAACCCAAGGAGGGGTCGCTATGAGTCAGGGCTGACTCGACGGCATATAACAACAACAACAACATGGGACAGAGTAAAACTGCCCATAGAGTTCCCAAGGCTATCAATCCTTATAGAAGCAGACTACCTCATCTTTCTCCCACACAATGGCTAGTGGGTTTGATCTACTTTGGTTTGCAACCATGTTTTAACCACTGTGCCACCAGAGTTCCTTCTGTATTTGTTGTTGTTAAGTGCTATTGAGTTGGTTCCAACTCATAGCGACCCTGTATACAACAGAATGAAACATTGCCCAGTGCTGTGCTATCCTCACAATTGTTGCCATGCTTGAGCCTGTCGTTGTAGCCAGTGTTTCACTCTTATCTTGTTGAGTGTTGTGATAGTTGGAGCTGTGTGTCAACTTGGCTGGACCCCAGTTCTGGGTGGTTGTTCCCATGATGGGATCAGATGACTGAGTTCTGAGTGGCCAGTCTGCCCATGGGGAGTTTCCCTAGGGGTGTGGCCTG
>NW_006921620.1:3475129-3487960 GCF_000298275.1 Orycteropus afer afer | reverse complement strand
TAGATTTAGAATCATTTTTAATTTTTCATTTATTTTGTCATTTTGTTCTTGTATTTTCTTCCAAAATTCTTCTAGGATTTTTTCTGTGTTTTCTTTGGTCTGTCTCTCAATCCTTTGAATATACCTAAAGATAATTCTTTTGAATTCCTTATCAGAGAGTTCCAATACTGCTTCTTCCTCAGGAATGAGTTCTGGGTCTGTATCCTGCTCCCTTGTTTCTACCACTTTATCTTGCTTTTTTGTATGGACTGTGATGGTCTATTGTCTCCGATGCATCGTGGCATTGTTGTATTTAGATCTCTGTTAACTGTTTGTGAAGAGAAACCAAGAGTTATTCAGGCTCTTCTTGGTGGTTTTTATCATTGGCCCGCTGGTGGAGAAGGAGGTGGTGGCTCTTGCTCAGTAAGTAAAGTCGCAGGAGGTGTGGGTGTAGTTGTGTCTTATGGGGACTTTTGTTGTCTCCCACCCAGTTAGACACAAATTACAATCGAATAACCATCAAAAAACTAAAAGCACATGGACAAAAAACACACCATATAATCACACAGGAACAGTTACCAAAAAAAGAAAAAAGGGAAAAAGAAGAAGAAAAAACAAGAAAACCTCCAATATCTGGGTATAGGGCACTGAGAGAAAAAAAGTAGAGAAGGAGAATAATGAGGGGAAAAAAATGGGAAAAATTGCAAAAAGTAAAACAAGGAATGGGGTTAACCATGAGAAAAAAGGGGATAAAAAAAAAAAAAACGCTTAAAAAATTTTTTTTAACTGGGAACAGGGAAAGGAAAAATGCTGAAAACTAGCACCTGGGAGGGCAAGATTAAGAATAATAGTAAAAAGGACAAAAGTATTAATAATAATTGTTGTTTTAAAACAGACAAATACAAGCGAACTAATCACCAGAAAAAAGAAAGCGAAAAAGAAAAAAATAAAAAAAGAGAAAAACAAAAAAATCGGTAGAGGACAGGGCAGGGCACCCAGGCTCCGTCTGAGCACACAGACTGTGATGGAGTTCCTGTGGGCCCAGAAGGTAGGTGGGAGTGGGGGATGGCTGTACCTCTGTTCTCCAAGTGGGTATGGAGTGTAAGAGTAAGAAGAGGAATGTGGTACCTTTTCAGTCTTGCAGGTCTGTAGTGTCCTTGGGGTTGCTGGAAAGCAGAACATGTTCTTAAGCCCCAGGAATCTGTGAGAGCACTGTCTCTTTAAATATCCAAAATAGTCAAGCCGCTTTTTAACCTTCAAAATGGTGGCGTCCTCTGGACTGTCAAATGTCCATCGCTCAGCCCGCCTTTCTCTTCACCTTCTCCATTTGTTCCCCAGCCACCAGAGCTGTCCTCTGTGCAGTCCCTGGCTGTTGTTGTTGTTGTTATGTGCTGCCCAGTCGGCCCCAACTCATAACAACCCCTCCTTGGGTTTCCGAGGCAGTATCACTACGGAAGTAGGATTGCCCAACCTTCCTTCCGAGGAGTGGCTGGTGGGTTTGAACCGCCAACCTTCTGGTTAGCAGTCAAGTGCTTTAGCCACTATGCTACCAGAGCTCCTAGTCCCTGGCTAGCAGGGTGATTTTTAGGTTAATTCTTAGGTCCTACCACCACTCGGGAATCTCCAAGCTGTCTGTGCCATCAGGATCGCTTAGGATTGCTGCCAGACTGCAGCTCTGTCTGTCTCCTTTTTTGTTATTTTTATGCAAATTCTTCCACTAGTTGGGGTTTAGTCCACTTCTGTATCCTTCCCTTCAAGGCTCAGGGGTCCAAGATTATCTTCTGTGTCTGTGTTAATTGTTTTCCCTTTTCTTTGTTGAAGAGGGTCTGTGCAGTCTTTCTGCCTAGTCTGCCATCTTGCCGGTGACAGGTACTATATTGAATTTTTAAAATCTGTTTTATTTCCTTTGATGACTTGTTGTTGTTGTGTACCGTCAAGTCGCACTCGACTCATAGCGATCCCTCCTTGGGTTTCCAAGGCAGTATCACTATGGACGTAGATTGCCCAACCTTCCTTCTGAGGAGTGGCTGGTGGGTTTGAAGCTCCAGCCTTCTGGTTAGCAGTCAAGTGCCTTAGGCACTATTCTACCAGAGCTCCTATTAGCTATAATTCTTTGTTTTGTTATTTTAGTGGTTGCTTTCCGGTTCATAGTATGTCTTTAAGTTATCATACTCTACCTCCAAGGGAACTTCTGCCAGTTCATGTGTAGTATAAAAATCTTAGAATAATACCCTTCCATTTCTCTTCTCCAATCTTTCATGCTATTGTTAACATATATTTTACTTTTACATATGCTGTAAATCTCATGCTACATTGTTTTTGTTTTAGCAGTCATTTATATTTTTAAAAGATTGAAATTATAAAAAAATTGTCTTATATTTATTCATGTATTTTTCATTTCTGGTACACTTCATTCCAGATTCTGCCTGGCGTTGTTTTCCTTCTACCTGAAGGACTTTCTTAAGCATTTCATGTGGGGCTGCTGGTTATGCATTCACCATAGCATAAAAGTCTTTATTTCATCTTTACGTTTTAAGGATATTTTCTCAGGGTACAGAATTCTAGACTGACAGCTCCTCTCTCCCCTTCCCCCCTTCCTTCAGTACTTTAATGGTGTTGCTGACTGGCTTTTCTCTTACATTGTTTTCAATGAGAAATTTGATAGTTATTTTGTTTCTCTGTATGTCCTTTTTTCCCTGTCTGCTTTTAAGATTTTTCTCTTTAACATTGGTTTAAGCAACTTGGTTATGAGGTGTAGTTTTCTCATATTTGAGATTTATTGAACTTAATGTGGATTTATAGTTTTTATCAAATTTAGAAAAACTTCAGCCATTATTTCTGCAAATTTTTTTTTCTGTTTTCTTTTTTGCCTCTTTAGAGACTCTAGTTACACAAATATTAGGCCTCTTAAAGTTGTTCCAAAGCCCACTGACACTATGTTTATTTTTTAAAATTCCTTTTTTGGTAGTTCCTGTACATTCAAACTTACTAATACTGTCTTCTGCCATATCCAATTTGTTGTGAATCTCATCCCATGTATTTTTCACCTCTCACATTGCAGTTTCAAATCTAGACATCTTTTTGTATTTCTATAGTTTTTAAACATATGGAATGCAGTTATGATAATTTGGCCTTATCTGGTAATTTGAACATCTGTGCCAATACTAATTTGCTTTTCTTCTTTTCATTTTTTAATAATTTATTTTGTTGTTGAGAACATACACCAATTCAGCAATTGCTACATGTACAATTCAGTGACATTGATTACATTTTTCTGGTTGTGTAGATATTCTCACCTTTCCAAATTGTTCCTCCTCTATTTAGACATAAACTGTCTACTAAGTTTCCTATATTATCTTTCAAATTGCATTTATCACTTTGATTCCATATAGATCTTAAAAGAGCACAGTGCTCAAGGCAGACATTCTTGTCTAGTTAAGCTGAACTATTGATTGTTTTTAAGAAGATTTCAGGGGATATTTTTGGTTTAAGGTTTAAAGATTATCCAGGGCAGTAGTTTTAGAGGTTTATCCAGCCTCTGTGGCTTTAGAAAGTCTGACTTTCAGGACAATATGGAATTATTTTCTGCATTTTCTCCCTTTTGATCAAAGATTCTTCTATAGAATCTTTGATCAAAACATTCAGGGATGGTAGCCAGGCACCATCCAGTTCTTCTGGTCTCATGGCAAAGGAGGCAGTTAAACACACATTCATTTCTTCCTTCTGTCCTTCATTGTTTTTTTGTTATTGATTTGCTTTTGATTAATTGATTTTTCCCCTAATCATTGGTTATATTTTCCTGTTGTTTTTTTATGCCTGATAATTTTGGATTGGTTGTCAGACATTATCAGTTTTACCTTGTTGGGTTTAGACATTTTTCTGTAAATATTGTTGAGGTTTTTTTTCCTGGCATTCAGTTAGTATACTTGGAAAAAGTTTGCACTAGAGTTTACTTTGGAGTTATGCATAGTCTAGGGCTATTATTCTTCCCCACTGAGGCAAGATCCTTTTGTGTGCTCTACCCAATGCCCCTTGAAACATACGAGGTTTTTAGACTAGCTTATGGTGACAGGTACTATATCTGGCCCTGTGTAAATGCTGAAAACTTTCTTCTAATCTTTTTGGTAGTTCTTTGGGTTCGGATAGTTTCCTTTATGCATATGCTGAATGCTTGATGGGGATCCTCTGTCAGTCTCTGTAGATCTCTGTCTGTGTAGTGCTTTCCTGTCTGAAACTCTGTGAACTCTATCTAGCTTCTTTGGTTTAATTGCCTTTGTCTCCACAGACCCTTAGCTCCTTCTCCTGAACCTGGGAGTCCACCTGGCTCTGAGTCTGAGTTCTCCCTACATGTACTGGGTCTTAGAAATTCTGATGGCAGATAAGCTGGCAGTCTATAGGACTTACCTCACTTATTTCCTGAGTCTCAGGAGTTTTGTTTGGCCTTTGTTACTTGTCAAAAGTCTTTAACACTATTGTTTTTATTTATTTTATCTGTTCTTGTTTGGTTGTTTCAGGTATGAGGCTAAATCTTGTCTCTGTTACTCCAATTTGCCAAAATGAAACCATTTTTAATCAGCTTGTTTTCCTTTGGCATGGGGAAGAAATCTGATTAAAATCAGAAAAAAAAATAATTTGTTATTTGATAGACTTAGGTGTTAATACCATATAAATATATTTATTCTCAATGTTACTGCTGTCTAGCTTTTTAAAATATTTAGTGCTAAGGTGATTGTTGAAATTTCTGCTTTACAAAGACTTATCCATAGGCTTACTCCTTACTACTCTTGAAATGGAGACAGAAAACTAAAACATGAAAATAATTTCCTGGAAAAAGAATTTAGGGGCTAGAGATTTTGAGCCAGGCCCAAATGAGCTATTAGAAGAGGACTTAATATCAGCCCATGAAAACTGGTGGTAGAAATGAACGCCTCTGGCATTCCTAGAAAGTGCTTTTGAAGAATTTTGTTTGGCTCTTAGTGTTTGATGGGAGAGTAGAAAGCTGGGTATACCACATGATGGTAATTTTCTGGGTTTAATGTGTGTGTATGTGTATTTGTCTTACTTTAATTTTTTGCCTGCCTCCCTTCCCTTTTTTTCCTCCTCTCAACTAACTGCATTTGAAATATTTTAACTAAAACTTTTTGTTGGAGTTTTGGGCGGGAGGTAGTTCTTTAGTATATAATACATGAACTGGCAGTGTTTCTTGGATAAGATGAAATTGGAAGAGGAACTTGAAAGAGCAAAGTGGGGTATTAGGTTGTGTGAAGACTCTTGTGAGTACATACATCCTCAGAGAAGAGGAGAGAAAATGACAGGGACCATTAAATAGCACAAAAGGATGTATGTTTTGTTAGGTGCTGTCAAGTTAGCTTCAACTCATAGTGTGACCTAATGTACAACAGAATGACATGCTTCCTTACTATACTTGAGCCCATCATTGCAGCCACTATGTTAATCCATCTTGTTGAGGATCGTCCCCTTTTTCGCTGACTCTACTTTACCAAGCATGATACCCTTCTCCAGAGAATGGTCCCCTCTGACAACATGACCAAAGTAGGTGAGATGAGGTCTGGCCATTCTTGATTCCAAGGAACAGTCCGGCGGGACTTGTTCCAGAACAGGTTTATTCGTTCTTCTGACAGTCCATGGTGTTTTAATATTTTTTGCCAACACCATAATTCAAAGGCATCAACTTTTCTTTGGTATTCTTTATTCACGGTCCAGCTTTCACATGCATATAAGGCAATTGAAAATACCATGGCTTGGGTTAGGTATACCTTAGTCTTCAAAGTGATATCTGTGCTTTTTAACACTTTAAAGTAGTTTTTTGCAGCACATTTGCCCAATGCAGTATGTCTTCTGATTTCTTGGCTGCTGCTTCCCTGGGTGTCGATTGTGGAAGCAACATGAAATCCCTGAAAACTTCAATATTTTCTCCATTTATCATGATGTTGCTTACTGGTCCAGTTGTGAGGATTTTTTTTTCTTTATGTTGAGGTATAATCCATAGTGAAGACTGTAGTCTTTCATCTTTATCTGTAATGTGCTTCAAGTCATCTTCACTTTTAGCCAGCAAGGTTTTGTCATCTGCATATCACAAATTGTTGATAAATCTTTCTCCATTCCTGATGCCACGTTCTTCTTCATATAATCTAGTTTTTCATATTATTTGCTCAGCATACAGATTGAGTAAATATGGTGAGAGGATACACCCTGACACACTCCTTTCCTGATTTTAAACCATGCAGTGTCCCCTTGTTCTGTTTGAATGATAGCCTCCTGGTCCATGTACAGGTTCCTCATGAGCACAATTAAGTGTTCTGGAATTCCCATTCTTCTCAGTGTTATCCATAATTTGTTGTGGTGCACACAGTCAAATGCTTTTGCATGGTCAATAAAGCACAAGTAAACATCTTTCTGATATTCTTTGTTTTCAGCCCAGATCCATCTGACATCAGCAGTGATATCCCTTGTTCAATGTCCTCTTCTGAATCTAGCTTGTATTTCTGGAAGTTCCCTGTCAATATATTGCTGCAACTGTTTTTGAATTGTCTTCAGCAAAATTTTACTTGCTTGTGATATTAATGCTTTTGTTAGATAATTTCCACATTCTGTTGAATCACCTTTCTTTGCAGTGGGCACAAATATGTATCTCTTCCAATCAGTTGGCTAAGTGGCTGTCTTCCACATTTCTTGGCATGAATGAGTAAGCTCCTCCAGTGCTGCATTCATTTGTTAAAATTTTCCAGTGGGTATTCTGTCAATTCCTGGAGCCTTATTTTTCATCAGTTCTGTCAGTGAAGCTTGGACTTCTTCCTTCAGTACCATTGGTTCTTGATCATATGCTTCCTCCTGAAATAGTTGAACATCAACCAGTTCTTTTTTGTACAGTGACTCTGTGTATTCCTTCCATCTTCTTTTGATTCTTCCTGTATTATTTGATATTTTGCCCATAGAACCTGCAACTCAAGGTTTAAATTTTTTCTTCAGTTCTTTCAGCTTGAGAAATGCTGAGTATGTTCTTCCTTTTTGGTTTTCTCACTCCAAGTCTTTCACTATATATTATATTTCACTATAATACTTCACTTTGTCTTCTAGAGCTGTCCTTTGAAATCTTTTGTTCAGCTCTTTTTTTAATCTCATTGTTTATTCCATTCACTTTAGCTACTCTCCATTCAAGAGCAAGTTTCAGAGTCTCTTCTGACATTGATTTGGTCTTTTCTTCCTTTCTTGTCTTTTTAATGATGTGTAGCTTTCTTCATGTGATGTTATTGATATCATTCTACAACTTGTGTTCTGTCATTGGTGTTCTGTTCTTCAGATGGCTTCAGGTGTCAAATCTATTCTTCAGATGGCTTCTAAATTAAAATGGGATATAATTACTCATGGTCATGTTTTGTCTCCCATAGATTTGTTTTCATTTTCTTCAACTTTGTCTTGAACTTAACATACGAGCAATTGATGGTCTGTTCCACAGTCAGCTCCTGGCCTTGTTTTGACTAATGATATTGAGCTTCTCCATCCCTCTTTCCATGTATGTGGTTGATATGACTCCTATGTATTCCGTATGGCGAGGTCCACGTGTTTAGTCACCATTTATGTTATTGAAAAAGGTGTTTGCAATGAATAAGTTGTTCGTCTTGAAAAATTCTGTCATGGCATCTCCAGCATCATTTCTCTCACCAAGCCTGTATTTTCCAACTACCAGTGGTTCTTCTTTGTTTCCAGCTTTCACATTCCATTCATCAGTAATAATCAATGTATCTAGATGGTATGTTTGATCAAGTTCAGACTGCAGAGGTTGGTAAAAAGTCTTCAATTTCTTCATCTTTGGCTTCAGAAGTTGGTGCATAAATTTGCATAATAGTAGTATTAACTGGTCTTCCTTGTATCACTGAATGCATTGTACTTCAGGATAGATCTTGAAACAGTCTTTTTGACGATGAATGTGGCACCATTCCTCTTCATTTTTCATCCCTGGCGTAGTAGAACATATAATTGTCTGATTCAAATAGCCAAAAACAGTCCGTTTCAGGTCACTAATGCCTAGGATATTGATCTTTGTGTGTTCCATTTCATTTTTGACAACTTCCAATTTTCCTAGATTCATACTTCATGCATTCCATGTTCTGATTATTAATGATTTTTACTGGTGTTTCTTTCCATTTTAAGTCGTGCCACATTAGCAAATGATGGTCGTGAAAGCTTTACTTAATCCATATCATTAGGGGTAACTGTACTTTGAGAAGACAGGTCTTCCACATTTGTATTGTGAGTCCTTCCAACCTGAGAAGCTCATCTTCCAGTACTATATCAGACAGTGTTTCAGGGCTATTCATAAAGTTTTCCTGAATATATCAGACAGTGTTATATTGCTATTCATAAGGTTTTCATTGGCCAATTTTTTAAGAAGTAGATGGCCTCTTCCTTCTTATCAGTTGGTCTCAGTCTGGAAGCACCACTGAAACTCATCCCCCATGGGTGACCCTGTTCATTTTTGAAATACCAGTGGTGTAGCCTCCAGCCTCACAGCAATATGGAAGCCACCACAGTGTGACAAACTGACAGACGAGTGGTGGAAAGGAGGTAAGGTGTGGAAAAATGAGTGGGATATGAAGCTTGGGCAGGCTTGGCAAAGTAAATAAGTTATAGATAATTCCAAAAAGTACAAAGGATTTATAGGTTTTGAATTGTTCTCCCATGGATGAAATAATTTGCACAAAGTTAATTTTTGTTACTGAATTTGCAAATGACCAAAATTAAACTTATTTCATGGTCATGATCAATGATTTTTGTACAACTAAAATATAACTACTAACTAGCCCATTGTTATTGAGTCAATTCTGACTCATAGCAACCTTATAGGACAGAGTAGAACTGCCCATAGGGTTTCCAAGGATATGTTATCAGGAGGGACCAGTCCTTGGAAAAGATAAAGTAGAGGGTCACCAAAAAAGAGAAAGACCAACAAGGAGACAGATTGACACATGGCTGCAACAATGGGCTGAAACAAAGCAATGATTGTGAGGATGGCATAAGACTGGACAGCTTTTCGCTCTGTTGTACATAGGGGTTACTAAGTCGGAACTGAAGTGATAGCATCTGATAACAACAACAATCTTTATGGTAGCAGGCTGTCACATCTTTCTCCCACAGTACAGCTAGTAGTTTTGAACTGCTGGCATTTCAGTTAGCAGCTGAGTGCTTTAGCCACTGCACCACTAGGGCTCCTTCAACTGAAATATGCACAGCATTATATACATACCACTGTATAAAGTTGGAGTCTCTGGGTGGTGCAAATGCTTAATGTGTTTGCTGTTACCGAAAGGTTGATTATTGGGTCCACTCAGAGCAGCCTTGAAAAAAAGCCTACCAGTATACTTCTAAGCAATTAGCCATGAAAGTGATACGGAACACAGTTGTTCTTCTCTGACACACATGGGGTCACATGAGTTGGAATCTACTCAGTGGTAACTTTTTTTTTTTCTCCCTTAAAATTTTTATTATGATTTGGGTGAAAACTTACCGAGCAAATGCATTCTCCATACAACAATTTGTACACATTTTGTTTCATGATATTGATTGCAATCCTCACAATGCAACAGCCCTCCTTTCACTTGTTCTCTGTGGCTACCTTTTCCTGTATCCTTCTTTCCTATGTATTTCTGCCCTCTGAGCTATCTCCCTGTGTAAATATTGTCCTTTGATCGTTCTAATGAGTGTACCTACCTGGTATAAATGTTCATCCTATATGCCTGTCTTTTGTTTTGCTGGAGGCCATGGGAGTGAGTTAAATTCCAGACCTCCTACACTGATCCCTGTCCCAGTGATTGACAGTGTTTGATTTTTCATTCTTCATTCTTCTTTGCTCTGGACAAGGAGAGACCAGTTGTTGCATGCAGATGGCCACTTAGAACCTTTTAAGACCCTAGTCACTACTCACTAAAGTAGAATGCAGAACACTGCAAACATGCCATTTGAGCTTGATGTCCCCTGTGACCATGGTCCCAAGCCCACTGGTTCAACAGCTTGCCCATCAGGGTGGTTGTCTGCTTAAGAAATTATCATAATTTTGTCCCGTTAGTTCTATTTATGTGGACATTCTTATGGCACATACAAATACGTATGTAGAAATATCATTTGTCAAACTTACATTAAAAACAAGCAAACAAAACACTGCCATCGAGTCAATTCAAACTCATAACAACCCCATTGGGTTTCTGAGGCAGTATATCTTTACGGAAGTAGATTGCCCAGGCTTGCTTCTGTGGAGTGCTGGTGAGTTTGAACCACCAGCCTTCTGGTTAGCAGTCAGGTACTTTAGTGACTGTGCTCCTTAAACTTATGTGTAGTCCTGAGTATATTCCTGATCATTCAGCCTGTCTACCTATATATCCACCTATAGATTAATGTTTGTCGTTAATCTACTGATAATGCAGTATTGTGGACATGAGTTTTTGTCCCTGTTGTCTGTACCTCTTGTGCACCTCACTGTGTCATCTTTTTGTCTCGTGTTACTGTGCTGATCACTCACTTTTGATATATTGCTTTACCCCTCACCCAAATCAAACTTGTCTCTTACCTATCTACCAGTTTCCCTCCCATCCCTGGTAACCAGCAAAGAAAGTTTGCTTCCATATATAAACCTTTCCTTGACTTTTTACAATGGTGGAACCATACAATATTTGTCCTTCTATGATTGGCTTATTTTACTCAGCATAATATCCTCAAAGTTCATTGTGGATTCTGCATTATTCTTTTTTAATTTTTTTTTATTGTCATTTGGGTGAAAATTTACAGAGCAAATTCATTTCCCATACAGCAATTCATACACTTTTTGTTTCATGACATTGACTGAAATTCCCCACAGTGTAATAGCTCTCTTCCCACTTCCTCCTTGCAATTAACTCTTCCCTGTGTTGTCCTTTCCTGTGCATTCCTGCCCCCCCCCCCAAGCTCTCTACCTGTGCAGACACTGCCTTTCTATTCTCCCCAGATTGATAGCTCTAAGGAGTGTATCTAGCTGATGTAAAATGTTCACCCTATATGCCTGTCTATTGTTTGGAAGCCACAGGAGTGAGTTCAATTTCTGACCTGAAGGGTAACTGGGGGGCATAGTCTTGGGGATCTCACTGGGTTCTGTCAGACCAGCAAACCTGTTTTTTTTTTTTTTAGTTTTATTGTGCATTTTTCTCCACTCTATCCAGGATCTCCTGCACTGATTCCTTTCCAAGAGGTTGATAGTGGTAGCCAGGCACCATCTAGTTATTCTGGTCTCATGGTAATATAGGCTGAGGATCGCATAGTGTACTAGTCCCTTGGATTAATTGTTTCCATGCATCTTTGGTTTTCTTCATTCTAATGCTCTGGATGAGGAGAGACCCATTGTTGCATCTAGATGGCTGCTTGCAAGCTTTTAAGACCCCAGTCACTGCTCACCAAAGTAGGATGTAGAACAATGTTATTTTGTAGTATGTTATGCCAGTTGAGCTTCATGTCCCCTGCAACCATAGTCCCAAGCCCACAGGTCCAACTACTCACTCCCTTAGGGTGGTTGGCTATGGCTAAGAAGTTACTATAACTTTGTTGTTTGTTAGCTCTGTTATATGTTTGAACATTCTTACAGCACATATAAATACATATATAGAAATGTCGTCTGCCAACCTTATATAGCTACATTATTCTTTAGTGTTGCATAGTATTCCACTGTGTGTATGTACCGTAGTTTGGTTAGCCATTCCTCCATTGATAGGTACTTAGGTTGTTTCCACTCTTTGCTGTTGTGAATAGTGAGTGCTGTGATGAACATGAGTGTGCATATATCCGTGTCCTGCCTCTCACTTTTTTTAGGATATATGCCTAGTAAAGGAATTGCTAGGTCAAATGGTATTTCTGTTTGCAGCTTTTTATGGAATCGCCATACTGTTTTCCACAGTGGTTGCATCATTTTACAGTCCCACCAGCATTGTATGAGAGTCCCAGTCTCTCCACGTCCTTTCCAGGATATTGTTATTTTCTGCCTTGTTGAATTTTGTAGTTAGTGCTGGGATGAGATGGTATCTTGTTGTTTTGATTTGCATCTCTCTAATGGCTAATGATTGCAAAAATTTCTTTATGTGTTTGTTTGTTGCCTGAATGTCTTTTTTGGTGAAGTGTCTGTTCTTGTCTTCTGCTCATTTTTCAACTGGATTGTCTGTCTTTTTTGATGTTCAGGTATTAGAGTTTTCTGTAAATTTTAGAGATAAGTACATTGTCAGATATGTTGTTGCTGAATATTTTTTTTTCCTGATCTGTAGGTTCTCTTTTTACTATTTTGAAGAAGTCTTTTGATGCATGTAATAATTTAATTTTTAGAAAGTCCCAATCATCTAGTTTATCTTCTGTTCTTTGTGCATTTTTACTTAATGTTTTGTAGACTATTAATGCCATATATTATGGCCTTGAAGTTTGCTCCTATTTTTTCTTTGCTGAACTATATATTTTTAGGTTTTACATTTAAGTGTTTGATCCATCTGGAGTTAGTTTTTGTGTATGGTGTGAGGTATGGATCTTGTTTCATTTTGTGTCCCTGGTAAGATTGATTCCCAAGTATCTTATCTTTTTAGTAGTTATTGTAAATGGTATTGATTTCTCTATAGCCTATTCAGAGATCACTTTGCTGGTGTAGAGGAATCCAGCAGATTTTTGTGTGTTGGTTTTGTATCCTGCCGCTTCATTTGCTGAGTCTATTGGGTTCTTTTTTCTTCTTTGTTATTTCTATTTATTTATTTAATTTATTGTGATTTGGGTGAAGATTTACAGAGCAAATTCACTTTCCATACAGCAGTTCACATATACTTTGTCTCATGTCAT
>NW_006921620.1:3421812-3472760 GCF_000298275.1 Orycteropus afer afer | reverse complement strand
AATTCTTTTGAATTCCTTATCAGAGAGTTCCAATGCTGCTCCTTCCTCAGGGATGTGTTCTGGGTCTGCATTCTGCTCTCTTGTTTCTACCACTTTATCCTGCTTCTTTGTGTGGACTGTGATGGTCTGTTGTTTCCGAGGTATCGTGACGTTGTTGTATTTAGATCTCTGTTAACTGTTTGTGAAGAGCACCCAAGGGTGGTTCAGGCTCTTCTTGGTGGTTTTTTATCGTTGGCCCGTTGCTTTTCAGTCTTGCAGGCCCTGAGTGTCCTTGGAGTTGCTGGAAAGTAGAACGTGGTCTTAAGCCCCAGAAATCTGCGAGAGCACTGTCTCTTTAAATATCCCAAATAGTCAAGCCACTTTTTAAACCTACAAAATGGCGGCACCCTCCGGACCAGCAAAAGTCCACAGCGCAGCCCACCTTTCTCTTCACCTTCTCCATTTGTTCCCCAGCCACCGTGCACAGTCCTCCTTGTAGTCCCTGGCTAGCAGGGTGATTTTTAGGTTGATTCTTAAGTCCTGTCACCACAGGAATCTGTGAGAGCACTGTCTCTTTAAATACCCAAAATAATCAAGCTGCTTTTTAAACCTACAAAATGGCAGCGTCCTCCAGATCGGCAAAAGTCCACAGCTCAGCCCACCTTTCTCTTCACCTTCTCTGTTTGTTCCCCAGCCACCGTGCACAGTCTTCCATGCAGTCCCTGGCTAGCGGGGTGATTTCTGGGTTAATTCTTAGGTCCTACCACCACTCGGGAGTCTCCAAGCTGTCTGTGCCGTCAGGGTCGCTCAGGTCGCTGCCAAACTGCAGCTCTCTGTGTCTCCTTTTTTCGTATTTTCACGCAAATTCTTCTGCTAGTTGGGGTTTAGTCCACTTTTGTATCCTTCCCTTCAAGGCTCAGGGGTCCAAGATTATCTTCTGTGTCTTTGTTAATTAGTTTCCCTTTTCTTTGTTGAAGAGCGTCTGTGCAGTCCTTTTGCCTAGTCCGCCATCTTGCTGGAACTCCCCGTCTTGGGTTTTTTATGTTCAAGATCATAGCTTCTGCAAATAGGGATAATTTTACTTCTTCCTTACCAATTTGGATGCCTTTTATTTCCCATTCTTGCCTTATTGCCCTGGCTAGGATTTCCAATACAGTGTTGAGCAGAAATGGTGATAGAGTGCATCCTTGTCTGTTTCCCAGGTAACTGATTTTTATGTTAAACATTGTTGTGAATGAGATGTGGCTATAGACATCCTAAATAATTTATAATTCAGTCCAAAATACCATATATGCTTAATTTATATGTTAGTAATTAGAGAATAATTATGAGAGCTGTTGCAAGATGTTCAGAGAAGAGATTTTTGATAATTAAAAATTGAAGAAAATTTAGGAATAGAAAGTGAAATCACCCCTAGTTCTTATATGGAAGCATTCAAAATGTGAAGTTTAGAGTC
The DNA here is from genome assembly GCF_000298275.1 of Orycteropus afer afer. Classification (NCBI taxonomy): domain Eukaryota; kingdom Metazoa; phylum Chordata; class Mammalia; order Tubulidentata; family Orycteropodidae; genus Orycteropus; species Orycteropus afer. The sequence goes on along the minus strand of NW_006921620.1, from coordinate 3,471,325 downwards.
AGTCAATTTTAAAAACAAAACAAAACAAAAAAAAACATTTAAAGTCCAGAATCCCTGGAAGGATTTCTATGTAGAGAATGGGTGAATTTTGCAGCATTGTTTTTTTTGCCTTAGGGAATAATCCCAGTGGAAAAATACATGACCCTGATTTTATTTAAAAAAGAAAAAAAAGGTAATAAACATTAAGATCCAGCTCCCTTTCTTCTGTTCTGCCCTACCTCCCCTCCTCCCAAGCATTAAATCAGGAAAATGTTATAAGAATAATAAATTTAATTTTCCTAACAACTTCTATGATGTGTGTATGTAATTTACATATCTAAAGTAAAAATCAGACATAAATGCCACTTATAGCATAGTGGAATAGTAGCTTTTTTTAATTTAGTATTTATTTTTCTCTTCTCCAAATGTAGATGAGTTTCTTGTTATATTACTTAACTCTCTTCAATTTACAGATTATACAAATGGCAGTATTTTTGGAAAATTAAAATTTAAGAAACAAGAAAATAACAAATTTTATTTTAAAACGTATTTTTCTTCCCATAATTTTGTCTATAGCTTATCACTTTTTAAAAATAAGTACGTGTAACAACCCCAGAAAGAGGTGAAGAAATAGTTCAGTGCACAAAGATCTGTTTGATGAAAGTTAATAATTGATAGCTTTAATGTTGAAATTGAAACATCTTTTACCCTTATGTGTTATTGTGCTTTTCTTTTTCATTTTGAAAGTACAAACGCTTTCACACAGATGAATTTAAGGAGGTAAAGTGATAATGACAGTGCATTTTAATTAAGGAGGGAATGTTGCTAAATTTAAATTTTGAATTGGCCGTGATTTGTGTAGCTTATAAATTTGGTATTGCAATCATAATTTCCTTTTGCAGTCTGTTATTTGTATTCAGATTTTGCTTTGTAGCAGATTTTTAGTGGTGAGATACAAAACTGAAGAAATGGAAAGAGTACTTTTAAACTAAATTAAATGCATTTTATTTATTTAATATAGTAAGCAGCAATCTTTCTAATCTTAATTTACATATCTTTGTAAGTTATAGATATCTAGATCTACACTGCCCATGATGGTAGCCATTAGCCATCTGTGGCAGTTATTCACTTGAAATGTGGCTGATCTGAATTGAGATGAAATGTAAGAATACATGATATTTCAAAGACGTGGTTTGAAAGAAAAAAGAAAATCTTACTAATTTTAAGAATTTTACTATGTTAAAATGATATTTTGACTATATGTGTGAGAAAGTTAATTATTAAACTTACTTTAATTTGTTTCTTTTTATGTCTTAATATATTCACTAGAACATTTAAAATGATATGTGTGACTTCCATTATATTTATATTGGATAGTACTGGTTTAGGTGATCTAATGTTCATCTAAGGAGCTCTGGTAGCGTAGCACCTAAGGCACTTGACTGCTAACCAGAAGGCTGGCGGTTCAAACCCACCAGCCACTCCTCAGAAGGAAGGTTGGGCAATCTACTTCGTAGTGATACTGCCTCACTGTGGAGTGAGGGGTCGCTATGAGTTGGTTCCAATTTGATGGAACATAACAACAACAATATTTATCTTATATTTATAATTTTACCATCACAGAAATACCTCTATTTTCATGAGAATACTCTCCATAACATAGTCATGGATATTAAGGAAGCAAAAAGCTCCCAAGCAAAATAGGTATTTCCAAGTCTGTATAAAAATTCATGTATTTTAACCATAGGAATGGCCCATTAGGTCTTGCCTATTATTTTTCATTGAAGATTAAAAAATATTTTTTTATCAGTTGTATGATGTCCTAAGGAATTTGATGATATAATTAATTAAAAGAATTGATTGTGCTACCTTTCCTGTGACAACTAAATTCTTCTCTTTTTAAATTGAGAAGTCTAAAAAGTTAGCTATGCTAGGCTTTTGTCTATTATATATGCTTTGGAATGTCTGTATAAAGTAATCTCTGAGAGGAGGCTGTAAACTTAAGTTTTCTTAAACCTCATTTTAATGAAACAAAGCAAAAGAAAAACCCCTGTGCTTCTAGAGCTGGAGAGGTCTGTGTTGTCATTTAGTTACCTCTCTTTTGAGTTGTCTCTGCAGTATGTTTCCTGTGTAGATTCTCTGTATTTTCTTTAATTCTCCTTTCTTGATTTCTTTTGCTCTGAGACAGAATTCTGCTTGATGATAATCATGGGAAATAGTGTGAGTCTCCTCTGAATGAGGCAGATAGTTTGTTGTTCAGTTTGTCCTTCTTTTAGCTAGTTACTCTTTTTCTCCGAGAACATTCATATCTTGTTTCTTTGATGTAGCATTAGGAGAGATGTTCAAAGCCCATGTTGTAATAATTGCTCCCCTGCAATAAGGTTCTCTGTTTCTGAGTGTTTCTTTTCAGCTTTCTAGGTGTTTTTCACATACAGGATTTTTTTTTCCTTTTTCAGCTAAGATCTTTCCTTAGCTATTTATAAATCACCTTACCAGTTTACAAACTACCAATGTCATGTTGACCTGCTGCCTTCTATCTTACTTCTGGTATCTATAGGAAAAGCATTATGGAACTCTGGTAATGTAGTGCCTAAGGCGCTTGATTGCTAACCAGAAGGTTGGCGGTTCAAACCCACCAGCCACTCCTCGAAAGGAAAGTTGGGCAATCTACTTCTGTAGTGATACCGCCTTGGAAACCCAAGGATGGGTCACTATAAGTCGAGTCTGACTCGAGGGCACATAACAACAACAACAAGTATAATATATTTAAAAAAATTATCTAATATTCACAAATTACCCAATTCCTGTTTATTGTTGCTCTTCTAACCTCCAGACTTGTCTTTTCAACTACCTGCTATGCATATTATCTACATTGAGGCTTCCAAGTACTTTAAATTCCAAATATTCAATAGAGAACACATTCTTTTTCCTCTTTCCCTTTATAATTTTTAATAGTATTATGAATGTTCTTGTTGTTGTTATGTATCATCAAGTTGGACCCGACTCATAGCGACCCCTCCTTGGGTTTCTGAGGCAGTATCACTACGGAAGTAGATTGCCCAACCTTCCTTCCGAGGAGTGGCTGGTGGATTTGAACCGCCAGCCTTCTGGTTAGCAGTCAAGTGCCTTAGGCACTATGCTACCAGAGCTTTTTTCTTTGCCACATACATGCTACTCTTTTCTCTTATAAATGCCCATCAGGAAGTGTACAGTCTACTACTTTTCTTAGGAGGCCCCTTGGGGAGGAGAAAGTTTGATTCTCAATAGCAAAGATATAGTAAAGTTCATCTGACTAAGATGAGACGTGGGCTAGACTCTATGTTGGAATTCTTCATTGTTTTCAGCTTATTCTCCTGTGCTTTTATTAGGGAATTGGAAATGCTTTCTCAAAGCCAAATCTCCTAGGATCTGGTAGCAGCCAATCCTAGACTTTTACCATCTTTGCTACTATTTGAAGTCCAGCAGGTTATTGACTTCAGCACTCTCACCTCAAGTGATGTTGGACAGTAGCCATTTTGTTGGCAGCCGTTAGAACTGGACTACCCTCAGAAAGAGTTGTCTGTTTAGGTAATTGAAGATTGTGTGTTCCTCAGATAATAGATATCTGACTTCTGGTGTCTTAATCTGGCGGTATTCTGGGAGAAACAACAGATGTGAGCCTGTGAATTACTGCCTATGCATTGGCAGGAAAAAAAAAAAAAAATGGGCAAGAGGCCTCAAAACATAATAGGCAATGCTTTTGATTATGTTGCTATTAGGTGCTGTGCAGATTCCGACTTATAGTGACCCCATGTGACAGAGTAGAACTGTCTCATAGGATTTTCTTGGCTGAAATCTTATGGAAACAGATCTCCAAGTCTTTATCCTATGGAACCACTTGTTGTTGTTGTTGTTGTTGTTGTTAGGTGCCATCAAGTTGTTTCTGACTCATAGTGACCCCATGCACAGCAGAATGAAAACACTGCCCGATCCCACGCCAGCTCCATGATCTTTGCTATACTTGAGCCCATTGTCACAGCCACCGTGTCAATCCATCTCATCGAAGGCCTTCCCCTCCTTCATCGACCCTCCACCTTACCAAGCATGACATCCTTCTCCAGGAAATGGTCCCCTCTGACAACATGACCAATGTAGGTGAGATGAAGTCTGGCCATCCTCGCTTCCAAGGAGCATCTCGGCTGCACTTCCTCCAGGACAGATCTGTTAGTTCTTTTGGCAGTCCATGGTACCTTCAGCATTCTCCGCCAGCACCACAACTCAAAAGCATCACCTCTTCTTCGGTCTTCCTTATTCATTGTCCAGCTCTCACATGCATACGAGGCAATTGGAAATATCATGGCTTGTGTCAGGCGTACTTTAGTCCTCAAGGAGACATTCTTGCTCTTCAGCACTTGAAAGAGTTCCTTCGCAGCTGACCTGCCCAGTGCTGCACATCGTGTAATGTCCTGACTGCTGCCTCCATTGGCCTCGATTTTAGAACCAAGCAATGTGAATTCTTTGACAACCTCAATCTTTTCTCCATTTATTATGATGCTGCTCATTGGCAGTTGTGACGATTTTTGTCTTCTTTATAATGTAATCCATACTGCAGACTGTGTTCCTCAGTCTTCATTAGTAAGTGCCTCAAGTCATCCTCACTTTCAGCAAGCAAAGTTGTATCATCAGCGTATCTCAGGCTGTTAATGATTCTTCTTCCAATCCTGATGCCATGTTTTTCTTTATATAGTCCAGCTTCTCGGATTATTTGCTCAGCATATAGATGGAATAAGTATGGGGAAAGGATACAACCCTGACGCACTCCCTTCCTGATTTTAAACCATGCATGTCCCCTTGTTCCATTCGAATGACAGCCTCCTGGTCAAGGTACAGGTTCCTCATGAGCACAGTCAAGTGTTTGGGAATTCTCATTCTTCTCAATGTTATCCATAATTTGCCGTGATCCACACAACAAATGCCTTTGCATAGTCAATAAAACACAAGTAAACATCTTTCTGGTATTCTTTGCCTTGAGCCAAGATCCATCTGACAGCATCTATGATATCCCTTGTTCCATGGAATCACTGGGTGGGTTCAAACCACCAAGTGCGTATTTAATTATGCTGTTAGTATTCTTTTTAGTTAATCTGATTAATTTTTTCTTTTATTAGATATAAAGAATTTACTGGGGGCTGGAGTGTAGAATTGTTTCCTCTTCTGCAATAAATGGGCAGTGAAATCATTTGATCTGGCCAGAGTAAGTGAATGTTTTGAGTAGACATCTCAGTCACCCATGGACCTATGAGTAGTGCTGTCTTACCATTTTACCAGTTGCCAGGCTCAAGTCTTAGGAAACTGTTGACTTTTTCAGCCACTACCACCCTTCACTACCACTATCAGAATATTTTAATCACAGCAGATTGTCATTATTCTTGGTAGTTATTTTCCACCTCAAATGCTGAATTAGCCAATACTGCACTATTGTTCCAGGGGAAGTACAGGGTTAGGTTTGCATGAGCCTTCAGTACTTAACTTTGTTTTGTGTATGTTTCTGTTTAAAGACACCTTACTTAATACATACTGTTGATTCATTAATATTGAACTCAAAGCCCGCTATAACTCATGACTGAGCAATTCTTATCTAACACACATATTTTCTCTATAAGTTGCATCACAGCCTTCCTGTACTAAGATAAGCACTAGATAATGCTTCAGCACTGTGCTTGAGGGTCATTATAAACAGCACAATCTCTTAACAGGAAGCATAATCATGTGAATGAAAAATTGACATAGACCTAAATAGACTGTGAGGACGACACTTGTTTACAGTATGGGAACTGAAAAATAAAGCAGAGCATTGCCTGATTTGACCTCAGCTGGAAATATGTGCATCAGGCGACTCAAATTTTGCCTTTTGGGCAAATCTGCAAATGACCCCAAAAGTGCCACAAGTATCAATTTTGTGGTTACAAATAAATTTTAGTGAGTAGGTGAATTTGAAAATACGGAATCTGTGAATAATGAGGATGGTTTGTAGAGTGAAACTAGACGGAAACCTATTTAGGAGTCTTAGGTGTTTCAAGAGTTGATGCTTTTGAGTTGTGGTGTTGGCGAAGAATATTGAAAGTACCACAGACTGCCAGAAGAACTAACAGATCTATTCTGGAGGAAGTGCACCTGGAATGCTCCTTGGAAGCAAGAATGGCCAGACTTCCTCTCACCTACTTTGGTCATATTGTCAGAAGGGACCATTCTCTGGAGAAGGATGTCATGCTTGGTAACGTGGAGGGTCAACGAAAAAGGGAAAGACCCTCGACGAGATGGATTGACAACAGTGGCTGCTACGATGGGCACAGTAACAGCAAAGATCATGGAGCTGGCACAGGACCGGGCAGTGTTTGGTTCTGTTGTACATAGGGTCACTATGAGTTGGAACCAACTTGACGGCACCTAACAACAGCAGCAGTAACAACAGGTGTTTCATCACTGCTTTTAGTAAGTAAAAATCATGATTCTTAACTGCATATTCTGCATAGACTTTTTATTTTTAAACGATGTGTGAATTATTTTCCTGCATGCCGTGACTGAGTAGGTCAAGAGAGAGTGACTTGATAGTTTCAATTCAGGTATCACTACTTCTGGAAAATGCTCCAGCTTTCCCAGGCAGAAGGACTCTTCATTATACCAATAATACTTAAAAAAAATTCTGAAGTAGTTCCTTATAAAATTACAAAATTTATTAGAATCATTGATGTATTTGAAAAGGGCAGAAATAATGTTTATCCTTTATTTTCTTTATAAAACAGATAAAATGTATCAAAAATAATTTTTTACTAAGTAATATTCATGATTTTTGGAAAAATCTTGAAGGGCTTACAATAGTAAAAAGTTGTAATTTTTTACCTTATTACCCAGGGACACTTTGTCTTTACAAAGTTGATATATAATTTGCATACAGAGAAATGTGTATTTCTTAAGTGTACAGTTTGAGTTTTGACTAAGGTATAAACCTGTATATAATCCACATGCCAATTAAGACAGGAAATTTCTCTCTGAGACAATTCCCCTTATCTTAGAAAATTTTCTTTCCCAGCAACCCACCATGTATCTGCTTTTCTGGTTTTTATCACCATAGTTAAATTTTACCTGTATTTTAGAAAGTATGTAATAGCTTTATTGAGTTATAATTAATATACTTTACAATTTTAAAAAAGTTAAAAAAAAAAATTTATGCTTCAGGTGAATGTTTACATAGCACATTAGTTTTCCAATCAATAGTTCATACACAGATTATTCTGTGACATTGATTGCAATCTCAACAATGTGTCAGCACTTTCTCCATGTCCTCCCTGTCTTCTCATCTTTGTTTTTGAGCAAGTGTTGTCTTGTTGGTCTCCTATAGTGGTTGTTCTCAGGAGCACATTCTTCCCATTGTTAGTTCTATAGTCTGGTATCCTCCAGAGTTTCTTCAGTTTCAAGTTAGAAAGTTTTCTCAGGGCAGTAGTCTCAGAGGTTCCTCTGGTTTCTTTCAGACCAGTAAGTCTGGTCTTTTTTCTTAACATTTTACTGTGATTTGGGTGAACATTTACAGAGCAAATTCATCTTCTATACAGCAGTTCACATACACTTTGTCTCATGACACTGACTGCAATGTTCTGCAGTGCAACAGCTGTCCTCCCACTTCCTTCCCATAGCCACCTCTTCCCTGTGTCCTCCCCCCCCCATGCGTTCCCCCCCAGCTGTCTCCCTGTACATTCACAGCCTGTCTATTCTCCCCTAATTGATCTCCTCAAGGAGTGTATCTACCTAATGTAAATGTTCAGCTCATATACCTGTCTTTTGTTTGGCTGGAAGCCACAGGAGGAGGTTCAGTTTCAGACCTGAAGGGCAAACTAGGGGCCATAGTCTCAGGGGTTCCACCAGGCTCTATTAGACCAGCAAACCTAGTCCCTATTTTATTATTATTTTTTTAATCATGTCTTTTGAACAGTGCCTAAGGCATTTGACTGCTAACCAGAGGGGCTGGTGGTTCAAACCCACCAGCTACTCCTCAGGAGGAAGACTGGTTAATCTATTTCCATAGAGATACTGCCTTGGAAACCCAGGGAGGGGTCACTGTGAGTCAAATCAACTTGTTTGTTTGTTTGTTTGTTTTGAACAGCAAAACTTTTTTACTTTGGTGAAGTCTAATTTATCATTTTTCAGTCCATTCTTTTTAGGAGCTTTAATAATTTTAGCCTCTATATTTAGATCTATCAATCCATTTTGGATCATTTTTGTGTATCGTGTGAGATAAGACAGGAACAGTATCTTTAAACTCTTTACTTGGAATATTTTATTGGTAAAGATTTTTCACACCTTTTTGTATTTGTATATGCTATTTCAGTATCCTCTGAATGTGAACTGCTTATCTTTCTTTCCTAGCCCACTCACAAGAGTTCATTTGGTTATCCTGTAAGTTGCAAATCATTGATCTCTAAGACCTTTCTAATTCTCTGAAAACCTCCCATTTAGGTACTCTTTTATCTATATTTCCAAATTTATGTATAGCTTAGTAAATACCATTATTTTATTTTAACTGCATGTCTGTTGAGAGTAATGATGTAGCTTAATTATTTGGTATCTGGTAAGCATTTAGTGAGGTTTGGTGGTGTAGTGGTTTAAGCTTTCAGCTGCTAACCAAAAGGTTGGCAATTTGAACCCACCAGTTGTTCCACAGGAAAAAGATGAGACAATCTGCTTCTGTAAAGATTTACAGCCTTAGAAAACCCTATGGAGCAGTTCAACTCTGTCCTAAAGGGTTACTGTGAGTTGGAATCGACTCTATGGCAGCAGGTTTGGTTTTATTGGTAAGTATTCAATGAATATTTAAGTGAGATGAGGAACTTAGGTCCAGGTTCATTATTTCAGTAAAGTTTGTTTCACTTTTCCATTTAAAACTCTTATGGGTTAGAATTATATAGAAAATTACTTATATAGGTACACTGATTTTCTATAAGATATGTTATAGGTTTTCTGAAAGAAAATCTATGAAAAAAATGGAAATTAAAGTAAAACATCATTCCTTTGTTCAAATAAAGAATATTTCTTTATAGCAAACAATTGACTTTTATAAGCTGTTTTATAAATGTTTATGTTTCTAGCAAGAGCTGTGAAATTTTTTTTTACTTAAGTTGTTGCCATGAAAATATATTGTCACATGAATAAAATTCAGATTTTATTTAATTTATATTATTGTTATTGAATATTACATATCTGGGATTTGTAAGGTTTTACTTTTAATATGAGAATATTTTATTTCTATTCAAATAACATTTCATATATTTGGCACTGAGCTAAATGTTCTTGGGCATATAAAGATAAGAATAAGGTATAAATCTGACTCTCAAAGCGTGGTTCTATAATCTGATAAATAGTATTTGAGCTATATGTTTCTTTGTTTTGAATATTTTATTGTGGTTTGAGTAAAATTTTGCAGAGCAAATTAGTTTCACCTTCAACAGTTTATACACATTTTGTTTCATACATTATTTGCAGTCCCCTCAACGTAACAGCATTCTTCTTTCTCACTTCTTCCCTGTTACCATTTGCCCGTCTTTCCTTTTCTTTCCTGCCTTGTGAACTTTGTTTTTGGGCAAATGCTGCCCTTTTGGTCTTGTGTGGTTGATTGTTCTGAGGAGCACATTCCTCATGGGTGTTACTGTTCACTTTATAGGCCTGTCGTTTGGCTGAAATGGTGATCGATCTCCAGGAGGGGGTTCAGTTCCAGGATTGAAGGATGTCTAAGGGCCATAGTCTCAGGGGTTCTACCAGTCTCTTTCAGACCAGTAAGTCTGGTTTTTTTTTTGTTTTTGTTTTTGGTTTTGGTGATTTGGGTGAAAGTTTACAGAGCAAATTCACTTTTCATATAACATTTCACATACACTTTGTCTTGTGACATTGACTATAATTTACCACAATGCAACAGCTCTCCTTCCACTTCCTCTTGATAGTTACCTCTTCCCTGTCTCCATCCCTCCATGCCCTCCTGCCCCCTGAGCTGTCTCCCTGTGCATAAATAGCCCTTCTTTCTCCCATGATTGTTCTCTCCAAGGAGGGTATCTACCTCAGGTAAATGTTCAACTTATATGCCTGTTTTTTGTTTGGCTGGAAGCCACAGGTGTGGGTTCAATTCCAGACCTGAAGGGCAGCTAGGGGCCATAGTCTCAGTGGTTCTACCAGGCTCTATCAGTCCAGCAAACCTGGTTTCCCCCCTTTTTCCCCCCCCCCAAATGAATTTGAGTTTTGTTCCACATTGTTCTCCCTCTCTATATAGGATCTCCTCAATAGATCCCCCCTCCAAGTGGTTGACAGTGGTAGCCAGGCATTTTTTTAAATGATTTTGTATTTTGTTTTACATTTTTCTCTCAATTTGTCCAGAACCTTCTATTGTGATCCCAATCAGAGTAGTTGATAGTGGTGGCCAAGCATCAACTAGTTCTTCTGGGTCTCAGGCTGTGGTTTACGTGGTCCATTAGTCCTTTGGACTACTTATTTCCTTGAGTCTTTGATTTTCTTTACTCTTATTTGCTCTGGACAGGAAGAGACCAATAGTTTTATTTTAGATGCTGTATGTTTTTTCATTCCTTGTTTTTGTATCTCATGAAGTAGTATTTGGAGCATTTCTTACACCCTAAGCAGATGACTGTTTCTGAAGGAGTTTCTGCAAGTAGACAATAGCTATGTTAAGTATACACATAGATGTTTTAGGACCCTTATTATTTGAATGACATATGATTTACATCTTTATAGTGATAGAGCCACATTTCTCAGTCCTTCCTATATAGGCTATGCAGGTGTGAAAGGAACAATGGGTTTGATGTTGTGGTGAGTCATGGAATGGATCTTTGAAATTATCTTAACGTCTTTATACAGATAAGAAAGAGGTGTAATACAGAGTTATAAAATCAAAGGTCAACAGAGAACCTTAGGAGCAAAGAGGTCCCAGTTTACAGTGTAAGCCCAGTGATGAATAGCAGCTGTTAGTTGCCCTGAGTTTTGCGGAGACAGCAGGGAATGTGGAAACCAAGTTGATAAAGGCCTTCACCATCTAAAAGGAGTACCCCTAGTTAGTTTCACCCTTTTGTTTCTGAGAAGAAATGAGGGCTAGTTTTCCTCTACTTTCATTTTTTAGGAGACTTCAGAATGATACATAAGTAAATACAAGTGTGTATATATATGAAAAAATCTGTAAAATCTTCCAATTTTAAAATAGTAGTGATAATTCAGGTATTTTACGTTGTGTGTGCCAAATAAAACACTTTTTGGGCAGGTTATTTATGCATGAATGAAACAAAAGGAAAAGGAATTTGATTAATTTGTCTTGTCTGCCTTACTTATTTAGCCTGGACACATTGTAAATGTCAATGGAATTTGTTGCACCTCTTCTAAATACAGGTTAGAAGCATGAAGCAAAAATCAATTTTCCTAACCAGTTTTCTTACCAGAGGATTCTTCTAACTTGACTTTTTTAATGGGCATGAAGGGAAATTATAATAGGATTATGAGTATGGATAAGGCTAATAGCACTAAAATATTTAACTTAATTTGTTATTTCAAATTTTGAAACTGTTACGTTTAGGTGAAAAATGCAGCAGTTATTTTGTTGATGCCAACTAACAATTGTTGAAATTATGCATGTTATTAAAACTATATCTTGAAACACTGTAGCGAAGTTCTAAGACAAGTGTCATCACTACTTCATCTGGTATCATGGTAGGATTAGATCTTGAGGAATTTTAAATTATATTTTAGATTGTTGGAGACGGATAGCAAGTCTTTAAGGTCTGTAAATGGTTCAAGAAGAAACAGTGGCTCCTCTCTCGTATCAAGTTCATCAGCCTCTAGCAACCTCAGCCACCTTGAAGAAGATTCTTGGATTCTTTGGGGAAGAATTGTTAATGAATGGGAAGATGTACGCAAAAAGAAAGAAAAGCAAGTTAAGGTACTCTTGTTCTTTGTTAAAGTTCATTGCCTTATCCGACATAGATTAATAGATAATTCATTTGAGAATTGGAAGAAAACATCAGATTCTTATAATTTGCAAGCTATATGATAAAAAAATAAAAGTCCATGTTTTTATTTATTTGTGCCTGGAGAAGTTTCCATTTATAGAAGTCAGTTCATTATAAAACTTGTTGCTGTCTTGTCAGTTTTGACTCATAGCAACCCTGTAGGACAGAGTAGAATTGCCACATAGGATTTCCGAGGCTATAATCATTATGGGAGTAGACTGCCACTTCCTCCTCTCATGGGATGGCTGGTGGGTTCAAACCACTGACTTTTTGGTTAGCAGCTGAGTACTAAACCACTGTGTCACTTATCAGTTATTATACCAAAAAACCAAACCCACTGCCATCAGGTCAATTCCAACTCATAGAGACCCTCATTGGGTTTGCAAGGCTATAAATCTTTACAGGGGAGCTCTGGTAGCGTAGTGCCTAAAGCACTTGACTGCTAACCAGAAGGCTGGCGGTTCAAACCCACCAGCCACTCCTCGGAAGGAAGATGGGACAATCTACTTCCGTGGTGATACTGCCTTGGAAATCCAAGGAAGGGTCACTATGAGTCAGGTCTTACTTGACGGCACATAACAACAACAACAAATCTTTACAGAAGTAGATTGCCTCATTTTCCCCCTGTGGAGCAGCTGGTAGATTTGAACCACTGATTAACAGCTGAATACCTTACCCACTATGCTACCAGAGCTCCTTGTCAGTTATTATAGATGTCCTAAAATTATAGAAATACATAGCTGAAAATTATTTTGGAAATGAGTTAAGTTCTCTCATTTTATAGATTGAAAATGAAGTTGTGACAACAACAACAAATCTTTACAGAAGTAGATTGCCTCATTTTCCCCCAGTGGAGCAGCTGGTAGATTTGAACCACTGATTAACAGCTGAATACCTTACCCACTATGCTACCAGAGCTCCTTGTTAGTTATTATAGATGTCCTAAAAATATAGAAATACATAGCTGAAAATTATTTTGGAAATGAGTTAAGTTCTCTCATTTTATAGATTGAAAATGAAGTTGTGACATCCTTGAATATCAGTATTTTCCTCTGCTAGCCCTTTGAAAGTTGATGGGTACTGTATAGTCATTCATAGCTGCAGGTTATAAGTCTTTACATCTTCAGAGGCCATACTCTGAGTGAAATGACCAGAATTTTTCCATGACTTTGCAGCTTCCCTGATCAGAACAGGATACATCCAAGGGCAAATCTTATACTTGGTTAAAAGTTTCCCCATTCTTGTTGTAAATACGTAATATTGGCTTTGTGAATCATAAATTTGATAAGGTCTTCCACTCCACTCCAATCTCCAATAAGACTTTTTTAATTTTCATTTTTAGGAGCTTGTTCGTAAAGGGATACCCCACCACTTTAGAGCAATAGTTTGGCAACTTTTATGCAGTGCACAAAGTATGCCAATTAAGGATCAGTATTCAGAACTCTTGAAAATGACCTCACCTTGTGAAAAATTGATCCGAAGGGACATTGCTAGAACTTATCCTGAGCATAACTTTTTTAAGGAAAAAGATAGTCTTGGACAGGAGGTTTTATTTAACGTGATGAAGGTAAGTTCTGTTTATTTGTTTTTTCAAGTAAAGTGAATTTCTGAAAGGTTGAAATGATACATTTCCCATTATAAAGCATGGACTCCCACTCCATTAATGAGTTGCTTTGAAAATAAATTTGTCTTTAGCATAATTTCTGCTTTTTATTTCTACTTACGTAATTTTGAGAAGAAATTGAAACTTTGGATGCTACTTTACTTACTGTCTAGTTTGGAGAAGTTGTTAGAAAATTCACTATATTAGTTAGCATAAGTTTGCTAATAGAAAATTATAAATCACTGTACCATAGAGAAATCTTCTATAAAAATGAGTAATTCGTCTTCTAAGAGATTAAAAATCTGAGATGAAATCTTCTCCTGTCATGCCAGCATTTGCACAGTTGGCACATTTTTCTGCTTGCATGGCCAGCATTGTTAAATACTGATTGTAGCCTCTAAAAGTGTGTACCATAGTAATTGTTCCTTCCATATTGTCTTTTTCCATAGTTTCTTTTCCCTCCAGCTACCTCTGTGAAATATGATTTCTTCTTAAATGATATCAGTTTTGCCAATGCTTTACCTAACTCCACACTAGTTTTATCCTTATTACTATGAATTTTACTTGATTTTTAAGCTCTATTAATTTCCTGAGGGTAGATTCCTTTATTTTTTGGTCCTTTGGCACTGACAGTTTCCAACTGAGAAATTATCAAAAGAAAATCATAGTAATAAAAAATTTACTTTAAAAATATTTCATAGGGTATCTACAACAAAAGGAGGCAAAAGCTTTTCTAAAGAAAAGAAAAAGAATCGTCTTTTAGTCCACCTATTTCACCAATACTAGATTTCTAGAGAAGGAATAATATTCCACATCAGGGTATTTTGATGGCATTTTTTCTTTTTTACTTTTTAGGCATATTCTTTAGTGGATCGTGAGGTTGGTTACTGTCAAGGAAGTGCTTTTATAGTTGGATTGTTGCTTATGCAGGTAAGTTAATGCAGATATTAAATGTCTAATTAAATTTTGTATTAAAGTTGGATTGGAAAATTTGAAAATCATGTTTGTTTTTATTAAGTAACTTTGGATATGGATTGTTTTTCTCTAGGCATAATTTCAAAAGGCATATTTAATTTTCATTTTGGAAGTTTAAAAGTACTTAAAAATACAGTAATACTCTGCCATCAATGAAATTTCAACTTCTTGGTATATACATTTAGATCATAATTTTCTGCTAAAGCCTGCATTTGCTTTTAAATCTTATTTGTCAGCATTTAATGAAGAGTCATCTTTTCTCTCAGAGAGATGGATTGACACAATGGCTACAACAATGGGCTCAAGCTTTGATTGTAAGGATGGTGTAGGATCAGGCAGTGCTTCATTGTGTTGTACATAGGGTTATATGAGTCAGACTTGACTTGATAGCACCTAACAACAACAACAAGAACAAAAGTCATTTCCCAGCAAGGAGGACATGATTAAAGTGTTAGTATAGAAATCTTATTTACAGTATACCAAAACCAAACTCACTGCCGTCAAGTCGGATCTGACTCATAGCAACCCTTCCTTGGGAGGTGCTATCACTATGGCAGTAGATTGTCCTACCTTCCTTCCAAGGAGTAGGTGGTAGGTTTGTACCTCCAGCTTTCTGGTTAGCAGTCAAATGTCTTAGGCACTATGCCACCAGAGCTCCCATTTACAGTATGGAAAACTGTGATATAGTTGGAATTTTATTTATCATGGAGAAGAGAGCTCATTATCTATCTATGTCATTTATTTATCTGTCTATATACATATATATATATAATATATATATATTGTTATAGTCTTGAAAATAGTGGTACTCGGCCAGTTTTAATGCCGCAAGGATATAATGTATTTCCATTAACAGTGACTTGTTTTAGAGTAGTTTGAGTGGGGTATTTTCAGGATTGAGGACAATCATAGATAGCTCTGACGAGAAATAGCATATAGCATTATCTCTTTAGCCTTCTTGAAAATTTTTAAAAAGTCCATCATAATCTGTATTTGTTCTCAGGAAACTTAATTGATTCAACTTAATTGATTCATTCTTAATGTTGCTGAAGTGATGTGGTATAGGGGAGAGATATGGAGGGAATGGTGGGAATAAAGGTTGGAGAGGTAGTAAAGGATCACATCATGCAGGATTTTGTCTTTCTTTGAGGATATAAGAAGCCACTAGAGGTTTTGAGCATTGGAATGACATGATCGGATTCATGATTTGAAAAAATCATTTTGGCAACTGATGTTTTAGAGAATAAACTGTTGGGAAGGTAGTACAAGGGAAGCAGCAGAGTGACAGGAGATGAGATGGTGGTTTGAACTAGGTGTCTGTGGTGAGATATGGTTGATTCCTGAAATATTTTTAATATAGAGCCAACAAGATGTGCTAATAGATTGGATGGTGTAGTAAGAGAAAAAGGTGTCAATGATGACTTGAAAAGTTTTTGAGAGAATGTTTAGGGCAGGGACTGACATGGTAAAACATTAAGGGAGTAGTTTTGAATATGCTAAATTTGAGATGTCCATTGAACATGTAGGTGGATATGCTAAGAGGGTGGTTGAAAATGGGAGACAAGAAGTCATAATTTCATATGAGAAAGGTCCAGAAGAGATTGATTATAGGAGGGTATCAGATCCAGGATCCAAGTAAAATGATTTTTACATAGGAGAGTGAACTGCTCATCCTTTGTAACTGAAGGTAGAAAAAACAGGTACACGTGCAGATGTTGTGGTGTGAGTAGGGTAGTAGATGTGGTTTGAGAATAAGGAAATTCTCTTCTAATTGTTTCTTTTCTTTTCAATTGAAATGGGAAACATGGTCATTCATTTAGAGTGAAGAATGAGGGAGATGTTGGAGGATTGAGAACTGAGAAGAAAGTTTGAAATGGAAATCTGGAAAAATAAGAGTGATTAAATTAAGGAAATGCAGTATACGAGGCAGCATTAAAGACCTGCTGACGTTGTTGTTGTTGTCGTTATATGCCGTCGAGTCGGCCCCGACTCATAGCGACCCCTCCTTGGGTTTCCGAGGCATTGTGTTGTTGTTGTTGTTGTTATGTGCCGTCGAGTTGGCCCCGACTCATAGCGACCCCTCCTTGGGTTTCCGAGGCAGTATCATTACGGAAGTAGGATTGCCCAACCTTCCTTCCGAGGAGTGGCTGGTGGGTTTGAACCGCCAGCCGTCTGGTTAGCAGGCAAGTGTCTTAGCCACTATGCTACCAGAGCTCCCTCCGAGGCATTAGTGGTTATGAATTCAAAGTGAGACCAGCCAGCACTTGTTTTTTGTTTGTTTTTTTCCTTAGTCACTTTCTGCTATGTAGATGTAGGTGTGAAGTTAGATTTATCCAAGGGTAGAGTTATGCCAGTTGGAGTTATAATAAAAGAAGAGAGAAGGAAAAGTAATTGTGAATTTAAGAGTGAATAAATGTAACAGGTTAAGGAACAAAGTGAAGACAAGAGGAAGTTGGGAATGGAGAACAGGTGGTATAGTATAAGTTAGTTGTAGGCCTGGTCAGTTGAGGTAATTGTAGATAATTCATGTGCATTAATCTTCATTACAACTCTACAAAATGGGTACTATTATTTTGCCCATTGGATAGATGATAAAACTGAGGAATGGAGAGGTTAAATAATTTGTCCAAGGTCACATAGCTATTAAGAGGAGAAGGTGGAATTTGAATATTAGGTGGTGTGGCTCCATTGGAGGAAAGGAAGTCAGAGATCTGCTAGGTCAGAGAATTAATTTTCACAAAAATGAGTGGGAGAGGTTTGTAGAGAGGGCAAAAGAGAAGAGTAATAATAATTAAAAAAAGAGTATTTGTAATTGGCAGATTATAAATTCCAGAAAGTTTTGTGGAAAATTTTAGGGAAGATTAGAAATAGGGTCAGATAAGGGAAGGAGTAGAACCATATAGGATAGAGTTCTGGGATCTTGGGCTTCTTGTAGTGACTGATATAAATCTTTGGGGGTGTAGAGTTTGATAGGATTAATAGTAGTGGTCTCCAAGGGAAAACTGTGGCTGAATGTTGGCAGGAAGGAAGGAAGTGGGGGTTTTGCCAAGAGTAATTCTTAGCTCCTGTCTGACTGGTCAAGGCCAGGGAAAGGGCATTGTTATTAAAAGCAGTCCTCAGTAATAGGAATGCCTAGAGATCCTTTTGGGTTTTCTCTTTTCAAACACACTGGCATAATGTAAGTGAATGAACATTAGCAAATTTTATTATTTTGAGAAGTTTGCATAATTTTTTTAATCTTATATTTATTTACTTTATTTTTGCAAATGTTTTTTGCCTAAATATTCTGAATATCTGTGTAGCTCTTTACAGGGAGCTTTTATACGCATCTTACTTGATATAATTTCCTAGTGAGTTACACGTAAAATGAGAAATTGATATCTTTAAACTCCAATTACAGATTCTTTGAAAACATACAAATTCTTTAAATATAGCCTTATTATAGCACTTAACCTGTTCAAACCCTGGGAAATCTTCCCGTCTCACTTAAGATAAAAGTCAAGATCTTTACAGCTGATTTCTTTGTAATTTGACTTTCTATTATTTTTCTAACCTCCTCTCATAACATTACTCCTCCTTTAGTAGCTCCTGTGTTTTTTGTTACTTGAGCATGCCAAGTATCAGGAGCCTTTGTATTCTTCTCTCTTCCAGGACTGTTTTTCTTCAGAATATCTGAATGTCTCACTCCTTTGTTTCTTTCAGAATTCTGCTCAAGTATTATTATCATATCAAGCAAACCATCCCTGACCTCCCTACATAAATAGCAGTGTATTCTACCAGAAGTCCCTAGTACCTTCCTTTATTTTATTTCCAAAGCACTCACCACCATCTGGCATATACACTAATTGTTTTATTGGCTGTCTCCCCCAACGAGGAAGTTTAAAAGCTCCATGAAAGTAGAGTCTGTGTTTATTTTGTTCATTGCTACCCAGAGAGAAAAGTATTAGATTCTAAGTGAATATTACTAATTTAGTAGTCAAATTAATGAATGAAACCAGTGAGACTGTCTCAGAAGTTAGATTTGTCTAACTTTTCATTCTCATTAATAGAATTGTATCACTTGGTCACTCAAATCATTGTTTATAGTGGATGGGTATTTGGTTTAAATATAATTTGGCTTATTTATGTATCACAGAACATTAAGCATTGTTGCTTTTGTTTTTCTCCAAATGTAGATGCCAGAAGAAGAAGCTTTCTGTGTATTTGTTAAATTAATGCAAGATTATAGACTCCGTGAACTTTTCAAACCAAGTATGGCAGAATTGGGCCTTTGTATGTACCAGTTTGAATGCATGATACAGGTAATATGTGTAGCATTAGCAAAAAAGGCATTTTGTGCTCATTATATATATATATATATATATATATATATATACACACACACATGGGAGCGCTGGTAGCATAGTGCCTAAGGCACTTGACTGCTAACCAGAAGGCTGGCGGTTCAAACCCACCAGCCACTCCTCGGAAGGAAGGTTGGGCAATCCTACTTCCGTAGTGATACTGCCTCGGAAACCCAAGGAGGGGTCGCTATGAGTCGGGGCCGACTTGACGGCATATAACAACAACATATACACACACACACACACACACATAGGATCTTAGTTTGAGTGACAGCTAAGCAAATTTAATTTTAAAAGCATTAAAGGAATTGAAAAATCAGTGTTTTAGTCACATGATTATGTTTTGGTCACTCAACACACAATTAGACCAACTATTCCAAGTTATGAGCTTTTTGCAGGTGTATCACAATTTGGAACTTGACTGTAATTTTCATAATTCAAACCTTATGCATTTGTGGCATATGCACCATAACCCTATTACCTAAGCAAGCATATGGGTCTCCTTATTATGTCCTATTATATCCTGTTATTCGCTGGCAGAATCTAAGCTCTTTTATAGGTGCTGTGACATTATGACACTGACTTCAGTCCATTTACTTTGTCTTTTCTGTCTCTTTCAATCCTGGCACCTGTCTTTCCCTTTTCCTCTCATTTTTATGTTGCTAGTTTAAGACTGAGTAACTTCATGAAAGTGGAGGACTCAAAATCAAGTGAAGATATCTTTGAAATGTTTTACCTTTCTGGGTTTAATTTTTGTATGAAATAAATTTATTATAGTGCCCTATAACACAGTGGTGTAAATATTTTCTTTAACTTAAATTTTAATTGAATGAACAGAATTTTTAATAATATATAGGTTAATGACTCAGCAGGCATGAGAGCCATTTTTAGAATCTTTATTTCCTGAAAAAATGTAACCCACAGGAATTACAAGCACTTGTCTTTTTTAAAAATTAATTAGCTTTATTATTACTATTTAAAAATTTATTTTTGTGCTTTAGGTGAAAGTTACATAGCAAATTAGTTTTCCAATCAGTATCCATACACAAATTGTTCTTGACATTGATTGCAATTCCCACAATGTGTCCCTATTTCCTAGCTGGGTTCTTTATTACCATTCATCCAGTTTCCTTGTCCCTCCTGTCTTCTCATCTTTGGTTTTGGGCAAATGTTGCCCTTTTGGTCTCATATAGTTGATTGTTCTAAGTAGCATGTTCTTTAAGGGTGTTGTTATTTGTTCTATAGTCCTGTCTATTACTTGGCTGAGAAGTGTCCTCCGGAGTGTCTTGAGTTTCAAGTTACTACTGTCTTAGGACAGTAGTCTTGGGCGTTCCTCTAGTCTTTCTTAGGTCTCTAATTTTTTTTTTTTTTTTTTACTCATTTTAACTGGAACCCACTCTTGTGGTTCTAGCCTGAATGGAGGGAAGTGGTGGCTAGGCGCCACTAGTTCTTCTAATTCTTCTGGTCTCAGATTAGAGGATGCTGTAGTTAATGTGGGCCGTTAGTCCTTTGGACTAATTGTTTCTTTGGGTCTTCATTTTTCTTCATTCTCCTTTGCTGCATGCAGGAAGAGACCAATAGTTGCTTGTAGAGGGCAACACACAAGCTTTTAAGATTGCAGACTTTATTCATCAGACTAAGATGTAGAATATTATCTTTACAAACTTTGTTTTGCCAACTGACCCAGGTGCCCCAAGACTATGGACGACCTTTGCCTTCAAGTCCGGTGGTTCAGTCCCTATGTGTAAGTAGTTTCTGTAACTGAGGTGCCACAGTCTTTTGAGAATTCAAAAATGGTTACAGCCGTGCATCAACAGGGAACTGCCAGAAATTCAAGTAGGATTCAGAAGAGGATGAGGGATATCATTCATTGTTGATGTCAGATAGATCGTAGCTTAATGCAAAGAATACCAGAAAGATGTTTATCTGTGTTTTATTGACTATGCAAAAGCATTCAACTGTGTAGATCACAAGAAAATTATGGATAATATCGTGAAGAGTGGGAATTCCAGAACACTTAATTGTGCTCATGGTGAATCTGTACATAGATCAGGAGGCAATCATACAAACAGAACAAGGCAGTACTGCATGGTTTAAAATCAGGAAAGATGTGCTTTAGGCTTGTATCCTTTCCCTATACTTCTTCAATCTATATGCTGAGCAAATAACCCAAGAAGCTGGACTGTATGAAGAAGACTGCAGCATCAGGATCGGAGGAAGACTCATTAACAACTTGCAATATGCAGATGACACACCTTGGTTGCTGGAAGTGAAGAAGGCTTGAAGTACTTACTGATGAAGATCAAAGACTACAGCCTTCAGTACAGATTATACCTCAACATAAAGAAAACAAAAGTCCTCACAACTGGACCAGTAAGCAGCATCATGGCAAATGGATAAAAAAGGCTGAGTTGTCAAAAAGTTCATTTTACTTGGATCCACAATCTGCCCTTGAAAGGAGCAGTTGGAACATCAAGCACTGTATTGCATTGGGGAAATCTGCTGCAAAGGACATCTTTAACGTGTTAAAAAGCAAAGGTGTCACTTTAAAGACTAAGGTGGGCCTGACCCAAGACATGGTGTTTTTAATTGCCTCATATGCATGTGAAAGCTGGACAATTAATAAGCAAAGCTGAAGAAGAATTGATGCCTTTGAATTATGGTGTTGGCAAAGAATATTGAAAATACCATGGACTGCCAGAAGAATGAACAATCTGTTTTGGAAAGAAGTAGTCAGAATGCTCTGTAGAAGGGAGCGTGGTGAAACTTGATCACACTTACATTGGCCATGTTATCAGTAGGGACCATTCCCTGGAGAAAGGACATCATACTTGGTAAAGGAGAGAGCAGAAAAGAGGGACTCTCAATAAATTGGGTTGATAAGGTATCTGCAACAGTGGGCTCAAACATGGCAACGATTGTGAGGATGGTGCAGGATCAAACAATATTTTGTTCTGTTGGACAAAGTCACTATGATTCAGAACTAAGTTGACAGCACCTAACAACAGCAGTCTTTTCTGTGTCTGGTAGAGTGAAGGAGATAGTAAAATGTTTTACATTTTAAAGAAAAAGGCAAAGTAGATCTTGAGATGATTCTTAATTACATTTGTCTTGGTTCTCTAGTGTTGTTATAACAGAAATACCACAAATGGATGGCTTTAACAAACAGGAATTTATTCTCTTAGAGCTTAGGGGGCTTGAAGTCCAAATTCAGAGTGCCAGCACTAGAGGCTGGGTGAAGGCCCCTTGAACTTGGGCTTCAGCTCTGCCTCTTATTCCAGGCCCACTGGAGCTGGAGGCTTCTTCTAACTCATGTAGCTGCTGGCTGCTGAGGCTGACAAACCCAAAGTCGGCAGGTAAAATAGCACAATCCCAGGATCAGCAGGCAACACAGCAGGCCACTGGTTCAAGTCCAGGAACAATCCCAAGATGGGCCGGCAACATGGCCCAAAATGTGCCAAACAGCTGGAGACCTTTCCCAAAGCTTCCTCATATGTACTAGAAGCTGGCCACATCCTGAAGGTAATTCTCCTTCCACTACTAATATTCTCACAGCAGATTCCATCATAGAATCTACAATTTCATCATGGGAAATAAATACTTCTATCTGGCAAGCCACTCAAAACTACGGGCCAACCAAATTGACACAGCCTAAACTATCACAACATTTTTCCTTTTTCTGAAATAGTAAGCCCGTTTTTATCAACCTTAAAGTCTCTCCCTCTCTCTCTTTAAATACGTTTTATTGAAATATAATTTATGTACAGTCAAATATACAAAACTAAAATGACATGGATCAATGCTTTTTTTTTTCTTTTTTCCCCAATGTTCCCTTTCTGCCCCCCACTCCACTCCTGGTAACCAACAAAGAAAGTTTCCTTTCATTGACTTTGTACAATGATGAACTAACACTATATTTGTCAGGAGCTCTGGTAGCGTAGCGCCTAAGGCATTTGACTGCCAACCAGAAGGCTGGTGGTTCAAACCCACCAGCCACTCCTTGGAAGGAAGGTTGGGCAATCTACTTCTGTAGTGATACTGCCTTGCCAACCCAAGGAGGGGTCGCTATGAGTCGGGTCCGACTCCACGGCAATGGTTGCCTTGCCTTGCTACTATATTTGTCCTTCTGTGATTGACTTATTTCACTCAGCATAATGTCCTCCAAGTTCATCCATGTTATGCAGTGTTTTGCAGATTCTACATTATTCTTTAGTGTTGTGTAGTATTCCATTGTGTATATGTACCATAGTTTCGTTATCCATTCTTCTGTTGATATGGACCTATCATCCTTAAACTCTCTTGATGTTACATTTTCAGTTAATTTGTTTTTTTTATGTTTTGAAGTACTAGAGTTGCTGAAACATCTGTTTTTAAGTGAGAAAGTAAGAGGGAAAGGATAGGTGATTAATGGTAACTAGCACATGCAAGTATTTCAACGTAGCATTTCTTCTCTTTTTTAATAAAACTTGTGAAATATTATAGTTTAAGACAGGACAGAGAATTACAGACACCAGCTACCAACTAACAAAGTTAAACAAATGTAAAATTTTTATTTGTTTCAACTTTTCTTTTTATTAATAAATTAAATTTTATAGGTGCAGCCAAATTTCTACCTCTACATCCTTTCCCCTTTCCTCCCTTCCTGATAGTAACCACTATTCTGAATATATAAATTTCTACATCTTACTTTTCCATGCGATGCCCATTCTTTGTGTCTGGAATAGGCTAATCTAGTGTATATTCAACAATCTGATTTAAAAAGATCAATTTTTAACTAATTATTTTCTTTTCTTTAGGAGCAACTTCCGGAGCTATTTGTACACTTCCAGTCTCAGAGTTTTCATACCTCAATGTATGCATCATCCTGGTTTCTGACTATCTTTCTTACAACTTTTCCACTACCAATTGCAACAAGAATATTTGATATCTTTATGTCTGAGGTAAGCTAATGGGTATACTAGGAGTTCCTGGGTGGCATAGATGATTAAGCACTCAACTAACTACTAGTTGAAAGTTTGTACCCATTAGTACTTTGGAAGACAGGCCTGGTGATCTGCTTCTAAAGTGTCACAGCCTTGAAAACCTTATGGAGCAGTTCTCCTCTGACATATGGGCTCACCATAAGTTGGAATCAACTCAGCAGCATCTGTGAACAATAACAATGGGTAAAGTAGTAGTACTAGCTGAGGAAATGAATCATTGGGTTAATTAGAGCAAGACAATGAGGAAAATATGAAGAGAGCTTATGTCACACGTTAAGCTGCTTACCTGGGTAATTTCATTTAATGCTTGTAAGAGCCCTATCAGGTAGATACTGTTATTATCCACATTTGATAGATGACAGATGAGGAAACTACTGAGGCTTAGAGATAGGTTAGTAGTTTGTGAATACACAGCACATAAATGGTATAGTAGATAACCAGGATTGAAATATAGGCAGTCAAATTCTGGTACCTACACTTTTAATCAAACCTCTGTATTACCTCCTGATTGATACAGTGAGAGTTAGTGAAAGGTAAAATTTGTTGTAGTAGTGCATCTGTTGTTATTTAAGTCAAGATGTATAATACCCAAGTTAGTAAAATTGAGTTTCATTTATTTCTGAATGCATTCTAGGTTGTCCTTTTACTGATCAGTAGCACAGAGTAGTGACCTTTATCTCTATTCTCTGAACCCACATTAATTCTTATTAATTATATCTCAGGGTGATTAATTTGTATTACCTAGTTGGATGAGTTTAGATAGGAGTTGGCAGACTGCAGTTTGCGTGCCGAATCTGTCCTGCTGCCTGATATGTAAATAAAGTTTTCTTAGAATAGAGGCACTTCCATTCATGTATGTGTTTTCTGCGTCTGCTTTTGGGCTTTAACAGCTGACTTGAGTAGTTGTTACAGATACTGTATGGCCCACAAAACCTAAGGTATTTATTCTCTGACTCTTCCCAGAAGATACTTGCCGATCTCTAGTTGAGATCCCTCAATGTTTACCTTGATATTATTTTGAATGGTCAGTTCTTGTTGATGAAGAATAAGATAAATACTGCTTTTATAATTTGTTTCCTCAGGGTTTAGAAATAGTGTTTCGAGTTGGATTAGCACTTCTTCAAATGAATCAGGCAGAACTAATGCAACTTGACATGGAAGGGATGTTGCAGGTAAGTCAGTTCATGATTTCTTTCTTTTTTTAATTGTAATATGCGTGAAAGTTTACAGAGAAAATTGATTTTCCATAAAGCAGAGTGAGTACATTATTTCTTGAATGTCTTTAGTTTTCACTATTAATCAGTTAATAATAATAGGCTCTAAATATTTTTTATGCTTTTTTTTATTGTATCTTAGCACTTTCAGAAGGTCATTCCACATCAGTTTGATGGTGGTACAGACAAATTAATCCAGGCAGCTTACCAAGTCAAATACAACTCAAAAAAAATGAAAAAGTAAGTATTATCAAGCTACAGTAATCTAAATAGTGTGATACTGCTATAACAATAGATGTATAAATGAATGGAATAGAATTGAGAGTCCGGAAATAGACCCATTTATATATGGCCAGGGAGCTCTGGTAGCATAGTGGCTAAGGCACTTGACTGCTAACCAGAAGGCTGGCAGTTCAAACCCACCAACCACTCCTTGGAAGGAAGATGGGGCAATCTACTTCTGTAGTGATACTGCCTTGGAAACCCAAGGAGGGGTCGCTATGAGTCAGGTCCGACTCGACGGCACATAACAGCAACAACATATATGGGCAATTGATTTTTGGCAAGGGTGCTGTATCCATCCAGTGGGGAAGAATAGTCTCTTCAGTAACTGATGCTAATACAAATGGCTCTCCACAAATGGCAATAGAATGAAATTGGACCATTCTTCATACCAGATATAAAAATTAACTCAAAATGGATCAAGAACCATGTTGTGCAATCACCACCCACAACTGTTGCTGAAACCATGAGACTCTCAAAACATAGAAGCAATACTTTGGGACCTAGTTTCCAACAATGGAATCTTCACACTAGCAATAAATTACAAAATAGATTAACTTCTGTTCATCAAAAGACTTTATAAAAAAGTGAAGATACAATCTTTAGAATGGGAGAAAATTTTGGGGAACTAGATACCTGATAAGGGTTAAATATTCAGGATATATATAAAGAATTCCTATAACTCAACAGCAGAAAGGCAGCAACTCAATCAAAAAATGGACAAGAGACTTGAGTAGATATTTCACCAAAGAAAACATACAAATAGCCAATAGACACATGAAAAGATGCTCAGTGTCGTTTGTCATTAGGGAAATGCAAATCAGAACTCAGTGAGATACCATTTCACCCCCACTCGTATGGCTTATCAGAAAAATGGAAAATAACAAGTGTTGATGAGGCTATGAAAAAATTGGAAACCTTATCCATTGGGAGCTCTGGTAGCATAGTGGCTAAGGCACTTGACTGCTCACCAGAAGGCTGGTGGTTCAAACCCACCAGCCACTCCTCGGAAGGAAGGTTGGGCAATCCTACTTCCATAGTGATACTGCCTCGGAAACCCAAGGAGGGGTCGCTATGAGTCGGGGCCGACTCGACGGCAAACAACAACAACAACAATCCATTGCTGGTGGGAATGTAAAATGGTACAACTTATGTTTATTGGCCTTGAGTGTTTCCTGTTTTTTCTCTCCATTTTCTATTATGTTGTCTATTTGCTACATTGACTACTACTTGTTGAGTAGTACTTGTTTATGTATATGCTGGACGGTAATAATTTTTCACTATTAAAAGATAAGTCTCATCCATTTCCTCCATGCCACACTTGGGATATGTAGCAAACTGCATCTTGAACCAGGCTTTGAAGAAAATTTGAGGTTCTTATGGATTGGAGGGTTGCAGAACAGAGAAGTAAATAGCTTATTATAGTCTGGTAAATGCTAATACCACGGGTTATTAATGTAACATCTAAGAGAGATACCTAATCTATATGTCTTTAAACTGGTATACACAGCCTGCTGGAAATCAGGAAAATATTCTAGAGCATAGTAACTAGATTTCAGTTTTAATCTATATTCTTTCCTACAGTTTATCTGCCATGACATTCAATGATAGAGATGTTTTGTTTCTCTTTTTTATCTTTTCTTTCACAAGTTCTCTTCTCTCACTATAAAAGAAAGACAGACTTGTCATTCACTCCAAATCTTACTGTGATACATTACTTTGAGGGATGGAAAACTCTTAGGCACCAAACAAAAGGGACAATTCCAGAATGAATTGCTCCTGAGGGAATGTCCCCTGAGAGAGCAAAGCAAGAAAAATCAAAATCAAAAAGAGTAGCTCCTTACTTCATACTGCTGAAAAACACTTGGCAAGCCTGCCTTATCCTTCTCAAAGTTAGAATTAAGAGATGGTAGAATGGTGATCATGGGGTCAGGTATTAACATGTTTATTTGACTTGAAAAATGAGGACAGATTTTAATGACAATGTAAATATTCTTAGAATCATTAGCTTAAAAATGATTGGCTTTGCCAATTAGGTTATAAAGTAGATGTTTCCATACATTAAGTGAGATCAGTCTCTATAAAGTTTCAGTGCAAAAATTCTAAACCACACATAAATTATATATGCTTTGTAACTAAATACATTTCAGGTAGGGAAAAAACAAACAAACAAACATTTCTTTAAAATTGTTAAGAGGAGGCATTCTTTTTTTTACGCCCTCATTACCATCCCTGACCATAAGAAACTCTCCTCCCTTCCCGTCCCTGTGACTATACCCTCCCTGTGCCCCAGACAATTCCTTTGGATTCTTAGACATTTTATCAAGCATCTCTTCTCTCATTAAGAGGCATTCTTTTAGTGAGTATGTGAACAGAAAAATTTCAAGTCCACTAACATGGTAGCATAGGAGGATAGCATAGGAGAATGAAAATTAACATTGTTTTTCTAAATGAGATGACACCTGAGTATAGTATTGATAGACCTATGGAGTACTTAATATAGAACAGTCCCTATACAATAAGTACTGTTTATAGTAGTTCCTGGTGTTGAATGATGGCTACAACACAACTTAACAGCAGTACAGAAGACTGACAGAATGTGTCTAGTGTGTAATGTCTCAGGTGAGAGTGCCAGAA
This sequence comes from Orycteropus afer afer, assembly GCF_000298275.1. Classification (NCBI taxonomy): domain Eukaryota; kingdom Metazoa; phylum Chordata; class Mammalia; order Tubulidentata; family Orycteropodidae; genus Orycteropus; species Orycteropus afer. The sequence continues at coordinate 3,443,281 of NW_006921620.1, read as the reverse complement.
GGAAAAATAAAGCAGGATGAAGGAACAGAGTGATGGAGTGCTGTTTTCAGATAGGGCAGTCAGAATATCTTGCTGCTAAGTTACTATTTTAGCAGACACCTGAAGGACTAGGGAGGAAGCAATGTGATTATCGGGAAAAGTGTATTCCATGCTCAGTGAATAGTAGGCATAAAGGCTGAGAGAAGAATGTGACTGGTATGTTCAAGGAACAGCACAAAAGCCAGTGTGGCTGGAATGTTGTTCTTGTTATGTGCCATCAAGTTAGACCTGACTCATAGCAATCCCTCCTTGGGTTTCCGAGGCAGTATCACTATGGAAGTAGATTGCCCAGCCTTCCTTCCGAGGAGTGGCTGGTGGCTTTGAACTGCCAGCCTTCTGGTTAGCAGTCAAGTAAGTGCCTTAGGCACATAGACAAATAGGAGGTCGTGGGCAGTGAGGTCAGAGATGTGGTAGTGAGTTAGAGGTGTTTAAAGCTGTGCTGTCTAGTATGGTAACTACTGGCCCTATATGACTTTTTAAATTAAATTAACTTCTCAGTGACACAAGACACATTTCAAGTGCTCAGTAGTCACATATGGCTAGTGGCATGTCTTTTCAGCCACACAGATGGAGAACATTTGTAACATTGCCATAGGCATAGGCCAGACATTATTCTATGTCTAATGGAAAACCATTAGAGAGTTTTGAGAAAAGTGAAGTGATTTGATTTTAAAAGTTACATTCTTTTTGCTGTCTAGAAGGGTAAGTAGCAGTTGGCCAGGTGAAAAGAAGGAAGGCATTTTAGGTAGAAGACTAACATGTACATGGGCTCAGAGTTTCCATGAAGACATGCAAGTTGGAAGAGATCGATCTTAGCTTTTGACTTTTTAAAAGTTTCTATTTTACTGTGCTTTTAAAGTTATTAAAAAGCTTCAAATATAGTATAAGTGACTCTCATATACCTTTTACCCAGATCCCCAATTGTTTTCATTTTGCCCCATTTGCTTTATTATTCTCTGTCCTCATATATATAAATAATGATGTTTGTGTGTATGTGTGTGCGTGTATAAATAAAATACATAACCACATGTGTTTTGGGAATCATTTTAGAGTAAGTTGGAGACATTGCTCCGTTTATCCTCAAATACTTGAATATGTGTTTCTTAAGACAAAGACATCTTTAAAAAAACAAAAACAGAAACATAAGCACAGTAGAAGTCAAAATAAGGAGATTATCACAGATAAAATACTTTTATCTAATCTACAGCTATATTCACATTTCATTATTTTTCCTAATAATATCTTTTATAGTATTATCCCCCTGGTTCATGATCCAGTCCGGGATTATGTATTGCATTTAATTGTGCTGTCAGTTTGGTTTTGGTCTCCTTTAATCTGAACAGTTTGTCTTTTTTTTTTTTTTTTTAACTTGAAGAATAAAGACCAACTATTTTGTAGAAAAATCCTGCAGTTTGGATTTTCTGAGATTTCCTCACCATTAGGTTCAGATTGTTCATTTTTGGTAGATTTGCCAGTGGATTAGAGCTGTGTTAAGGAGATTGAATTGAACGTGTTTGGTGACTGAATTGGAAGGCAGTGATCAAATGATGACTCCTACTGTTTTGTTTTAGGTACACAAATAAGTGATGGTGACATTTATCATGTAATATACCACAAGATGACTACGTCAAGGTAGTCATTTGAGAAGGCTGTAAATTTACTTCAACAGTACAGGTGTTGTTGAAAACTTTTTGCAACTCTTTGGAGTCTTTGTATGTTATATTCTTTTAGATATACCATAGTGGGAGACAGGATTTGACCTTAGACAAGTTTCATAGCAACATGTATTATTTTTCTATGAGTTAAATGAGACGTGTATTTTTTTAATGTGTTTTATTGAAATATAATTTATGTACAGTGAAATATACAAAACGAAAGTGACATGGGTCTATGGGTTTTTGTTTTGTTTTTTTTTGCAGTGTTCCCTCCCACCCCTGGCAATCAGCAAAGAAAGTTTCTCTCCATATATAAACCTTTCCTTGATCTTCCACAGCAACGAACTAATACTATGGTTGTCTTTCTGTGACTGACTTATTTCACTCAGCATAATGTCCTCCAAGTTCATCCATATTATGCAGTGTTTTGCAAACTCTACATTATTCTTTAGTGCTGCATAGCATCCCATTATGTATACATACCATAGTTTGGTCATCCACTCTTCCACTGATGGGCACGTAGGTTGTTTCCATCTTTTTACTATTGTAAATAGTGCTACAATGAACATGGGTGTGCATATATCTCTTCCTGTCCTGGCTCTTCTCTAGTATATATACCTAGTAATGAGATTGCTGGGTCAATGGTATCTCCAATTCCAGCTTTCTAAGGAATTGTTATATTGCTTTTCACAGTGCTTGTATCATATCACAGTCCCACCAGCAGTATATTAGAGTCCCAGTCTCTCCACCTCCCCATCAGCATTTGTTATTTTCTGTCTTGTTGAAGTTTGCTATCAGTGCTGGGGTGAGACGGTATCTCATGGTTGTTTTGATATGCATCTCTCTGATGGCCAATGATTGTGAGCATCTCTTCATGTATTAGCTGGCCACCTGAATATCCTCCTTGGTGAAGGTCTATTCATGTCTTCTGCCCATTTTTCAATTGGATTGTTAAGTCCTTTGGTATTGAGGCATTGGAGTTTTCTATAAATCTTAGAGATAAGTCCCTGCCAGATACATAATTATTGGCAAATATGAATTTGTTGCTGTCATTTTTGTGAAGTGTTTTTTTGTGGTGTTGATTTCTTTGTTCCATATAATTTTCTGTGCTGAGCTCATTTTGTTTATGAATTGTGTATCACTTCCTTTCTTGCTATTGTTTTAGTATTTGCTAAATATGTGCTGGTCCTCTTTTTTATTTTGATGTGAAGGTTTATCATTTTTCTTTGAGGTTACCCTATGATTTATAGTTTTCTTTCCAAGTTTAGAACAGTCGTTTCTATCTTGTAGTTGTCTTGACATCCCAACCATCTAGAAGTTCTATAACAACATAATTTTTCCCCTCTTTTTGGTTTGTAGTTGTCCTCATTTTTCAGCTGATGTCTCTCATTCCCTCTTTACAATCTTATAGGCTTATTACTTTGGATACTTCCATAGCTGGGTTAGTTTCTTCTGTGTGTTAATGGTCAGTTGTTGTTGACTATTAGTTCTCTGTCCAAAGGACTCCCTTTAGCATCTCTTGTGAGGTTGGTCTGGTTTTAACAAATTTAACAATTTTGCTGGGTACAGAATTCTGGGTTGGGAATTTTTCTCTTTCAGGGTTTTATTTATACTATACCATCGTCTTCTTGCCTGCGTGGTTTCTGCCGAGAAATCCGAGCTTAGTCTTACTGGTTGCCCATTGTAGGTAACTTTTTGTTTTTCCTGTGTTTCTCTCATGATTCTTTCTTTGTCTTTGGTTTTGGTGAGTTTAATGAAGATATGTCTTGGTGATTTTCTTTTGGGGTTTATCCTGTTTGGGGTTCGTTTGACTTCCTGAATGGATATATTCTCATCTTTCATCATATCAGGGAAGTTCTCTTCCAACAAATCTTGGACAGTTTTCTCAGTGGTTTTATTTGTCTCTTCCTGTTCTGGAATTCCAATGATACTTAGGTTATTCCTTTTGATGGTATTCCACATGAACCATAGGCTTTCTTCATTTTGTTTTGATCTTTTTTAGAATTGATCCCTTTCCAAAGAAGTATTCAAGTACTTGTCTTCAATCTCATTAATTCTGTCTTCCATTGCATCAATTCTACTCTGTTGCCCTTTCAATGTGTTATCTATTTCTGACAATTTAGTATTAATCTTCTGGATTTCTATGTGTAGATTTTGAATCATTTCTAATTTTTCATTTATTTTGTCATTTTGTTCTTACATTTTCTTTTGAAATTCTTCTAGGGTTTTCTCTGTGTTTTCCTTGATCTGTCTCTCAATCCTTTGAAGATACCTAAATATAATTCTTTTGAATTTGTTATCAGGAAGTTCCAGTGCTGCTGCTTCCTCAGGGATGTGTTCTGGGTCTGTATCCTGGTCCCTTATTTCTCCTGCTTTATCTTGCTTCTTTGTATAGTATGATACTCTGTTGTCTCCAAGGGACATGCGTATTTTTAAAGTATTTATAATGTCTGAAAAAGTATGTAATAACAAATTTTGGGCCTTAGTGGAAGAATTTGAGCTTTGAAAGTAGCTAAAACTTACTTGGACTCTGATCTGGTGGATATTTGGAATAAACTTGGTATTAATGTTCTTGATCGAGAGCAAAATATTAAGATAATATGGTGGTACTAATTTTTGTGTCACCTGCAAACTTTTTCTTACGGATAGTTTGGGTCTTTTGGTGTTGAAAGTAGTTTGTGCTTGATAATTGAAAGGTTGTTGGTTTGAACACACTCAGAACAAAGGGATACTGCATGGTTCAAAATCATGGAGGGAGTGCATCAGAGTTGTGTTCTTTCACCACACTTATTCAGTCTGTATGCTGAGCAGATAACCTGAGAAGCTGGACTATCTGAAGAAGAATGCGACATCAGAATTGGAGGAAGACTCATTAACACCCTGCGATATGCAGATGATACAACCTTACTTGCTGAAAGTGAAGATGACATGAAGTACTTACTGATGAAGGTTAAAGACTACAGTCTACAGTATGGATTATGCCTCAACATAAAGAAAACAAAATCCTCACAACTGGACCAATAAGCAGCATCACAATAAATGGAGAAAAGATTGAAGTTGTCAAGAATTTTATATTACTTGCTTCTACAATCAACACCAAATGGAAGCAGCAGTCAAAAAATCAGACAATGTATTGTCATAGGCAAAATCTACTGCATAGACCTCTTTAAAGTGCAGAAGAGAAAAGATGTTTCTTTGAAGACTAAGGTGTGCCTGACCCAAACAATGGTATTTTCTGCCTCATAGCATGTGAAAGATGGACAATGAATAAAGACCAAAGAAGAGTTGATGCTTTTGAGTTGTGGTGTTGATGAAGAATACTGAAAGTACCAGGGGCTGCCAGAAGAATGGATAAATCTGTCCTGGAAGAAATGCAGCTGCAAAGCTCCTCGGAAGCAAGAATGACCAGACTTCATCTCATCTACTTTGGTCATATTGTCAGAAGGGAGTATTCTCTGGAGAAGGATATCATGCTTAGTAAAGTGGAGGGTCAGTGATAAAGGGGAAGGCCTTCAACAAGATGGATTGACACAGTGGCTGCGACAGTGGGCTCAGGTATGGCAAGGACCAGGCAGTGTTTTCATTCTGTTGTTCATAGGGTTGCTATGAGTCAGAGCCACATGACGGCACCTAACAACAACAGTGACTCTGCGAGAAAGGCTTGGTAACCTACTTCCCAGACTGTAGCCAAGAAAACCATAGGTTTTCATAGCTGAAAACCGTAGATTTTCATATCTGTTCTACCCTGTACCACATGGCTTGCCATGAGTTGGAATTGACTCGACAGCAATGGGGCTTTTAGTTTTGTTTTAGACTTACAGTAGAATTGCAGAAATAGGACATTCATTTATTTGCTGTGGCTCCTTATTCCTCCATTCTGTGACAGTTCTTCAGCCTTTTCTTGTGTTTCATGACCTCGACACTTCTGAAGAGAACTGGTCAGTTATTTTGTGGAATATCTTTCAATTTGGATCTGTTTGATATTTCTTTTGATTAGATTGAAGTTATGGATTATTGGGAAGGATACTGAAGAGGTTATGTCATCATAATAGGGGGTCCGTGATGTCAGTACCAGTGATGTTAACCTTTATCAGTTGGCTCAGGGGTTTTCTGTCAGGATTGTGTGCTATAAACTTACTATATTTCCCTTTGTAACTATTAGATATTTTGAGAGATATACTTTGAGGCTATACTTAAACTTTGGCCCACTAATATTAGCATGCATTGGTGGTATTTGCCTGCAGCAGTTATTATTGTGGAATTCTAATGGTGATTTTTCTATTAACTTTATTCCTTCTTAGTTTATTAAGGCACTCTGGTAGCATTGTAGTTAAGACATTAGGCCGCTAACCAAAAGATTGGTCATTTGAACCTACCAGCAGTTCCATGGCAGAAAGATGAGGTAGTCTGCTTCTGTAAAGATTACCGCTTTGGAAACCCTATGAGGGTCGCTGTGGGTTGGAATCGACTCATTGGCAGTGGGTTTGGTTTTCTATGTTTATTAATTGGAGCTCTTCTGTAAGGAAGAGTTGTTCCTTCTCCTCTATTACACACTTTTTCAAGTTGACTTTAGTACAGGATTTTTGGATAAGAGCTGGTTGAACTGTACAGATGTATTTTAACTTGAGGGGGAAGGATAGATAGGTCTTTTGTAAGTCCAGGGCTGAATAGAATCTGTAAGCTCAGTCCTGTGTGTGGTGCCTTATGTATTTCAATTCTAAACTTATCTGTGGTTCTTATTTTTGTCATTTCCAAAGTGATTTTTTATAAGAACTCTTGTAACTCTTTCTTCACATGCTATTTCTCATAATGAATATCTCAAAAGTTGGGGAACTTAAAGAAACTGTAATTTTTTTTGTGTTAATACATTGAAATCTGTGAGTGCTAGAACTCAGTGAGACTAGGTTTTGCTTGACAGGGTGCAGTCTTACTGCTTTTCTGTTGTTCTCTATTGGTTGAAAATATATGAGTTTTTCTTCTCTGACAGATTTCTGCCTTACATAGGTTCTGGCTTTCACAGGTTTTACTGTATATTATTTTTCAAATTCATAATTTAGTAACTACTGTTGAATGAAAACACACTTTTCACTCTTTATTTTTCCTTCTTAGGCTTGAAAAGGAATACACTACAATAAAAACTAAAGAAATGGAAGAGCAAGTTGAAATTAAAGTAAGCATCTTAGAACTTTTAACAGTGCTGGACATAAGTTGGTTGAAGTCAGTTATTTGGCAGTAGGCTATGAAGTCGTATTGCTATATTGTTCACTATCTGCAGTAAATTTAGCAATGAAGTTTGTATTTATTATACTTATTTACTATCCCGCTGGATTATAGTTAAAAATGGATATTTCAAAAACCAGTAAAATGTGACTGAAGTGCCTTTCATTCTTGTGTGAAAGAGAGCAGTTCTTTCCTTTTTCTAGGTTTGTTGGTGGCCCATCAGGGGAAAGTACTTTCATGGGAAATATTATTAAGATAATTAAAAAGTAGTAAGGAAAGTAATCTGATGAGACACTGCAGTATAATCTGAGGCAGACCAGATAGTGCAAACCTTTGTGCTAGAACTAATAATGGCTGCCTTAGAATTGCACTTAAGACTAATTCAATTTTCTTTTCTCTAAGCAAGGATTATACTTTTGAACTACTTCCCTCTAGAGAAACAGGCTTTTAACTTGGAGGCCATACAAATTCCCTATATACCCTAAAATTTGTATTTTTACCCCCTGTAGCCAAGGAATTCTCCAATTGAGGGTCTTCTGGAGCTATTGGGAGATGTGACTTTAGGAGGGTTACATTTTATGCTGCTATTGCAGAATGGTGATGATGAGTGGCAGTATGGGTTAGTCAAGGATCCTAGTGACAGGCTGATCCAATTCTTTTCCTCCCTTTATCCCTCTCACAAAAATAAAAGCAAAGAATAATTTTTATTGAGTGACTTTACTTTTTTTTTATACTCTGTGTTAGGGTATTCCTGATTTTTTAATTGGACCGGGCAAGATACCACAAGACCACCTTATTTACAATTAATTAACAATGTATTAATTAAGCTCTGCTATTTAATACCACTTTCCTTACTTATATTCTACAGATTCCTTTTATAAGGGAATGGGTTCTGTTAAACTAGTACCCTTTCTTGCCTTTGTCTTCCTCAAAGGCTTTGTGGGAAGTAGTCTCTCCTATTTCATACGTGACTTCTTTCTCATAAACTATGACCTCCTCTTTCTAGGTGTTTTTATTTACATTTCTGTCATCTGTTCCCTGTCAGTTAGAAGTAGATGCTTACACATTTTTGAGAAACAGAGAGAAAAGATCCTTTATGGATGTTCACCACCCCCACTCCACCCTCCCACCCCCCATTTTTTATCCTGTTACCCAACTGCTGCTCTACCATTTGCTTTTTTTTTTTAGGTACCATGAGTAAGAGTAATATTAAATCATACCCTGCACTTCAACCTACTGAATGTTAAAAAGTACGTCATCCTGATGAGTGGGGCGAGAGTATGGGTTATCGTACACCGTGAATATTCGGAACTACCAATCAAGAATCTGAGGATGGGAAGCCATCCTATTCATTTCACCATGCTGTGTTATTTAAAAAAAAAAAATCAGTTATATGAACAACCCTTGCTTTTGAAGAAGTTTCTTCTAAAATTAAGTGATACAAATATAGAACACCAAAAGGCATTTTTGAAAAGCTCTTTAGCACACTTTAACCTATATTTGTGATTTTAAAAAGTACTTTTTTTTTTTTCTTTTGGAGGGGAGTCATAGTTCATATATCTTACAAAACTTTTGAATACCAGCTTTATGTGTCTCAGACAAACACAGATGGCATAAAGTTATTTATAGAGAAGAATCTAGAAAGAAAGAAAGTTAGTGGAATGTATCAGGTGAATAAAGTATGCTGATTTCAAAGGTAGTCTGTTCCTTTTTCTTAATAATCTTATTTTCCCATAGTTCTTCCTTCCTCAGGTACCATTTCATCTCTTTCTCCACCCCTTCCACCTCCCAAAAACAAAAACAAAACATTTTTAATTGAGTGACTGTACTTTTTTGTTTGTGCTTGGATATGTCTGTTTTTTTTTTACTTGGATCTAGCAAGTTATCTAGTCATTAGGTGACCATCTTATTTACAATTAATTAGCCATGTGTTAGTATTAATTGAGCCTTGATGTAAAGTGAGCAGTACCACTTCTTTACTCACATCTCCCCCCAGATCCCTTTTTACAGGGAATGAATTCTGTTAAATATTACTTTCTTGCTTGGTCCTCTTCAAAAGCCTCCAGGAAGATAATCTTTTATCATCCTTTACACAGGCAAGTGGTACGAGTATTAAATGATGTGGTGTTTTGATATGGAAGTATAAAATCAGCCTATCATGAGATGTGTTTATGGTTTCTAGTGTTTTTACTTTAAATTCTAAGATCCTTGGGGTGGTTGCCCTTTATTCTAAGAAATTAATCTGTCATCGAGTTCCTTGGTCAAGATTGTGACTTTTACTTAATTTTTACCCATTCTCTAAAAGTGTTATAGAAAAATTTGGATGATTATATGGGTTCTTATGGAGAATCATACACTTTATAGCATAAACATTTTTGTTAATAGAAACTTATTTATCAGTATCTTCTTCCAATCTATTGATGTTCCATCTAAGGGTGAAGAGGTAAAAAAAATAACTAAAATTCTAGCTTATAGTAGGGTAACCCACAAATCTTTAAAAAAGAAAATCTTTGTTCCCACCACTCTATTTAAGGCAGACATATAAACTAATCATCTAATTTTCATATTTGAATTTGTGCTTTGGGACATAGAGTTCTAAAGTCCTACCGATGTTAGAAGCTCTGACTGCTTTTTAGTCAGAAGTTGGATATTCTTCCTTTTTCAAAAATGATGAACTATATAAGATAGGCTAAAACAAGAAAATAATATAAAAGAGACTTGTGTAGCTACTTCCTGACATAAGAAAGAAAACATGACAAATATTACCAAAGTTATCCAGGAATTATAATTAGCGGTCAATGTGAAGTACTAGAGTCTGGGTTCATATTTATTCAGCAGTAAATATGATAGGCTATTAAATGTATAATCTTAGTTAATTCTTATAATAGCCTTATGGGAAGGTTCTTAACTCTCTTCCTTCAATGAAGAAACTGAGCTTCAGAAAGCTCCAATAATATGTCATTGCTCATGTTGCTAGAAAATAGTGAAAATCAAGGTTTTGAACTCTGATTTATATTATTTTCAGTCCCATATATGTTCTTCCAGTATATACACTGTGCTGCTTTCCAGGAGAGTTTGATATATTAGCGATGTAAGAAGGATTAATCAAAAAACCCCAAACTCAGTGCTGGCAAATTGAGTTTTACACTTATAGTGACTCCATAGGACAGAGTAAAACCTACCCATAGAATTTCCAAGGCTATAAATCTTTACGGAAACAGACTGCCACATCTTTCTCTTGCAGAGCAGTTGTTGAATTTGAACCCCTAACCTTTCAGTTAGTAGGTGGGTCCTTCAACCACTGTGCTACCAGTGCACCTTTGTAAGAAGGATTAGGATGCCATTTTTTTCTGTGGCATTACAAGCTTCTCACTGTGTAACTGATAGTTATATAATAATATACAATGAGGGTATAATAGCATAAATTATTCAGTAATTCATTCATTTAACAGATACTTACCATGCCTAACCACTGTTCTAGGCATTTGAGATGGTGGTTATGAAACAGACAAATTCCTACCCTCATAGAACTTATATTCTAGTATGAAAGATTGTAAACAAAGTAAAATGTATAATATTTTGTTGGCAAAAAAGATGGGCTTGAAAGCACAGAGGGTGGATGGGATTACCTGGGGAATGGTAGATAAAACAGAGAAGAGAGTTCAAGAATTGAGCTCAGGCCCAAACCAGCATTTAAAGGTTAGGTAGACTAGAGAAAAGCAGCCAAGAAAGGCAAGAGAAAACCAATGAAGTGTGGTATCCTGGAAGCCAAGAGAGAAGCATTTATGTGTCAAATGCTGAAGGTAGTTTTGTTTTTTTTTTTCCCCCTTTTTATTGTGATTTGGGTGAAAATTTATAGAGCAAATACACTTTCCATGAAGCAGTTCACATACACTTTGTCTCATGACATTGACCATAATTTACCACAATGCCACATTTCCCCTCCTACTTCCTCCCAATAATTACCTCTTCACTGTGTCCATCCCTCCATGCACTCCTGCCCCCTGAGCTGTCTCCCTGTGCATAAGCAGCCCTTCTTTCTCCCATGCTTGTTCTCTCTAAAGGGTGTATCTACCTGAGGTAAATGTTCAACTCATATGCCTGTCTATTGTTTGGCTGGAAGCCACAGGTGTACATTCAATTTCAGACCTGAAGGGCACCTAGAGGCCATAGTCTCAGTGGTTCCACCAGGCTCTATCGGGCCAGCAAACTTGGTCCCCGCTTTTTTATTCCCCCAAATGAGTTTTGTTCCACATTGTTCTCCCTGTCTATCCAGGATCTCCTACATAGATCCTCTTCCAAGTGGTTGACAGTAGTAGCCGGGCACCATCTAGTTCTTCTGGGCTCATAGTCATATAGGCTGCAGATCGGATGGTGTACCAGTCGCTAGGACTAATTGTTTCCATGAATTTTTGGTTTTCTTCATTCGCTGAAGATAGTTTTTGTGAGATGAGCATTAATTTATCAGCATGGAGATAATCTGGAAAAAAGCAGAGAGGTGAGAACTAAAACCTGACTGGAATGAAAGGAGAAAATTAGAGATGACAAGTATAGGTACCTTTTTAAAGGATTTGCCGTAAAGAGGAAAGAAAAGATAGTAACTGGAGAAGGTAGTGATGTGGAGGGTTTTTTTTTTTTTTTTTAAGATGAGAGAAATATCCACATATTTTTATGGTGATGAACAATTGTGAAAAACTGATGATGTATGAAAGAGAAGAGATAATTGCTGGAAGCAAGGGGGCATGGGATTTAGTGCATAGCTAGGTACCTTAACTTGAGCTACTGTTAATTGTTGTTAGGTGCCGTTGAGTCGACTCCAACTCATAGCGTCCCTGTGTAAAATAGAATGAAATGCTGCCCAGTCCTGTGCCAGCCTCACAATCCTTACTATACCTGAGCCCATTGTTGTAGCCACTGTGTCAGTACATCTCATTGAGGGCCTTCCCCTTCTTCAGTGTCCCTCCACTTTACCAAGCATGAGATCCTTCTCCAGGGAATGAGCTACTAGCATGGATAATTAATCCACAGTATCAGAAGAGGAAGTAATATAAATGGGCAGAAATGCACATCAGATGTAGAAGGTGGTTGTGAGAGCTTGTGGATGTTCTGTTTTTATTGTTTCTGTTTTTTCAGTGAAATCGTAAGATGACCAGCTAAGAGTGACAATGGAATGGACTTGCTGATTTGAAGAAAGAGGAGCAAGTGTGAAATAGTGATCGAGGAGAGTTGGAGAAAGAACTAGAGAAATACATTATTATTACTAGGCAGTATTAAGAGCCCAGCTAAATTTAGTGATTATGAATTTAAATAAACGTCAGGGTTGTTTTCCTTCAGTCATCTTTAAGAGAATAGGTACAGGTACAGTTGTCATAGAGTTGACCAGAATAGTGATTTCACCAGGCAAATATACTACTAAGGGAGGTGGGGCAAAGAGATGGCTTATAATGAGTTGAATTTAATCTTGGTAAAGAGGGAAGAATGAAGCATTCGTTGTTCAGTGATAGAGTTCTTGCCTTCTCTGTGGGGAACTTGGATTCGATTACTAGCCAGCATACCTCATAGGCATCCACCATCTGTCAGTGGAGGCTTCCATGTTGCTGCGATGCTGAATAGACTTGTTTAATATTAAAAAACAAAAAAACTCACTGCCACTGAGTTGATTCCGACTCATAGCAACCCTCTTTGGGTTTCCAAGGTGGTAAGTCTTTATGGAAGTAGATTGCCCGATCTTCCTTCCACAGAGTGGCTGGTGGATTTGAACCACCTGCCTTCTGGTTAGCAGTTATAACTGCCTTAGTCACTGTATCACCAGAGCTAATTTCTCTCATTATAATTTTTGTTTGCCCTTAAACCCAAATACTAGCATATTACTTAAGAAACTAGGCTTTGAAATTAGATTTAGGTTCAAATTCTTGCTCTACATTTATACTTGTAAATGCCATTTAATGTCTTAGAATCTCCATTTCCTCAGCTAAACAATTAGAGTAATAATACCTACAAGGATATTGGAAGAATTAAGCGAGATCACTTGCATATACCTAATGTATACTGAATTAATGGTGTGTGTTGCTCTTATTTGCTTGTACTTTGATCGTGTTATCAGGAGGGACCAGGCCCTGGAGAAGGATATCATGCTTGGTAAAGTAGAGGGTCAGTGAAAAAAGGGAAGACACTCAATGAAACAGACTGACAAAATGGCTGCAATGATTGGCTCAAGCATAGCAAGGACTGTAAAGATGGTGCATGACAGGGCAGTTTTTTGTTCGGTTGTACGTAGAGTCAACATGAGTTGGAAGTGACTTGATGGCACCTTTTGAATGCTAACCTGAAGGCTGGCAGTTCCAACCCACCAGCCACTCCTCGGAAGGAAGATGGGGCAATCTACTTCCGTAGTGATAACTGCCTCAGAAACCCAAGGAGGGGTCACTATGAGTCAGATCCGACTCGACATCAGTGGGTTTACAAAGTTATAATTACCAAAATACTGTGATACTAGTCCAAAGAACAGACTGAAACTTAGTAAGTAACTGAGAAAAAGCCTATTATATTTGTCTTTCATGATGAAGTGGTTATCACAAATAAATAAGGAAGGAATAAGTTATTTAAAAAGTAATGTCAAGACATTTAGGTAGATGTTTTGGGAAAATCAACTTAGATGTTTTATTTCTAGCAAAATAGATTTCAGAATATTTAAAGACGGTGGCATGGGAAATCTGGATGGATGTTTTTAATTCTACATTGTAGAATTATTTCTACTTTAACATTAACTTTATTCACTCAATTGTCTGATTAGAACATGGCTTTCTAAATCTTTTGAGTTAACCAAAATGTTCCATGTTTTTCAGTGAAGTATGTTGAAACCACTTTGAGAATTGTATTTGTTTTTTTGCTTCCTAGTGTTTAACAACATTTAATAATTGTGTAGTCTACTATGCTGCACATAGTAGGGATAGCCAAGAAATGAGAAACATTTTTTTCTCTTCAAGCTATTATTTTTTAGGCTAGGATCACCCATAAAGTAATATCCATGTTAAGTCATCTAAATATATATTTAGTGAATAGAACAAGAAAATCCAATTTTATGAATTCTACTTATAATAAAGGTAATATTTATTTGTTGGAATTAGTGGTCCATTTAATAAGATACAATAATTCAGAGTCTCTTTCCTTGAAATGGGATTTTAAATGTTATATTAACTAAATTGCCTTGGCTGGCAAAATAATGTATTAAATCGATGGAAGAATTTTCTGAGAAGACTTTTTAAATTCAGAAGTAGGGTTGTAGGAAGTCTAGATTGAGCTCTGGAACAAATTGGTGCAAAAGGGTAAGAGGAAGTTTGAAACTAACATTTTAGAAGAGCTAATAAAAGATTGTTAAGAAATTATATTGGTAGAATATGTAAAAAAAAAAATTTATATTGAATGATTTGTATTTAACACTTGGTAACAGGAACTGTGGTGGTGTAGTGCCTAAGGCATTTGACCGCTAACCAGAAGGCTGGCAGTTCAAACCCACCAGCCACTCCTTGGAATGTTGGACAATCTACTTCCATAGAGATAGTACCTCAGAAACCCAAGGAGGGGTTGCTATGAGTCAAAATTGACTCAACAGCAGTGAGTTTGGTTTGAACAGTTATTTGGCAGGTTTTTAAGAGTCAGACATTGACTTATTTCTTCATTCAACAGATATTTTAATATTAACTGTGTAAAATGGTTAAGTGCTTGGCTGCTAACTGAAAGGTCTGTGGTTTGAATCCATCAGTGGCTTCATGGAAAACAGACCTGATAATCTACCATGAAGATTATAGCCTAGGAAACTCTATGGGGCTCTTTTACTCTAGGGTTGCCTGTGAGTCGGAACCAACTCAGTGACACAAAACAACAACAATAAACATCTTTCAAAAAAGTGAAAAATTTTTTAAGTTATGTAGATAGGTTGTGTAGGAGATAGGTAAGTTAGAATCAGTTCTAGCTAATGGGGAAATTGAAATAAAATACAGATGCTAAGTCAATGTGTGGTAAGGACATAATGACTTACATCCTTTAGCTTAGATTTAAAATACACTCACTATCAGAATGATAAGTGTGATAATTTCTTACTCTGAGCCTTTAAGAATTTGATGATAAAGTATGTCACCATTCTTTATACTATTATTTTGAAAAGGTGTACAGATTTACGAATTTTCCATCTCAGGGATACTTGCAAACAAAACACTTTTTTGTTTGTTTTGTTTTGTTTTGTTTTTGGCAGAGGTTACGCACAGAAAATAGACTTTTAAAACAACGCATTGAAACATTAGAAAAAGTAAGTAAATGACTGTTTATGCAAGCTTCTGTTTATTGCATACAATGTTTTTCTGTATATTTTAAATAAAGCCTGAAAAAATACAGCTTACATGTCTTCTGAGTTGTGGTATTGACTGCTTAACATGCCTGCTTACTGCTTAACTAAATAACTTACCCTTAATAAAAAGTAATTAGTACCAGTCTTTCTTGAATTTTCAGGCTTTAGTTTTAACTGAGTTAACAGAGTAGCATATTGATGTCATTTATTTTCTTTACTTGTAATGTCTAATAGATGAGTTCTTTAGAATTAATCTAGTTGGAAATCTTTCCTAATACTGCATTTTAAAGATGAGTTTTGAATGTTGCACTGACTTTGTAGACACATGTTAAATGTGGCACTGATTCTTATAAGACCTAGGATTGCTTTCAGGTTAGTCTTATTGACTGATTGTTTATGTGAAAATTCAGTTTTCAGCCTAGGGACATTTTGCTTTATCTTTTAGTTCTTGGAATTATTTTGCTATTCATTTTTTACCTCTTCCTCTCTGTTTCATAGAGAATAACTGGGCAAATGTGGCAATTTTACATATTGTAATTTTGATGTAATGTTTCTTTAGTCATATTTCTGATGCTTTATGAATTATTGAGTACTAAAGTATAGTTTAACAGTTTTGCTTTATTAAAAGAAAAAATAACTGAATTCATAAACTCTTTTGGTGTTTTTTAGCAAAGGTGAGGATGACTAGGTTTAAAAGTACCCCTGTAATATTGCCAGGTATCTTAATTCTCCATGAAAATCTACAGCTCAATCTTGAGTTAATAAATAAATGGAAATACAGAGTTGGTAGTACTTCCCTTTTGTTTGGAAAGCATTAACAATTTCATATTAAATAACACTGAACAAGGAAAGAATATTTCTTAATGCCTATCTTTGTTATGTAATAGTTCACCTGTACATTATAGTATCTAAAATAATTTTCATAGTATTTCTCCTATCTTACTAGAGTTGCTTTGAGAATAATTCTACTTTTTTTAGTGATTCCACAAAGTTTGAGCTTAATTGTTTTTAAGTAGTTTTGGTTATGTACTGTTTCTTTTTTTTGTTTATGTTCCATTAGAAACATGAGACATTTTCAGAGAAAGCATTTTTATTTCATTGAACCTTCAGAATGATAAAGGTTCTGTAGGAAAGTGTTATGTTGTTATGTGCTGTCGATTCAGCCCCTCTGGTAGCATAGTGGCTAAGACACTTGCTTGCTAACCAGACGGCTGGCGGTTCAAACCCACCAGCCACTCTTTGGAAGGAAGGTTGGGCAATCCTACTTCCGTAGTGATACTGCCTCGGAAACCCAAGGAGGGGTCGCTATGAGTCGGGTTTGACTCGACGGCACATAACAACAACAGGAAAGTGTTAAGTTTGGATTTTTATTCTACCTTTTATTGCCTCATATGACCGAGGTATATCCTTAGTACTTAGAATTCTGTAATACTTAGGTATCAATTAAATTCCGTAACCAAAAAGTTTAACTTGTTCATTTATTGCTGGAATGTATCAAGTGGAGCTCAATAACTTTGTTGTGGTGCAATTCATTTATCGTATTTTCCTTGCTTTACTTCTTTGGAAGTTGGTATTGCACAAATTGCTGTTATACTTTACAAGTAGAAATGCTTGCTCAAATTCCTTCTCCCTTTCATTTCCTTCTATTTTATGTCAAATGGTTTGACAGTGTGGTTGACTCTAAAAATAAAGACTTACAGATATACTTTAAAAAGAAGATATATGCTTGCCCTAAGTAATGAAAAACCACTTGGAATTTGTGTTTGATCTCTTCTGTAAACACTTGGTTTTCAGCAGTCTGTACTTGTTTTGATATTTTTTTCTGAAAAGGTGAATAAAAACCTATTTGGTAGAAAATAGATTTAAGATTTAGATGTCCATTTTAAGTACCAATGAAAAGTAGGTGGAATTTGGGTGTGCTTTGCTTCTTCTTTATTCCTAATATTATCACTTTTATTTTATTTCTTTCTCTTATATTTCTATCTGAATTTTTCCTTTTATAGGAAAGTGCTTCCTTGGCAGATAGATTGATACAGGTATAGTTTTATGTTTTAGCATTTCCTCTAACTTATAAGGAAAGCTCTAAATGTAGAAATTCATATTTTGATGCATGCAAATTTACATGCATTTTTCTAGAAATATTTTGGGATGGTATATGTGGGTGTACTTAATTCTTGGTAGCAGTATGTTGGTATATCAAAATAATCACCTTCTGCACGTTTTAAAGCTAACCTTATTTTTAAGTATTTATTTCAAATGGTAATCAGTGGATTCTGTGAAATTAACTACATTCAATGAAAATTTTAGTCCTGCATGTACAATTCAGTAATATTGCATGAATTGAATTTTTATTGGCTGAAGAAGAATTGTTCTTAAGCTTATCAGATGAATTTTTCATTTAGTGTCCCAAAATTTGCAGAGCAGTAATGAGCTGCTAGCTAATAATTGCATAGGCTGTTCTTTTCTCAGAAGGGATTTTTTTTAACATGTCAAAGTAAATAACTAAACCTCACAAAGGCAGTCTTTCTTGAATCTATCCTAAATTGCTTTATGCGCACAAAAATTATGTCCTAAGGGACAAGTGACAAGAGCCCAGGAGGCTGAGGAAAACTACCTCATAAAACGGGAGTTGGCCACCATCAAACAGCAGAGTGATGAGGCCAGTGCTAAGCTGGAGCAAGCTGAAAATACCATCAGGAAGCTCCAGCACCAACAACAATGGGTAAGGAGTCTAGTAGTGCTTTTTCATACCTTGTCTTCCCTCCTTTTAAAATAATACATATATATATATTTTTAAGCACAATTTCAGTGCTCCTGTTTCAAATAATTTTGTTTCCTACAGTAACTAAATTATTCAATTTTATGTTCTGTGATACTTAAAGGTATTATTGTGGCCCAAAGACTCCTTGTTCTAACTTTTTTTTTTTTTTTCTGTTCACACAGTCTTGTTAGAAATGTGTAATACTTCCTTTATGTTAGGTTCCAAGCCACAGATAATATTCCTTACATTCAGATCAGCGTGTTAGGTATCATTTTGCCAAAGGTGATTTTTAAAGCCTTCCTTCAGTTACTTTTTGTTCATTATAGAGATAAAATATTACCTAACATGGACAATTTAAGGCTTTCATAATGCAGTGATTTATATCTTAGGAAATAATAAAGCCTAGACTTCATACATCAAGACATTCAATTATGGTTTAATGTATATACCTACAGTTTTTTAAAAAGGAGAGAAGTTGTCAAGATAAAAAAAATTGACAAATCAAAATTATGTTAAGTAACCTGTGGTACTAAATAGCTACTAATTGTATAGCTAGCTTCAGTTATCTTTTGAAACTTAGACGTCATTTTTCCATTGGCAAATTCAGATAACATGACCTTAATTAGGAATATGAAGGTTAAAAAGAATAGCCACCACAGATGTCATGAACAACTTGTGTAGGAGTTATTGAATGGGAACCTAAACTGCTATGTAAATTTTCACTGAAAGCATCATAAAATATTATTAAAATTGTTGTTGTTGTTATTTGCCGTCGAGTCGGCCCCGACTCATAGCGACCCCTCCTTGGGTTTCCGAGGCAGTATCACTACGGAAGTAGGATTGCCCAACCTTCCTTCCGAGGAGTGGCCAACCATTTATCTTTGAATAGATATTTTTTTCTTATTTCTATTCTCAGTTAGGAGTTGGATTGTAATAGGAGTAGGCAAAAAAACTTGTATTAAATCTAGACTCTGCATAGGTCTGGAAAGCAAGTAGAATAATTGTAAAGTTGAACATTACTTTTCTTGAGTAAACTAAACAACATCATCATCTAGGTACAAAAATCAGAAAACTGAGAGCAAAAAGAAAAACTTGGAAGTTGAAAGTACCACAAACATCAATTTTATTTTCTATTATATTACTGAAGATGGCAAAGAAAAAATGATGAATAGGAGAGTGATGAAAGAATACTAAAAAGGTGGGGCCTCATATAATTGTATTCCACTTCTGTATGAAATTTCAATAAATCAAAGTATAAAGATAGGAAAACAAAATTTGGAGTCGTGCTTCAGAATTAAGTTGAAATAAGGTATCTGCAGTAAGATTCTTTCAGAAACAAAGCGTTATTTTGCTTTTAGCATGAGCTGTAGTCATAATACATTTGGGTCATGATTTTTTTTCACCTTGTTTTCAAATACTGAGACTTAGAAGTAGATATGTATCCACAGGACAGAAGGTTGGTTTATAATTAAAAAGTTAACTGGGAATATGAACATGGCTGGAATGAACTGAAGCTTTGAAAATTGCTAAGTGTAACAAAAAGAATCTTTGTGCTCTGTTTCATGGACAATATAGATCCACATTGTGAAAATAAGAAAACAAGGAGAAAGTAGATTTCTACTTCAATTTTCCTTCCATTTTTTCTTATTAAGGGAATGATCTTCTAAACTGGAAGAAACTGTAAAACAGACATAGAAAGCAGTGATGCACAAAATAGATGAGAGATGAGAGATAGTGAGTGTTAATCTAAATTTTTCATTTCAAAGCAAATCTCATATTTCTAGATAAGAAAATAATTTGCAGAAAGATCACAGAAATATTATTATTACCTTTTTTTTTTTTACCTCCATGTAGTCCAGAATTTTCCCTCCCTTTCCCTCCTGTCCCTGGTAACCAACAAAGTGAATTTCCTTCCCTGAATAAACCTTTCCTTGACTTTTTATAATAATGGGCTCATACGATACTTGTCCTTCTGTGATTGACTTACTTCACTCAGTGTAATGTCCTCTAAATTCATCCACATTGTGAGATGATTTGTGTTTTCTTCATTATTCTTTCATGTTGTGTAGTAGTCCGTTGTGTGAATATACCACACAGTTTGGTTATCCATCTGTTGATGGCCATTTAAGTTGTTTCCATCTCTTTGCTATAGTGAATTGTGCTGAGATGAACATGGGTGTACATATGTCTGTTTATGTCTTGTCTCTCACCTCTTTAGGTTTTATTCCTAGCAATTAAATTGCTGGATCAAATGGTATTTCTATTTTTAGTTTTTTAAGGAAAAGCCATACCATTTTCCACAATGGTTGTACGATTTTGCAGTCCCACCAACAGTGTATGGGAGTTTCAATCTCTCCACAACCTTGCCAATATTTGTTACTTTCTGTCTTCTTGTCTTGTTGGACTTTGCTATAGTTGCTGGGGGTAAGATGATAGCTCATTGTTGTTTTGATTTCCATCTCTCTAATGGCTCATGATTGCAAGCATTTCCTCATGTGTTTGTTGGCCACCAGTATATCTTCTTTAGTGAAGTATCTGTTCATGTTCCTTGCCCACTTTCAAATGGGTTGTTTTTTTTTTTTTTTGGTGTTGAGGTGTTGAAGTTTTCTATAAATTTTGGGGATAAGTCCCTTGTCAGATATGTCATAGCCAAATATTTTTTCCCAGTTTGTAGGTTCTCTTTTTACCCTTTTGGAGAAGTCTTTTGATGCACATAAGAATTTAATTTTTAAAAGGTTCCAGGCATCAAGTTTCTCTTCCGCTGCCTGTGCATTTGGGTTATGCTTGATAGTCTATTTATACTGTAGATTAGGACCCCTAGATTTGCACCTATTTTATCTTTGATGAGTTTGTAGTTTTGGGTTTTACATTTAAGTCTCTGATCCAACTTGAGTTTGTTTTAGTGTGTGGGGTTAAAGTATGGGTCTTACTTAATTTTTCTGTGAGTGAATATCCAATTTTGCCAGTACCATTTGTTAAAGCTGTCTCTCCCCCATTTAATGAATTTTGGTTCTTTGTCAAAGATCAGCTATGCATAGATGGATGGGTCTGTTTATGGGTTTTCATTTCTGTTCCATTGGTCTGTCTTTGTACCAATACCATGCTGTTTTTTTTCTTTTTCTTTTTTCTGTTTTTTTGTTTGTTTTCTTTTTAATTGTGATTTGGGTAAAGATTTACAATGCAAATTCACTTTCCATACAGCAGTTCACATACACTGTCTCATGACATTGACCACAGTTTACCACAATGCAACAGTTTCCCTCCCACTTCCTCCCCATAGTTACCTCTTCCCTGTGTCCATCTCTCCAAGCACTCCTGCCCCCTGAGCTCTCTCCCTGTGCATAAACAGCCCTTTTTCTCCCATGATTGTTCTCTCCAAGGAGTGTATCCACTTGAGGTAAATGTTCAACTCATATGCCTGTCTTTTGTTTGGCTGGAAACCACAGGTGT